>NW_017728886.1:82506111-82517014 GCF_001723895.1 Crocodylus porosus
CCCATCACACACCCATCATGTGCAAAGAAAACGGAAAGCACACATCAACACGCATAGGTACTTAGAATTTATTTTATCATGCTGATAGAGACACGGGTAGGCTTCCAAACTGCTTTCACATGGTAAATATACCAATAAAGCATTGCCCAACTGATTGCTCTAGAGTGGTGTTTTGTTTAAATTGTGGAAGAACATGGATTTTGGGGGTTTTTAAAAATGGATTTGGGATGCTGCTGCAGCAGTCCAGCTGGCACAAGGGGTAGTGGCTGGGCCCTAGAAGTTCCTGAGAGCGAGTAACCCTGAGCTGCTTGCCAAGGGAGCTTTTTGTATGGATGGGGCCAGGACAGGGCAGCTTTTAATATTGCTGGGGACAGCACAGGTGCTGGCCCCAGGCTCTAGCTCCCCCTGGCTGCAGATCTGGGAGGAGCCAGGCAGGTTTATTTTGCCCCAAGTCACACAATTTGCTCCACAACAAAGCGCATGTCCAAGCACATGCGCTGAGGCAAAAAGCCCTCGCTCAAATTTCCACCGCTTCTATTTGAGCTGCTGCAAGCGCACATGCTTGCAAGTGTGGACTCTGGGACACATGCTGGACACATGCTTGCAAGTGTGGAACTCCTGCCAGAACAGCATGGCTGAAGAGCACTTTACAAGTGTCCAATCATGTGGCAAATTACATGAGTGTTCAGATGAAGGCACTCCAAAGTGGAGCACCTTCATTAACTTCTGTATGTCCCTGTGTGTGAGTAGGGCTGAGCTGATGCAGTTTAGCCCTGCCTCTGTCTACAGGACGGGGGAGAGAGGGAGCTGTGGGCTGGGGTTTGCCCAGCCTTAGCTGGAGCAGAGGCGGGTGAATTGCAGTGCCCCTGAGGCAGGGGGATCCAGTCCATCTGCCCCTGCTCCAGCTGAAGCTGAGCAAACCCCAGCCCACAGCTTCCTTCTCCCCCTCCCATCCTGCAGACAGCATGAGCTGGGGAGGGAGGCAGGGCTGGGGGACACATTCTGCATTTCCTCAGGTGGGCAAAACTCCTGTTTGCTGCAGATAACCTGTGTCTGTCTGCCTAGTGAGCAGTGTGATGCAGGAGGTAATTATTTCACTTTATCTTAAAATGAATTTAATGACAGAAAAAGTGCCAGATAGAAATATGGAAAAACTCATATTCTTCTTCCATATGTATTCCGAATTGACATAGGCAGAGGCAGCACAGGGTTATGCATTTTTGCTCCACCCTAGAATATAATATCCAGAAGCTCACTCTCCATGCTCTTTTAATCTTGGCTGGCATTTTGTGGTATGGACCATTTACTGAGACATAAGCTCCTACCTCTGATCCACCAATGATGGTGCTTCCAGTTGCCCACTTGTCAAATTTCCAGGCAGAGCATTGTTTTATGTTCCCTGATTAGTGCCATTATGTATGATCAGAACACTATAAAGTGCCACTACATACATCTTCCTTTAAATCTCTCCTTAAAAGCCATCTATGACGTAGGGCCAGCAAAAAACTTGGCAGTAGTTAGGCAGATGATGTGCTGTGACCATTGCTTATTATACTGTTCAAGACTATTTCCCTATCTTATAGAATAGGAAATAGGGCTTAGAAGGAATCTTGTAAGGTCATCGACTCCATCCCTCTGTCCCTAAACTATTCCTGACTTGTTCTTAAAAACTTCTAGTGATGGGGATTTTCACACCTTCTCAAGGTAATCTATTTCAGTGCTTAACTATCCTTACCGATGAAAAGCGTTTCTTAATAGCTAAACTAAATTTCCCTTGATGCAATTGAAGGCATTATTACTGTTCTTGCCTTTGGTACACAAGAACAGTTTATAATCATCCTCTTTGCAGTAACCTTTTACATGTCTGAAAGCTGTTATGTCTCTGCACAGTTGTCTCTTACTTAGACAATGTAGACTTAATAAGTGTAATTCTTGTATTCTTTCCTCATAGATCTCACTTTCCAGTGCTATCCTCACTTTTGTTGCTCTCCTCTGGATACTCTACAAAAGAGTCACAAATCTAACTCTAAAAAGTTTTTGTATTGTACACTCCAAAACTGGACACAGAGCTCCAGCTAAGGCCTTACTGAGTAGAGAGGAAAGATGACTTCACATGTCCTCCATATGACATTCCGGTGTATAAAACCCATGCTGGGATGCGCTTTTTTTCCTCAACAGTATGATGTTGCTGACTCTTGTTTAGCTTATGATCCACCATAAACACCTGATCCTGTTTGCTGAACAGCTGTCTCACAGTTAATGCTCCATCTGTTTGTCATATCTATTTGCTGTCTCTTATCTTAAATTTTAGTACGAGCTTTTTAAGTAGGTACCACCTTCTCTCTTACATTGCTGTACCATTCCTATCGCGCTGGAGCCCTGGCCTTTTGATGTTACTGTAATATAAAGAATACACAATAAGAATGTGCATCTGCATTTTAAAATGCGTCAGTCACACCATCGACACATTTTAACATGTTACAAAAAAAAAAGAAATGTCACTGCTGTTGTTGACAGTTGAAGCCAGAGATGTAAAGGTGAATGATTGTAGTATCCCCCCTGAGGCTGCCAGCTCTGCTTGTCTCTAAATCCCATATTCTGTTATATAAAGTCCATTCTGTCTTTTTGAGCAAATATATAATCAATGCACTGTACTTTACAAACATTAACAGACATTAGACTTCAATGGCCCTTACATTTAGCTGAGATGGGGTGAATCAATATCAGTGAGTTGGTATTTGTCACTGAATTGGTAAAGGGAGGAGAAATTAATGGAGTAAAATTCTGACATCTTTGGCTTTCGCAGTAAGAATTCAGGTGAACTGAATGTGTTTGTAAGTGTTTACATACAACAAGGCAGAGTGTGTGCGTGTGCCTATGCATATGTGAGCGTGTGTGTGTGTATATACACACATAACACACTTATTTTGCATAGCACATTCACTTGTATAAACATAAATTGTTAATTTATGTATATGATATTCCTGTCATTAAAATAATATTGATGATATATGATTTTAAACCATTAATATATATGTGTGTGTGTGTGTGTGTACATATACATATATGGATTTCATATAGACAGGGGATTTCCCCATACACATACTGTGTATGTGTGTAATGTATAACATATATATAGAATTACATTTGTTTATATTCTTCATACATTGTATTACATGCACACAATTACTTACAATAAAGTGATAAAAAATATATATAGGCTGTGAAAGTGTCAGTGAGTAAGGGAGTAATCTTTATTAACCTGGTGGAAGTGTAGGCCAATGATACTCTTAGGCCTGCCTAGTGCTGTTGGGTCTGGGCTTTATTTTTTTTTTTTTATAGATTCATAGATGCTAGGGTCGGAAGGGACCTCAACTGATCATCGAGTCTGACCCCTTGCCCTGGGCAGGAGAGAGTGCTGGGGTCAGATGACCCCAGCCAGATGTTTATCCAACCTTAAGAGGTATTGCCTTTTAGGGTCAGTACGTTTTTATGTAAAATATTCTTCCCTTAGAATCAGGCCTGCTGTCTTCACATAGTTTCTGTCTAAATAGTTCAGGATGAAGAAAGTCATTAAGTCAATAAACGAGCTCTCATTTGACCTCTTCAGGGGCTAGGTGTTTAAAATACAATGATGATTTTTTTTTTCTCAAAATGTAGAGCTATGTAAAAATGCTAATAATTAGTAAATGCCATATCTTCATAGGATGAAGTAAAGGATGAAAAGCTGGCTATTTGCCAGTACAAATGTGCTTACCCAAGGAAACTGTCAACATAGACTGATATTTATAAGAATTTTCAAAGATTTCTGAGGGGTTTTTTTTATTTTGTTTTCTCCCAGGTGCATACAGTGTGTGCATGTCATTATTATCTTTGGGGAATTCTTCTGTCTTGTGTTGGGCACCTCCTCATTATGCCCTCAACCAATAAGGCTGTAGTCACCACATATCTGTATAAAGCAATTTCAGGGAATGTATAGGAGAGATGCCACATACAGTCAGCATCATTAATCCACACCTTTTACTAGGCTTACCTAAGCTTTTCCCCCACTCTACTAGTGAGGATTTCATCTCATTCAAGAGAAAGCATTTAAAAACATTTATGTGATCTAATTGGAGGGGAATAAACAATATTTCACTTGATAATATCACAAAGTAGTGTCTGACTAGCTCTGTTCATTAGGGACTTTACACACAAGCCACTGAAATTAGGGGAGTTCAGTTTGGGGTTTTTTTATCTTCCCCCCCACCCCCCGCCAGGTGGAGAGGCTTCAGTTCATGCTCTCCACCCTTCAGCACCAGCTGGGAAGCCCCAAGAATGAACTCCCTCTGCTGCCTTTCCCCTCTCTCATTCTGAAAACAGCGAGCACTGGCAGAGAGCCCTGGTCATTGTTATGGGAACCTGACTGCAGACTCCCAGCCGGCAACTAGATCACCCTTCCCCCTAGAGTCAACAGTGACCTCCTGTTTGGTCTGGAGTAACATTGTTACTTAGAACATTTTGCAAAAATCATCCTGAGTTAGTTGGGAGCTGTATTTCTGTTTGCACTAGCACTATCAGATAGATAGTATATGATAGTTCCCCCGACCTAACAGCAAGGAGGGCACCTATACACAAACAGTGAGGCTGCTCCAATGCACTGTAATTACTGCACATTGGATCAGACTTGATTAATTGAGTCTGCTGCAACGTGGTAATTACCACACTCCAGCAGCCTCCAGTGTCTCATGTATCAGCATCCCTGCACTGCAAAATAGTAGCGGAGCACTTTAACTAAACCTTATTCAACAAGCTTTAGTTAAAGTACCCCCACCACCATTTTGAAGTGCAGGGACACTGATACACAAGACTCTCCAGGTGCTTTAATTAAAGCGGCTCTCGGAGAAGCTATAATTAAAGCATCCCCCCTCCCTCCCCTCCACTCCTGCAGCATGCGTATAAACGCCTGGAGAGAATAGATGTGGAACTCCCCAGTGCTAGCAGCTGGGATGGGAGTACCTGTTTTCTGTGAATTGTGTAGTTCTCACAATTTCAGGTTAAGTTAAATTGAAGAAATCTCTCAGAAATGATGGGTGGGTGGATGGATGGAGGACATCTCCCTAAGCTTCAAAATTTCAGCAAAAAACAATATAAATGATATTTTTTTTAAACATAATAAATTTTAAGATAATCCCATGAATTTGTGGTATAGAAGTCATGATTTTTTTAATTTTAAGGGTTCTTGAAACTGCATATACAATGTCTTGCTTTAAAATTAGAAAACAAAATGTACAAGCTATGTTCTGTACTCTTAATGGGGACCAAGGCTAATGCCTTCAAGGTATAATTAACGCACCATATAAATGTTATACATTTAAGCCTCATAGACTATCATGATACTTGGCACAGGCCCAAAACAAATTTACACACATACACAAGTATCAAGAATTCTTGTCATAGTAAAATCAAGCATTATAGGTACCTTGATGTGATAAAGAAAAGTGATCTGAAGTCTTACTGTTGTTAGTGGTGTTCTTGCTCTTCTTTCTCTTCCAGTAGGAGCATAATTTGCCTTTCACTTTCTTATTAGCATTTTATGTTCAAATGTATGGAGAGATCTTAAACGAGACATTCTCTTGTCTACAGCTATATTTTCTTTGGGCTGATTCCATGAGTTATGTTCTTGCTGCATGTAGTAATCTAGTTTAGTAGAACCTGCTTGCTGTTGTTTTAATCAACAGTAGAATATTATATATTGAAATACTATTTAAAAATGGTTTGCAAATCATTTTGTGTGCTATAGCAGTCCTTATTTAAATTAGGAATCTCTCTGGATACTTAAAGGCCTTTTTAACATGGACTGGGTCTGTACGCCACCACTTGGCTTTAATCTCTAGGCCATTTATTTCTATTGCCAGTTTCAGTCAAAATATGCTGGCTTCCTGGTTCACCTTGGGGAAAGAAGAACTCCTTGAGGTGTTTTCAGTAAAATATAGTGAGATTATAGCAGCTGGCTGAGTAGAAAATGAAATTAAGCAAATGGACAGAGAGAGTAGGAGGAAATGACTGAAGGAAAAAACACGGTGAAAAAACAAGGGGAAAGTGTAATGAGAAAAGGGTTGGGAGATGGTGGGGAGGATGGAAGAGCAAGGAGGAAAGCCAAGCAAATTGAGAGCATGAGACAGGAAAGAAAAGCAGGTAAGACAGAAGGTGTAGAAGTAAGGAGACATGAGCAGAATCAAAGTCATAAGAAAAACTGAGGAGAAATGGAAGCTGAGGAAACAAGAGTCAAATTCAAAATAGGGGAAAAAATGAAACAAATGGCACAGGACAGAGAAAAAGAACTTGTGAAAAGTGGATATAAGCTGGACAGACACAAAATTTGGTCCCAAACTCTGCATCCCTGAGGTCAATGAAAGTTTTTCAGTCAACTTCAGTGGGAGCAGGACTGACCTATGGGAAAGAGAATGATAGGATTTTGTGTGGCTCAGCATGGGCTAGGCTAGAGTTTGGGAAACTGGGTTCAGAGGTAAATTAGGATAGTGCAGATTTCACATGTTGTGAACAGTATAGTATACACACAAATTAGAAAACAGTCTGCTTCCAGCGATGATGTATCCCAGAACCAAAATCTAGTCCAAGTTTATAGGATTAAAGTCCAGTTGTCAGCTCTCTTCCTGGTCTGGATCTTGTGTTTCGAATTTCACCTGTTTCTACTACTGTAAATTTTAAAAATACAGTGAGTTCTCAAACTCAGTACAGGAGGGAGGTGATCAGAGTGAATATAAAAGATTCATATTAGTTCATAACAGCAACCAGAGCTTCATATCTTTCCAAAAAATCTCATCATCCTCACTGTTAGTGACCCTTGCAGTCAAGGATGATTGTTTTCCATGATTGCTGTAAATGTGAGTTTGAAGATGGCTGACAAGGCCAACCTGGGATCAACAGGTTCTATTACAACTTGGGCACATGTTTCTGTGCAGAGTGGATGGCTCTGGTTTCTTAATTCAATCCACTACACATTGTTTCTGCTGCTCCCACTTTTCTGCCTCCTGTTGTCATTGTGAGGTTTCAAAGTACTGAGATCCTTGCAGCAATCTCTTCCTCTATTTGGGACAGTCCTAGGTGATACTCTCTCACAAGTTGATGACAATGTTGCATTTTTTTTTTCAAGTTGATCTTAAAGATATCCTTAAAGTGCTTTCTCTGCTCTCCTCTTAAGCAGCATACATCATGACAGAGCTCAGAGAATGAAACTTGCTTTGGGAGCCTGAAGTCAGACACCTGGATTATGTGGCCAGCCCAGCAAAATTGATTTTGGATAATCATCACCTTGAAGCTTGTGGTGTTTGCTTGCAAGAAGACATTGGTGGGTCTGTCTTTCCACTGGGTGTGAAAATTGTTTTGCAGGCATCTTTGATGCTATTTCTCCAATGACTTGAGGTGTCTCCTGTACGTTGTCCATGTCTCATCTCCGTACAGTATGATAGGAATCATGATTGCTTGATAAACCATGAGCTTGGTTTTGAATCTGATGTGATCTTCAGACACATTTCCTCAGGTGTCCAAAGGCTGCACTTGCAAATTTGAGGCCATGTTGGACTTCTTCATTTATGTCAGCCTTCTGCTAGAGATGGCTTCTGAGGTATGACAAATACTCAATGTTTTCCGGAGTATTAATTCAGTGTTAATCTGAATTAGCGGACCTGGTGACTGCTCATTAAGAGTTTGTTGGTGGAGAACCTTTAGGCTTCTAAATGTGACATGTGAGTCCCATTTTCTTGTATACCTTGGTAAAGACATTGAAGATAGCCTGAAGATTTGCTTTGGAGTGAGCACCCTCTACACCATCATCATTGAGGTTGGAGTAGTCTTGGCTTTGGTTTGGAGTCAGCTGAGGTTAAATAGCTTACCATCCATTCAGTAGCTTAGCTCCACTCTGACTGAAAGCCTGTTGGTGGTCAGATGTACCCTCATGCTGGAGAATATCAAGAAGAGAATTGGAGTGATGATACAGCTTTGTTTAACTCCCAGTCTTAACCTCAAAGGGATCTGCAATAGATCCATTACTGAGAACCACTGCTGGCATACTGTCATGGAGCAGGTGAAGAATGGTGACAAATTTCAGTGGGTATCAATACCTCAGAAGGGTCTTCCACAGGGCTTCTCAGTTGACAGTCGAAGGCTTTCATGAAGTCAAAGCAGGCCATGTAGAGAGGTTTATGTTGTTCCTGGCATTTGTTCTGCAGCTGGCAAGCAGTGAAGATTGTGTCAGTTGTGCCTCTCAATGCCCCTAAACATACATTGAGATTCTGGGAGGAGCTCTTCAGCAAGATGGCTTTCCTCACCTCATCATGGGTTGGTGGGATTCCAAGATCATCTCTGACTGGGTGTCATGGGATGCAACTGAGAGCAGTCTCATAAAAATCTCATAGAAGAAATGCAAAGGTTTAGTTCACATTTGAAAATAAATTATACTCCTTAATGTCTGAGTAGCCACAGGATTGCTCAAACTTCCCTCTGGAGGGGCCACTCCATTTGTGCCAAAGCTTACAGCGAAGGCATAAAGATGGCCTAAATATGCCTTTGCCCACCCCATCCTTCAGTTTCACTGCATACAGGTTTGATATACTTTGGCATTGAACCTGATAAGTATGAAATTCCTCATGGGACCATGATTATTTCTATATATGGGCTGTGGGAGATGTATAACAATCTATGAAACAAATGAGTCTTCTCAAAGAGCAAAGATCTCAAAAAATCGGAGTTCATTGTTCTTCTAAAGAAGCTGCGTGAGTTTCAGCTGTACTAATCATCTAGCAACTTCGTTTCCATATTTCTGTAGATTTAAGAACCTATACTTAGGCTCCTGTTCTTTAAAGTGTAGGTCAGTATAAGCTACTACATATGCAGGTCTTTCACTGAAACCTAGAAATAGAGAAATTTTAATTCTTTTTGACCCAACCAGTCAAACAATCAGAATCCAACAGGCAGTTTTGATTGGAAGAACAACCGATGATGGATCCTGTATCTTTGATGCAATTTTCTTTGGTTACAAAATATTCAAAAAATCTTATTTCTCCAGAACATGGGAAATCATTTCTTTGCCAGCTGCCTTTCAGTCAGCATTCTGTTTAAAAAAGAGTTTTAAAAAGTACTTATACTTGTTTAGTACTTGTTTAAGCTGCTTCTTTGCATTCTGCTCAGCCTCTGTCCCTTTTTCTGTGGTAGTTTCTTTTGGCCTCTATCTCTCATGCATGAATACTGCCACTAGAAACACTGACAGTTGTACTGGTTTGGGCCTTGCCTGTGCTGTGTTTTTGGAAGTAACTTGTACCTGTGTTTTGGGTAGAGGCTGTAATTACTTTGGGTTTTTATTTGTTTCATGACAGAGCTTAAGTGTTTCCTGTATCTTTCCCAAATGAAAGGCAATTGTTAATCCTGTGTCAGTTAGCTAATATAGATTCATAGATGCTAGGATCAGAAGGGACCTCAACAGATCATCGAGTCCGACCCCTGCCTGGGCAGGAAAGAGTGCTGGGGTCAGATGACCCTAGCCAGATGCCTATCCAGCCTTCTCTTAAAGGCCCCCAAGGTAGTGGAGAGCATCACTTCCATTGGAAGCCCATTCCAAGTTTTGGCCACCCTTACCCATGAAGAAGTTTTTCCTGATATCTAGCCTAAACCTGCTGTCTGTCAGTTTGTGACCATTGTTCCTTGTTATCCCAAGAGGCACCCTGGTGAACAGAGTATCTCCGATCTCTTGCTGCATTCCCCTGATGAATTTGTAGGGAGCCACAAGATCACCTCTCAGCCTTCTCTTGTGGAGGCTGAAGAGGTCCAGGTCCCTTGGTATCTCCTCATAGGGCTTGAGAGAATATGATAGAATAGATTCTGTCTAGTAATGTTTGTTCTGGGTTTTCCCCAAACCCATATCAATTCTTTTCAGTGAGGAAATGAGGGAGACGGTTATAAATTCCGTACTGGAGTCACAGGCCGTGTGTAGACAAAACAAGGGGGGCGGGGTGCATGACTTTTTAAAGCAGGCTAAATGCTTTTGCACTGTTTAAATGGTGTCAATGTTTGCACACCTCAGCAGCATATTGTACATTAATTCTAGCTGCTGCAGGAAATTCAGTGGCATAATGTGCCTTAAATGACTTGGGGTGCAGCAAATTAAAATTCTTTCTAAGAGTTTAATTTGCTGCTCCTACAGTCATGGAGCAAAGCACCTGGCTCCATACAGCTCTGCTGCTTTGCAGGAAGCCCTGCAGGCAGCCTGGAAGCAGCCGGAAAAGGCGTGCTCTGGCCAAGAAAAGCATCAACCCTGATTTCCACTCCCACCCTTTGAGCCTGCCTGCCTACCTACCTGCCTGCCTGAGCTGCACTGGGGCCTGGTGCCTCCCTCTGCAGCTGTGGTGCCCCCCGGGACCACCTGAGCCAAGTGCCTGTGGATAGGTGCCGGCTAGGACGCAGAGGGACACATCAGTCCTCCCTCAGCCCAGGGACGGCTCCACCTGCTGGCAGCTTGCCCTCCCCTTCCTGCCACCGGAGAGGCAATTAAGTCAATACGGTGTGTGTACGGACATGAGGGTTTAATTGGCCCTAAATTGAAGCAGCATTTTTAAAAACCTACAGCTTCAATTTAGGGCCCCCATTTCATCTACACACACCCATGGATGCTTTTCTGGATGAGGCAGTGGACTAGCTCTTAAAAAAACCTTGTGTTCAGTTCCCTGCCCTGTAATACATTTTCTATGTGATTTTGGGTAAGTTGTTTAGTTACTCTATGTCTCAATTTCCAGGGGAGAAATAGGAGCTATAACACTTTTCATGGATTTCATAGACATCAGGGCTGGAAGGGACCTCGGGAGATCATCGAGTCCAGCCCCCTGCCCAAAGGGCAGGAAGTCAGCTGGGG
>NW_017728886.1:82517025-82529547 GCF_001723895.1 Crocodylus porosus
TTGGAGGTGAATCCCGTCCTCCATCCTTTGTAGGCTTTCCTTTTTAGCCCCAGGAGGTCCGCTAGGTCCCTGGAGAGCCAGGAGGGCTTTTATTCTCCATATTACATATTTAAATTTAAAACCTTTGGGGCTTCTAAGGGCATAGCTGACCTGCAGAGTGAGAGAGTTCAGTCATGCTCCCTAGGACATAAGCCCTGCTCACCCACTCCCACTCTGTGTGCATCAACCCTCAACACAGGTCTGTGAGGACACCTGTACTACCACTCCTGAGCATGCTGGAAACCCAGATCTTGAGCTCAGTGGTAAAGTATCAGGGCTCATCAAGAAAGTGTTTGGACAGCTGATGCATGACTGAAATGGTTTACAACTTGTTGGGGTAAGCATTCAAAAATGAACATGCATCTGCTGAATCTTACAGGACATTGCTTAAGAACAGGTCTTATCATGTAGTTTAATTATACCCTACTGGTAATCTAAGCAAAAATACCATGTGAACAGCCTGGTCTTGGACATTTTATGATTTCAGTTTCCTGTGCCAACTGAGACTCAGACATACTTACACAAGCCACAAGGAAAAAAATAAAAGTTCATCAAAGCTTTTTGAACCTACCTGTTTAAGGTCCAACCTGTTTTGTGTTTAATCCAAAAGAAGTTTCCCTTTCACTTCCTCCATTAGGACAGGGTCAGAGAAGGAATTGTTTGCAGGTTGGGCTGGAAAAGCATTGACAGACAGGCTAGTAAAATTCACACAGTGCTTGCCTATATTATGGCTGCCCTGATTAACATTATTATCCTCTTAGTTTTATAATCACCATTCTCACTGGGAAATGAAAAATCTCTACATAATACACAGGAACAGAGTACTTTAGCTTATATGTGTTTGGAAAATGGTTTTCTCCAAATCTCTGTGGATTTCTGAAGGCTTCCACATTCTGCTGTAGAAGCTAAATGATTTTTTTTCCGCAAGACCTTAACACTTCATCATGCTTTTGAATAACAAGTGATTGATCCTGTACCTTAATTACAAGAGCAAATTGAAGGCAGTTGTACCATTCATCAGCAGAAATGGCACATTAGTTAACTAATGAAAAAGTCAACAGACTGAGGAATGAAACCACAACGTTTTTAGTAAACCTTAGGACTGAATTCTCAGGTGAAGTAAATCAGCATGGGCTTGTACATGTGCTGAAATTGGCTTTTTAAGTGGTTTAATTACCCTTTTGCACCGTTTTAATGGCATCACCATTTACACCTGCGGCAGCATACCTCGTTTTAATTTCATCACGCTGTGCATGTGCTGTGGTGTATTTTGCTTCAAGTGAATTTTGTTATACAGCAAAGTAGAATGCATCTGATGTATTTTAGTTTGCTATGTAACATATTGCAGTGATACACCCGGAGAAGGCACTGGGAGCCCGGGGAAGCTTGGGCTTTGTGGGCTTCCAGCACCACCCCTGCTACCTTCTCTTGCTGCTAGCACACCCAGCCGTCCTTATGCTACCTTTCTGCACTGCCTAGGGGCAAGCCAGCCCATTCCCAGGTGGTCCCAGGCAGCGTTCCCTCAAAGCTGCATGGCATGCATGGCTGCACGGGTGTGCTCATGCTGTGCTGCCAGGCACACCTGTGTAGCTGCAGTTGCTATGCAGCTTAAAAGGAATGCTGATCCCAAGTGGTGGGATGGTGCATGAGGTGCTGGAAGCCTGTCAATCCCAAGCATCCCTGAGCATGGCCAGGCTTTCAGCACCCTGTACACCATTTAATCAGGCTGCATGCTTCTCATGCATTGGGGCAGCACCCACCCAAGGAGCCCCAGGGGGCACTGCCTCTGTAGAGAGAAGCCCCAGGCCCCCCCACAGCTCAGGGGCTGTGCAACCTGGCAGCAGCTCACACAGGCTGGCTCTGCCAAGAGGCGGGGTGGGGGGAAGCAGCAAGGGGCCGGTTTTTTTTTCCAACAGAACCTGCCCATCTCTCCCATGGTGGGGGGGGCAAGCTGCTGGTGGACCCTGAGCTGTGGGGAGCCCCAGACCTTCCCTCCATGGTGGGGCATCCCCCAGGAAGGACCAACTTGCTAGCAGCCCATCCGGGCAGTCCCAGAGAGTGCTGCCACCATGGAAGGAAGCACCAGGGACCCCTGCAGTTCAGGGGCTGCTTGGCCTGCTGTCGGCTCATCCCCCAGCCATGGAAGAGGTAGGCAGGCTCCTGGAGAAAAAAAAAAAAAAGATCACCTCACCATTTGTGGGGTTTTTTTCCCCTCAGCAGAACCTGAGCAGGGTGCTAGTGGGTGGATGATGGCTGGGGGCTGCCGCTGCTATGGAGGGAAGGACTGGGCCATCCCTGCAGGTGTGGGCCCATGGGCAGCTCACCTCTAGCTCGGGGTGGGGGGATGGGGAGACTTCCTACAGCCTGTGGGGGTGGGGCGCAGCTGCCAGTGGGTTGTCACTGTTCCATAATTAAAACAAAAACCCAACAATTAAAAACCCACTGTTTCAATTTAGGGAGCACTAAACCCCCATAATCTGTACAAGCAGCCCATAAGTCTATCTTTGGTAGAATTATGCTGGTAATTTGCAGATGGGCATCTAGGAATTGCTCATCTAGGTAAGACCTAGATGGACAAGTACAGAACTGTAATCATTAGATTTTGCAATGAGAAAGAGCAATGTATAATTTCCTGCTGCTTTCCATTGTTTTTTCTTTGGAGGAAAAATTGTGTAACAACATTTTTCTCTCAGGATGGAAGTTTCACTTGCAGTCTTCAGACGCGTGCTGCTTTCCTCCGTAACTCATTTGATAAATACAGAAACAAATTAACTGGTTGAGGATAGAGTGTTCAGTCATGATCAAGGAAGTATGTATAAACCCATGACATTTGTAAGATGTAATCTAGATAGATGAAAGATGTAGTGCTGTGTAGAAATAAGCATCATATACAGGGTTAATGACCTCTTACTGGAGAGAGCAATAAATGTTTTGTGTAAAATGCTAGGTGACATAAATAGACTATTCACTAGTGGCACAATCCCATATTTTTGTTATTACTATTTTATTTGTGGGCTTGTCGGTGATGCTTAGTTCAGGAGCTTTCCTGGCCCCAAAGGTCATATCCAGATGTGTGGCCATGTGGTATGTGGTACTGCGGAGATGTCTGCAGTGCTACATGCTGCACATTCCCTTGTTCTCCATGCTGCAAGGGAGCAGAATGGAGGGTTTTCTTGACCCCCAATCCGCAAAAAAAAGTGGTGCACAAGGCGGCAGCTTGTGCCGCCCAAAGCCGGAGCCCGGCTGGCTGGAGCTATGCTGCAACCCTGGGAGGCCCACAGGACCCAAGGTAGGGCTACTGGGGCCAGCCTAGTGCTGCTCCCAGCCACTCCTACCCCACCTGGGGTAACTTGCCACGCACCAGAGTGTGCCTGGCACAGGCATTCCCTGGTTACAACAAGTGGCGCCACAAGGTGAGACGCTGCTAGATGTCCCTGGGGAGCCAAATATCCACGCATGTCTGGATGCAGCCAAGAAGTTTGTTTGATGATAAATAGATTCAGAGAGCAGGAAAGGAGAACAACAAAATGGATTTTCTACATAAATCAATAAGATACAGTACATGTATCAGGGCAGAAGTGGATTAAGTGGGACTCGGAAGTGTAAATGGAAAGATAGATGCCTGCCTGACGGATAACTTAATGAATCCACATATAAAGGGACCCTCGTGAAGGACGGCATAGAGGTGACTATTCAAAAGTTTGACAAGAAGAAAAAATATTGAGGAGTAATAGAGTGGAGAGGACAGGGTCAACTGTGATTCTATGAGCCTTATGATAGCTCCGTTAACTCTCTTGCAGAACCTAAATATCTGTGAGACTTGAAAAGAATCTCTGAACTATTTAGATATAAATTGTGTGTAAAAAAATTGTTAAAAGGATATAATTTAGGTTCCAAGGTCAACCCTTAGAAAATTAGGCAATACCAAAGTTATGGTAGCTATATAATATCAATTCTTCCCTTTTGTAACTATCCCATAGAAAAAATAATGAGTGATATCATATAATTAACAATGGTACCAAAGTGTGTAAAAGGAGTGTTAAAATCATTCAGACACATTCACAGGTTTTAGATGGAAGGAACAGAGGAAGCTGCACAACAAAGCAGAAAAAATATGAATAGTTTTTGTTTTTTTGTTTTTTTAAATGACACCTAAAGAAATGCATTTATATAGAGAACTCATCAGTAGGGCTGTGCGAAGCTTTGGTCCTTGTTTCAATTTGCCAGACATTCGGCCTGATTCAGTGGCCAAATCTCTGAATCTGAATTGAATTAGAGGACCCTTTAATCTTTCTGAATTGATTCAGAGAGATTCATACAGATTTGGCGATTTGGATGTAGATACAGCTTTAAATGATTTTTCTACATACCTCTAGGTAGTAGGGGCTCTGAACGCTGTGGTGCTGAGGCAGATGCAGTGTCCCACAGAAGCATGGGGGGGCTCCCCAGTGCACTTAGCAGCAGACCAAGAAGTGGACCAGAAGCTCTTCTGCTCCACTTCCTGGTCCACTGGAGAGCACATAGGGTTCAGTGACTGGTGCCTCCTGGGTGTGGGGGAGCACCCAGGTCCCCCTGTGGCTGATCACCAAGCTGGAGAGATACGTGGAGGGGGGCAGCGTGCTCCGTGGCAGACCCAGAAGTGGAACAGAAGTATTTCTGGTCCACTTCCAGGTTCACTGCTGAGTATGCTGGAGAGTTCCCTGTGCTCCTGTGGGACACTCCATGCACCACAGCGATCACGAGCCATGCCTGCTACCTCAAGGTATGTAGAAAAAAAACTTCTAAAGCTGTGCTTGTGTCCGAATCACTGATTCACTGAATCAGCATTGAAGCTTCAGATTCGGATTCGGGCAAATCAAATCGGAGACAGTGATCCAAATCAACGGATCTAATCGCTGTCCCCGATTTGGGCCGAATCCAAATCTAATTGGGCCCATTTCGCACAGCCCTACTCTTCAGGCAGAAGAGAGAAATGAGGAAGTGGAGCCTGCAGCTTCAGAATCCTTTCCACTCAGAGCTATCATTGCAGATGCACAAACTTGGGTCTAAGTGTTTTTGTAGCACCACAAACTCTGCCCTCAGTGTCAATAGCCATGACTTTCCAGAACATTTTGAATTTGGTGTGTAACATCCCCCAAACTTGCAATGTGTTTAATTCACAGATTAGGAACAGAAAAATATGAATATTATCAAAGTATTTGATAGGAAGTATTCCTCTGGCTGTAGAACTTAAACGAAGGGAAAAAACACAAAAAGCAGTTCAGGTTCAGCTCCAAAGGAACAACTGGAAAGACCCGGAAGACATCTCTTCTAACATTATCAGTTATGCCAGATTACTGTGTCTGCTTGACAATCTGAAACTCTGCCAACTAATGTAAAGGGTTCCATTGGTTCCTTACATGGACCTGGATGATTGCTGCATGTTGATGAAAATTTGTTCAAAGAAAATAAGCACATTAATTCAATGTTCCATTTTATTTGCTCTGCACAGAAAAAAAATGGATATTTTGCATAGTAGATACCATATTTACTCTAATATAAGACAAGATTTCTCCCCAGTCTGCATGGGGGGAGGGTGAGGGAAGCTCCTTGTTTTATATTTGCATACAATAAAAATGCATTGTATATTGTTTAAACTCCTGCCAAAAATAGGATGTGCTCAGTAATGGAAACCAGTGGAAATGAAGTTGATTAAATGCAGCAAACACCGAGTATGACCATAAAACATGTGGCCTAGACTGGGCAAATATATTGATAGGAACCTTTTCTTTTCTTGTCTTTTAATATTTTGGATTTCGTTTTGTGTTCCAGGTCAAATTAGCCAGATCAGTTCTAAATCCTTTTGATTGAGCAAAACTCAGTAGTTCAAACACCATATGTGGCATTGCAACTAGCAAATATCTTCTGCCCCAGACTTTTCAGCCTGGGGCTTTAGATGCTTCCAAATCCATGAGCAGGCATCCTACATGCAGGCCCATACCCAGAGGTTTGGGGTTCAGATGAGTCTCACTCGCCCTCAGCCAATGGCCACAGGAGCAAGCTAGGGAAGAGTTCCCCATTTCCACAAAATGCATTTGTCCACAGTGCATTTGGACAAGAGTGCACCCTCCACTACACAATACCATTCAAATCCATTTTGGCTTGAGTACCAGGCCAGTGTAGCAACTACACTTGATCTTAGTCCACAAGAGGCCCCTGGGCTCCAGCAGGGGAAGAAACCTTTTCCCCCTCTGTCTCAAAGACAGATTAATGCACCCCATCTAAATAAGATACATGGTAGTGCCCAGCCCCAAGAGCATAGCAGGATGGTGGGGGGACTCTGGTTTACCTTAAACAAGCAAGGGGTCTGGGGCAGACATTGCATCAACCAGTTTGACCCACATCCATTACGTCTGATAAACCTGGTTGAATGTAGTATCTCAAACCTGTTTCAGCCATTCTCAAACTGGTTTATATGCACTGAACATCTGTACTGTTACAAGTTTAAACCAGTTTCTAATCACTTAGACTGATTTATGTGTAATGTCTGTCCCTAGCCAACGACATAAGCTTTTTCCGACAACAACTTGCTTCATCATAGCACTGGTTGCCTATGAAACTTGAGGAATTAATTAGCCTTTCAGGTGTCATCTTGCCTTACCTTCTGCCTGATTGTATATTAGCATGGATGGTTAATTGCCTCTCCTATTTATGTTGTGTAAGGAATAACAGTGAAAGTTTCTGGTCACCTTGAAAGCTACTAATGGGTATAAGAGTCTTTCACCCAAGTGGCAGAAGCAATATACTGCATCATAGATGATCAAACACGGGAGGAAAAATGAGCAAATACGCAAAGCAACAGTCATATTTACATAAAGTATTCAGTGAATAAATTTGAATAACTACCAAATTAATAAAAATCAAAGTCAGTTCCTGAATCATTTGTGAACAGGAAAAAATGGCTAAATTCTCTGAATAAACAGCTCACTGAAAATAATTTGCATAACATTATCTTTCAATTAGGAAAAGGGTGACAGATTAGCATGGAAATTACTGGGGGAAAAACCTTTGCATCTTCTGCTGCCACAACCTTGACAAGAATCCGTCTCAATCCATTCCTACAATGTGTCATGCTATTTCTTCCTGTGGCGTGTTGCTTTCAAAGCAAGGCATTGTGCCGTTTACAAATGTTGCTCTCTGCCAGATTCTTGGGAAAGACATGTGAGAAATGCCTGATTTTAACTGAAGCCTTTTACAGGAGAAGGAAGTGTTGTAACAACCCCTCAAGAAATATGACTGTCCAGAGAAGCTTGTGCTAATCATCACCTGTTTATTTCATCAGGGTATGTCTGGAAGAATGAGTTAGGCTGGTGTCCCATCTGATATCTTTCAGATCAGGACAGTTGTCAGAGGAAGTATATTTGCATCTTGTTGGTTCAGTTTCTCTTCTCTCTCTCTTTTTTTTCCTGTTGTTGCTGAAACTACTGAAAAATCTACTGCCAGAAGTCTAGATTCAGTTTCAAGAAAGTAAACTCTTCCAGCCATCATACCTGAAGGCAAACAGCTTATCCTTTACTCTGCTGTTGCTTCTGCTCTTGTTGCCATTTCTTAGAGAGGACTTTCAAAACAAATAAATAATTTTAATGTGAACATATAATGTGGGTCCCACAAGGAATTTTCATAAATGCTAGGGCCGAAGGGGCCTCAACAGATCATAAGGTCCCAAACCCTGCCTAGGGAGGAAAGAGTGGTGGGGTCAGATGACCCCAGCCAGATGCCTATGCAGCCTTCTCTTAAAGACCCTCAAGGCAGGGGAGAGCACCACCTCCCTTGGAAGACCATTCCAAATTTTGGCCACCCTTACCATGAAGAAATTTTTCCTAATCCCTAGCCTAAATCTGCTCTGTGCTAGTTTGTGACCATTGTTTCTTGTTACCCCAGGAGGTGCCCTGGTGAACAGAGCTTCTCCAATCCCTTGCTGCTGCCCCCCTGATGAATGTAGGTGGCCACAAGATCACCTCTCTGCCTTCTCTTGCAGAGGCTGAAGAGGGCCAGGTCTTCTCATAGGGCTTGTCCTGTAAGCCCCTAACCATACGAGTGGCCCTCCTCTGGACCCCCTCCCCCCCGAGTCTATCAACATCCTTCTTGAAGAACAGTGCCCAAAACTGGACGCAGTACTCCAACTGCGATCTGACCAGTGCCTCATTTTGGTGGTCTTTAAAAGAGCAAACTCCTAGTGGTAGATCTGTTTCAGTGAAAGCTAAAGAATTTGTCCGTTTGTTCAAATAATAAAAGACAAAAGTCCTCTGCCAATTTCTGGCTTGCTGTTGCATGATGAAGTATAAATTCCATTTATAAACAAATTCCTTCATTTGTTTTTTCTACTTTGGAAGTGTTATATCTAAAGAGGTTTTATGAATTCCAAAATTGGCACCCAATTTAGAAAAGCAAGTCCTGTCTTAAGCAAATCCCATAAATAAATGTGAAGAGAGCATGGATTTCATGAAGGCTTCAGATTTAGGGTCTATCAGATAGCCTAGCAGTCTATTATGGGCTGTGGTTCTTCAGCCTGATTTTTTTTTTTTTTTTTTTTATGGGTCTCCTATATGCCTGTCCTATAACTAGCTACCTACTGTTTCTGAATGTTTTTGGGATTTTTTTTTAAGGCTTATTTCTGTATAGAGGCCAACATCTCTTTGAAAACTGACCATTGAAATGACTCCTTTACTTTATGGTTGATGCTTGAGGAGAGTCTGACAGCTCATGAAACCTAGCAGAGAACTGCATCAAGACAATGCTCATTTTTTGAGGAGACCAGATGTAAGAGCCTCACACTGAAAAAGTTTCACTGACATTTAGCCACGCAAACATTGAATACCACACTTTTGGGAGCTTTTTTTTAAAACTAACTTGGATTTTTTTTTTCTCAGTAGCTTTTTCCCAGCAGCTGATTACAGAAATATGGGCATGTTTTCTTTCTGTGGCATTTACACTAAGGGCACTAAAAAATGGGCACAGTTTTTAAAAGAGGCAGTAGAAAAAACACAGGCATGCATAAAATAATGGACCTGCCTGATGCTGCAAGGCAAAGACTTGAGAAAATAGCTAATACTGCTGATTTCAGTGAGACAAATTTGCACATAAGTATTTCCAGCATAGCCATATAATTCTGTGGCTGAAAATCATTTATAAGTGAGTCTTGTTCACAGAGAAAGATCTAGAGGCTAGGATACACATGGGCATGTATATGCTACACAATTATTTTGGGATAATGTGAAAAGAGCAAATTAACTGTAAGTCTGAGGTTAGGCAATAATATTACAACAGTCTAACAGAGATGCCTGAAGCAAGGCCTGATGCCTGTGGCCCTTTCTGACAGGCTCAGGACCTATTTACTGCAGCACTGGCAACCACATAGCTGGTCTGTGGGTGAGCCGGTTGGCACCATGTAGCCAGAAGGAGTCCTGCTGGTTGGTTAGATGCCAGAAGGCTCTGAGCTTAAAGGAAGCCCAGAAGCAGAGCCGGGAGTGGTGGGGAGCAGTGGCAGCAGAGCCAGATGTTCTCCCTGCAGCCTGAAGGGACCCGGTGTGTCTGTGCAGGACCAGCACACTCAGAGGGACAGTGCATGCCCGTCTTGCCACTGGAGTGCCCAGGAAGCACCTGGATGCATGCCCTATACCTGGCAGGGAACATTTAAGGCTCTTCATGATTAAAGGAAGTACTAAATAATGGTGCAGTAACAGCCATTACTGTGCTGTGTGGGAGGCACACAGTTATTTTTAGCCGCTATGTTGCCATAGCGACATGCTATACTGAGGGAGTGCATTGCTATGGTGACATAGCTGCAGCATCATGGTTTGTGCCCACTGATGCCATGTCACCATAGCATGTTACTATGGCAATGTAGCATCTTGTGTACACGCACCCAGTCTTCTCTTCTCTAGACTAAATAAGCCAAGTTCTCTCAGCTTCTCCTCTGAAGTCATGTGCCCAACCCCCATCAGCATTTTCATTGCCCTCTGCTGGACTGCCTCCAATATGTCCACATCTTTTCTGTAGTGGGGAGCCCAAAACTGGACACACTACTCCAGATGTGGCCTCACCAGTGCTGAATAGAGGGGAAAAATCACTTCCCTTGATTTGCTGGCAACACTCCTACCAATGCATCCCAGTATGCCATTACCCTTCTTGGCAATAAGGGCACACTGCTGCTCATATTCATCTGCTTGTCCATTATAACCCCCAGGTCTTTTTCTGCAGAGCTGCTGCCCAGCCAGTCAGCCCCCAGCCTGTACTGGTCCATGGGCTTGTTCTGTCCTACGTGCAGGACTTTGCACTTGTCCTTACTGAACTTCATGAGATTCCTTTTGGTCCAATCCTCCAATTTGTCTAGGTTTCTCTGAAGGGAGACTCAAATTGAAGGCAGTAGTAAATACATCCTACTCTTCAGCGTATCTACTACTCCCTGCAGCTTGGTGACATCTGCAAACTTGCTGAGGATGCATTCTATGCCATCTTCCAGGTTGTTGATGAAGATATTGAACAAAACTGGCCCCAGGACCAACCCCTGGGGCACTCCACTTGATAACAGTGCCAACTAGACACCAGGCCATTGATTACTACCCTCTGAGCCTGATGATTCAGCGAGTTTCTATCCACCTTACAGTTCATTCAACCAACCCGTACTTCCCTTAGCTTGCTTGTGAGAATGTTGTGGGACACCATATCAAAAGCCTTACTAAAATCAAGGCACACCACATCCATTGGTCCCTCCACATCAACAGAATAAGTCTTCTCACCATAGAAGGTAATCAGCTTGGTCAGGCATGACTTTAACTATGTCTCATTTCATAGGTACAAAAGAAAGAAATGTAATGCTGGATTAGTATTAAAGTTCTGGGTTAGTATTATTATAATTATGATAAATAAGACAGATGATTATGTAAAAAGCAAAATGGTGTCTTTATCTTAAGCTACCTTTGCCCACTTGTGTCCCCCTTTCCCTGCTCTACCCATATCCCTTGTGCTGATGTCCATACCTTAGAGGTATAACTAAGAATTTTTGCCCCCTAGGCAGGAGCAGAAGTCCCAGAGAGCTGGGGTGGGAGCTGAGAATGACTGGGGTGGGAGCTGGGAATAAGTGGTACATATCAGGAAGCAAGGGGGAGAGTGCCCAGAGCAGCTTGCAGGATCAGGGCCTTAGACTAAATTCCTCAGAGGAAAGGGTTGCCTTATCAAATGCTCAGTGACGTACCCTTCATAGCTATGGTGCTATAAAAATCATAAATAATAACACGGAGAATTTCAGCATACCTTAAATTGCTTTGTAATGGGAATAGGCTAGGTATAGTGCATAGTCAGACTCTAGCCTTGACAATTTCTGCTTTATCACCCCCTATTGGAGTGTGCTCTTCCATGCTTGTTTGGAGTATCTTAGAGATGCTAGTGAAGGCTACAAATAAAATCATTATATTTATGTATCTTCTTTCCACAATCTCTCTGGACACATTTCAGAGTCTAGAAAACCTCTTCAAAACACCTGGTACCTTCCAGTCACGTAATGGAAAAGTGGTGGTTTGCAAAAGTTACGTGACCTAAAATTACCCAGTTGTCTGAGAACAGAAATAAGACATCTGAGCTGGATATTTTTGCTTTATTCTAAGCCCAGTGAAAAGTTTTATAATTAGTGATTTTCAATTTAACACCACCCAGAGCTGAAGGCATGATATCATGCACACTTCATTCCCAAGTGAAAAGTGAGAATTCTTCTAAATATTCAATGCCATTTTTATACAGTTTATCAAATCCAAAGCCATTGCCAGCTTTTAATTTAGAATACAGATAAGACATATTTCACTTATAGCCATAAGAGATTTTTATTTCTTTAGCCAGATTTCATTTTTAGTCTGGAATGTGCATACAGATAGACTGTGCATTTTAAGCTTCTCTTGTGACAGAGAGACACATTTATTTATTTTTATTCCTCATTTTGATTACTAAAAGAAGAAAAAAAAGCAAACTTGTACAAATCAACACAGTTTCACAGGATGTAAAGTAATATAAAAGCCATCTTTAGCCATTGTTATCTCCTTGTCTTTGGCTCTGTGCCTTGAGGTAGAATCTGCATGTTGGTGCAGTTGGGCATTCAGTACCTCAGACAGTTTTGTTTATTTTTTAGATCTGGGCTTGATGGCCTGAGAGGTCCATTTCAGTCCTATTTCCTATCCAGGATAACAGAATCTGCCCTGCAGAACTCAGGAAATTAGGGGTAAAAATTAGGGCTGTGTGAAGCTTTGGGTGGTGATTTGATACAGAGGAGTTTCGGCCTGATTCAGTGGCCGAACCTCTGAATCCGAATTGAATCAGGGGACCGACTAAAAGGTTTGAATCAATTCTGAAGATTCGGAGAGCTTTGAAAAGATTCAGAGAGCTTTGATGATTCAAGCAATCCCCGGTGGCTGCAGCAAAGAGCTGCAAACGACTCCGAGCTGGTAAATACTAAAG
>NW_017728886.1:82529808-82539554 GCF_001723895.1 Crocodylus porosus
GAAAAGCTCAGCAGCTTCTGCAGTGGCCTCAGGGCTTCAGGGGGCTCATGCAGAGCCCCTCCATGTTGAGGAGCTCTACATGTGCCCCCAAAGCCTTGAGGCCATTGCAGGAGTGGTGAGTCCCAGGGTTTTCTTGGTTTTTTTTTTTTCTTAAAGGGCTGGAGCTGCAGCAGGTGCGGCAGCTATAGAGGGACTGGGGTGGGGTCGTGGGAGATCATGCAGAGCCCCTCACATACCATGGGCCAGTGGGAATAGCCCTCCCGCCTGTAGCACCTACTCAGTCAGGGCTTTTTTTTTTTAAACAGGTGTGGGGAGCTGGGTCAGGCAGGACAGCCACTGCCAGGCTGGAGGGGTGGGCATGGCTGATTTGGAGATTCAGCAACAGCCGAATCTCCAAATCATATTTGGCTGAATTGATTCGGGACAGTAATTTGAATCACCGAATCGAATCGCTGTCCCCTGAATCGAACAAATCTGAAGTGAATACTAGCTGCTTTGTGCAGGCCTAGTAAAAATAGAGTTTGCTTTGGTAAGACTATAAACAAAACAGAATGGAGACCTCTGAGAACCACATCAGCTAGATTTTAGAAATTAAAAGCTACAAGCAATTGATAGAGCTCTGGGAGCTCTATCATCTTTAATCAAAGGAGCAAAAGTTCCTACCACCTGTCCTTGCCCTAAAAAGGAACAGAGCTTGAACTGCTCCTCTTATCCTGTGATAAGTGAAAGCTAACTGGTAGCAATTTAGCCCTGTTTCATTCAGGTTTAATCACTCCAGATTAGTTCACATTTATTGTAGGGTAAGAATGGGCAGATGTAACTCCTTATTTCAGTTTTTTCCATATCTAGAGGCATAGAGAAGCCCCAAGTTCACATGGAAAGTTTGGTATAGATCTGGGGCTGGATTCCAGATTTCCTGAGTCTCAATATTGTATTTCTTATCAGATAGTATTTGTAGAATCATAGAAAAGTAGGAAGGGACCTTTGGCAGTCATCTAATCAAACCCCCTTCAGCATTATCCTTATCCAAATCATCCTATACAGGTCCTTGTCTAACTTATTCCTAAAACTACACAATCAACCCTATCACAGAACTACAAAGTGTATTTCCCAAAGACACCAGAAGCACCCTAACCTACTGCAGATAAATCAGGTGGTCAGTGTCCTTTTGCTTCAAGTGCTGTTAAAACACACTGCAGAGATCCAAGGAAGAGGAGGGTCATACTCCCCCCTCTGCCACCCACTAGAGGGGAAAGCAAAAAAAAAGCAATCTGTACCAATCCTGATCCCATGTGTGGCAATGAGTCTGACCCTGAACACTAACTAGGACTTTCTGAGTTTTTTATTTCTAACAGGAGCACTGGCACACCCCAGTCAAAATCCCCAGCTTTGGCTGCAACCAACCTTCAATACAACATATCTGAGAATATTCAAGTTTTGATTAAATTGTCGTTTCTTTTTATAACACCAACAATAGCCTTTCTGCAAATAAAGACCAGCTCTGCACTATATCAAGTGAGTAGGACCAACCTAAACCACCTTCTAACTGGAGAAAGTTTTTTCAGAACCTTCCAGGATCTTCTCAGTAAAGGTTGAGCCACTGTATATAGCTCCTTAGACAGAGGTTTTTGCATTTTTAAGGCTTTTGTATTCAACAGATCTGAAGTTAGGAACTGCATTGATTTTTGTGATGCAAAGAGGTGACTTCAAAAGACACTTTGGGGCTCCTTGTCCTGATAGAAAGGGATTGATCGGTTTATCTATCTAGGTCTTTTATAGGCTTTCTGAGGTTTACCATGTACATTTGGTGTTGTGTTTGACCTTCCTTTGACTGAAATATTTTGACTGCTGTTTAAAGAGGAGATTGTATGTTCTTGGAACACATTTGTTTGAAGTGCTAAGAACCTTCAATTCCCATTGCATTCAGTTAAGAGATTGGATTATTTACTGCCTGATATTGATTATTGCTTAATCTTCAACTGGATCCCTAAGGGGAAAAAAAGACTCCTTCAGAATTTTTGTTCTCTTTTATAGTCAAACAGAAGAAAAAGGTTGATTAAAGAGCATGTTGAATCCTTCATATTAAATGAAAATGATTAATTTTACCTTTCTAATTGTGTTTTCATCTGGGAGATATTTCTTTTAAGGATAATTTTAATGAAATGTGATGGCTTGATGTCTCTGGAGACTATTTCCTCCATTTTGCTATAGAACTGGTACCAGTTTCCCTATACTGTTCCATCAATGTGCCTTATATAGTGGGATAAATTTCCTAATTGCAAAGGTAATGTTGTTCAGTATCTACTGCCTGTTTAGTACCGTCAGAATAAGAAGTGTTAACTGCTAGTTACTGAGTGCCTTCCACTGAAGTCTTAATCTGAGGCCTTCCTGCTGACAGTGTCTACAACAGACTCAGTTAGTAATAATGAGAGGAATCATTTAAATCACTGGTTTTCAACCTTTTAAAGCAAGTGTACCCCTGGAAGCTGGACATGGAGTGGGAAGAAGGGGGGGGGGGGCGCCTCATGGCCAGACACAGAATGGCAGCAGTGTAGGGTGGTGGGTGGCAGCGGTGGCCTCTGTGTGCGACCTCCACCCTGCATCTGGACGGCCTGGTGGTGCTTGTGTGGCCCACAGAAGGGCATTGTTGACCTCCCCCCCCAGCCCTGTTCCTGGGAGGCAGCGGTGTGAGGTAGTGGATGGCAGCACTCCATCCCTGCCTGCCCACATGTACCCCCTAGGGCCTTCCCAAGTACCCCTAGGGGTATGTATACCCCCAGTTGACAAACCCTGGTTTAAGTAATGTGGACATCTGTCCACTAGGTAGTAGGCAGAAACAAGAGCGAAATGAGAAGTGTGTGCGCATGACATTTTAAAGTGAGCTAAATGCTTTTTCACCACTTCAGTGGTGTCAGTGTTTTCACGTGTCAGCAGTGTATTAATTCTAGCCACTGTAGGAAATTTGGCAGTGTAATGCATCTTACATGACTTGGGGCACAGCAAACTAAAACTCCTTTGAGGAGTTGTAGTTTGCTGCCCCTACGCCATGGAGCAAAGAATCGGGCTCCATGCAGCTCCATGTCTCTGCAGGAACCTCTGCAGGCAGCCTGACAGCAGCATGGGAAAGCAGCTCTGCTCAAGAAAAGGGATGAGCCTGATCCTCCCCCCCCCGTGCCTTCCTGCCTGACTACCTGAGCTGCATGGGGGCCCGATGCTTCCCTCTGTGGCTGCAGTGCCCCCAGGACCACCTGAGCCAGGTGCCTGCGTGTGGGTGCTGCCTGGGGGTGGAGGGGCGCCGCTGCCACGGAGGGAAGCACCACCACCCCATGCAGCACAGGACCACTTTGCCTGCCGGCACCTCCCTCTCCCCTCTCTGCTGGAGGGGCAGGTAAGTCAGCGGGGTGTGTGTGTAACCCTAATCAGCCCTAAATTGAAGCACTGTTTTTTAAAACCCAGTGCTTCAATTTAGGGCCCCCGTTTCACCTACTCATGCTGAAGCTTTTCATTCTGCTTGGGCCACTGTGCTGAACAGTTTTTAGATAGCAAAGACTTATGCTGAGTTCCAACATAGTCTAAACTTGAACCATGTAATCTAGGGGTGAAAGCTATTTTCAAGGGATCAGGACTTAACTTTTAGAGTGGGGGAAAAAATCTACCAATAATAATAAAAGAGAGAAAAATTAACAGTAGAGATTTAATTACTAGCAATTTTCTCATCCAAAACACATTTTTTATGATCCCAGGCACTTTGTAGTTTGTATTTACTTAGGACAAAAAATAGTGAAAAGAAATAATTTTCCAGATTTCCTGCAGACTTTATACAAAGATTGCGATCAAATCTTACAGTATGTGGCTTGAAGATAAAAATCTGAACAGCTTGATGCAGTATTTTAATCTCATAAATATAAAAAACAAATCCTTACCTATAATTATGGAGTGCAATAAAGAATAACAACAATTTCTATTTATGCAGTTGAGTTCTTCTGCACATAAGTGACTATTTTAAAGGGCTGTTAATTACATACTGGTAAGGTACACCGAGATTTCTGGCAGCCCTCCGGTATCCAGAAGCACCCCAGAAGCATACAGCTCAGAGGTTTAAAAATGGAATTTTCCCTTTTCTGTTCTATCTCCCTGCCCTCACTCATTAAAATATATATTTAGTTAAAGCTGTGCTGGGATGACAGTCCTGAACACTGAAGTTCTTTGTTTACTCACACAACTAGTAGAACAAGACCAGTAAAGGTGCAAACTTCCTTATTTAATTTTACCAGTGTGCTGTTGCCCCAGTCTACACAGACACGAAGCAGGATTTTTTTGAAGTGCTCAGCATTGCTCCAATTCTATTCCCATTAACCACTGAACAGCAATGATGTTTGGTCACTGATAATATCAGCTATAATAGGATTGGTGACATATGGGTGAAAGACTCTGTGCCCTGTTACACAAATTACTTGTACATCCTGCCACAGTCAATGCTGATACATGGTTATGGAAACAAAGGCTCTGAAACACTATATACAGTAATAAAAAAAATGTGACACCAGACAATGACATAATCTCCATCCTTGTAGATTATGGCCTTGATATACCATGATATTACTTTAGCTATATGTCACCATTGACAGTATGGAGTTATTTTAGTAGAAAACTGGGTAATACAGTAATGAATTGGGTCTTGTAGTTCCTTCCTGTAGTTAAACATTCAAAACAATCTAGTTTTCCCTGCCAGCAATGTTCACCCATGCACAGCAGATGCACCTATATCTCGTCTCTTCTGGCTCATTATTTATGAGTAGGTGATGCTTAATATTTAGATAAATATTTTTGGAAAGAACATTTGTTGGAATAAGCAAAAGGCTCAAGATGTTTGTTTAAAAAAGTTTTTCCTTGGCAAGCAAACACTGTTCTGCTTGGTTATTAAATATAGATTTGTCATGATTCCTGTAACCAGAAGTGCCGATCCTTCTATCTACTGTTATGTGGTTTGTTTAGACTGATGATAGTCAGTTCATCCTAGTGGTGGCTGGATTCAGCTTCTAGATATAACTGGTGATGCCCTTGGAATCCTTCAGATTAAAGGCAACATGATCACTGGAATTATATTACAACGCACACAGGCAAAGCCATGTTTGTTAGAAAATCTTTTCTGAAAAAGCACATTTTTCATCCACTTGTTTTACATGACACTGGGTGCTGAAAGTCTTATCATTGCTTTTCTTGTCAGGTTGTAATCTTTCCATATAGTAAGGTCCTTTGTTGCACTATTTCGCTGGTTAATTTTTTTGGTCTTTAACTTGGTACTGTAGATAATTTTGTTTAGTTCATATATGCTATATTCTTCTTCTCATGCTGATGACTCGTTTTTTGATGGTAATAGCTAATTTATTAGCTCTGCAATAATGGTGTAAAACTATATGCTTTGTGACAGACCCAGTAAGGAACTTAGATGTCTACAAGTTAGGAACCTGGTCCCCAGAGCAGTATCCAGGTCTACACTCCTACGGTATACTCAGAAGGGTGATCTAGAAAGCACAGTTAAGGTGGACCAATCAAGAACTAGCCAGTAAGAAGCACTAAGCACAGGGAAGTGTCTGAATGCCCTCCTTTTCTGAAGCCTAGTTGCCTGAATCAGGGCTGCAACATTCTGGTGCCTGCCCTTTATGTAATACACAGCAGTTAGTCCATTAGCCCATGGAGTGGGAGGCTTGGTTTCTAGGCTCTCCATTGAGTGGATTCAAACCCACAGCTCTAATTTCTCCAGAGAATGCTTTAACCACCAGGCTGTAGGCTGGGCAGAACTTGGAAGCACTCTGTACCACATCAGTTGGAGCTGAACCACTGTGCAGCGCAAAGTACACCTTCAAGAGGAGGAGTGAAGGATACTTTCACCTAGAATAGCCTACTTCCTCATGGACAGAGCATTCTCAGAGGGGCGATGTGGTTTGAAATACCCTTGACAGTCCTGGTCATAACTGTCATAAATCAAAAGTCCAGATGCCTGTTTGGGGGTGGAGGGTTCCTCCCTATCTATTTCCAGTTGGATTACTCCCTCAATGCACTTAGAGAAGGTGGCGATATATCATGGGGTCCCTAGGTGTAATGCATCATGGAAGATGTGGCTCATAGCAACACAGGAGCCACATGTGTTACTATGAGCCACATGAGTATGGCTCATAGTAACACAACTGTGAGGCAATCAGACTACAAAATATTTGGGTTTGGGGGCTTTTAGTTTTGAAAAACAAATAAAAAAACCCAGAGAAAACAGCTCCTTTTTGCAAAAAAAATCCCCACAACCTGTTTTCTGTTTTAAAACAGTTTTGATTCCTTCCATAAATATAGTTGTAACAATATTGCCTGTGAGATGCCAAAATTGTCACCATATACAAGAAAGGAGATGGAACGGATTGCAACAATTTTTGTGGTATTGCACTCTTGCCCATAGCTGGGAAGATGCTCACCCACTTTCTCCTTGATATATGCACCTTACTGAGGAGATTCTACCCGAGTCCCAGTGTGGTTTCAGACCACTCAGCAGTACAATAGATATGATTTTTGTTCCTAGACAGCTGCAGAAGTGCTGCAAGCAACACCAAGACCTTTACGTGGCCTTTGTTGACCTAACTAAGACCTTTGATTCAATCAACAGAGAGGCCTTGGGGAAGATCCTAATGAGAACTGGATACCCATTAAAATTTGTTATCATCAGACTCCTTCATGATGACATGACAGCAACTGTCCTAAGCAGTGGCTTGGACCTTGTACCTTTTGTTATTAGAACTAGAGTTGTGTGATTTAAAAGATATATGTGATTACATCAACACTCTTTGCCATCTGTATCACAGCTCTTCATTTCATTGATGTCTCAACTGAAGAGCTCCAGATCACTCTTGATTTTCTTCTAGGAAGCTTATACAGTTCTTGGACTCACTGTCAACTTCACAAAAACCAAGGTAAATTTAATAGCCCATCCCAAGCCAACCATTTGCTCTTCCACATATTACAATTATTTAGGACAATCTTTGGGGAGCACTTCCCTTACATAGGTAGCCATCTTTCCTAAAAAAGTAAATAGAGATTATGATAATCAATGTCAGATAAAATCTTCCAGTGCCATCTTTGGACATGCTTGAAATTATGTCTTCAATGATTATGATATCAGGACCCAAACTAAACTTCTTGACTACCAAGCTGCTGTCATTCCTCCCCTGTATTTGTGTGAAACCTGGACAACATCTTGTAAATGCCTGAAAGCTTTGGAACATTACCATGAGTGACATCTTCAGAAAGTCCTTCATATCAGTTGGAAAGGCAGAAGAACAAATGCCAGTGTCCTGGCTTATGTAAACACCACCAGCATTGAAGCTATGTTTATATGGCACCAGCTCTGTTGGACAGAACATGTATTAAAGATGCCGAACAACCAGCTTCTGAAACAGGTCTTAAACTCCCCACTCACCAATGGTCATCACTCTAGAGGTGGTCAAAAAAAGAGATTCAGATTCAGGACACCCTGAGGATCTATCTGAAAAAATGAAAGACAAGGGAAAAAGTTATGATCCCACATTACCAGAATCTACTCTTTCCTCCCAAAATTATCTGCCATGTCTGCAGTTGAATGTGCAGATTTTGGATTGACCTCTTCAGGCATCTCCAGACTCAATAATGACTCCCCTATTTAGTGGAAGACTGTTCTCCATACCAAAGGACTATCATCTCTGCCAATATTGTTGTAATTAAAAAAATGTAGTTAGCAAATGTTAGAAGTTTGTCCCTTGTCCTTCGTCTCCCTCATCTACCCATCTCCACAGCAAGGTGTATTTGCTCAAGGTGATCGGTACCTTGTCATACATCCTGGCACCACTGGGGTGATTCAGTGCTTCAGCCTCTAACATATTGATGTTAATATCAGATTTCTTCAGATAGGTCTTCATGGTGTCCTTGAATCTTGTCTTTTGCCCACCTCTAGAGAGGTGTGATCTTAGATGGACTGGGAGTATGAGACCTGTTTCGGGAGCTGGTTGTCAGGCAAGTTTGCAAACCACAATAGAGTGAATTAGCAGATTTATTCAAGTGAACGTTTGCAATGCTACTTGACTCTATTGCTTAGATGCAGAAGTACCTACACATTAGTTTTCAATTTCATTTTAGTATAAATTAACTTATCTTCATGGAAGTAGCTTTAAAGCTAATAATCCTAAAAGAATTAAGATTAGAAAGTAATGCTATCAGTGACAGAGCTCATTAATGACTTTTATCACTACAAGCTGGTGAACTATAACCAAGATAATTGGCCCAAACTGAATAAAATGTTTCATTAATGAGGTATTTCTTTACTTTGTTTTACATTGCTTACACCAAGGTTTTCTTCCAGTGAAATGAAAGTTAGATAATTTATCCATTTTCTCCTTTTCTAAAAAAAATCTAACCAAGTGTCTGGAAGACCTGATGATGCACATCTGAATGGTGTCAGAAAAGGCAGACCTGAAGGAGGTAAATAGGGAGAACTGACTAATTAGCAATGTTGATAATTTGCAACTCTGTAGATGCAAAATGCCTAGTGAAGAACTATTAGCCTGAAAAGAGGCAGCAATCAGATTTCATACTACTCTTGTGATAGATTACAAATTGTCCCACTCAGCCAGTGGAAATTTCGACTAGACTATTTTTCTTGAGATACTGGATTTTTTTAATTAGAAAATGTCCAAAAGCCCAGTGAATGAGAGAGACTGTCATGACGCAGGGCCCTAGGGGTGGCCGTGATCCCCCCTAGCACCCTCTACCGTGCCATGTTTCCTTCAAGCACCCTCAAATTTCACCCGCCACATCTTTGATGTTACATATTTATAAGGGAGGCTGTCTTTTGTCCCCTTGGACACAGTGCTCTGATGTACCCTGGCCTCTGTATTGTGCGACTCAGTGCACCCCAGCCTTATGGGCTATGTGTGGCTCCAACCACCTCTGTACCACACCCCAAGCCTCTCAGCTATCCTTGACAATGTTCAGTCTGTCTAGCTCTCTGCACCCTCTCTGGCACTTGGGTTCTCCCTGGCCCTTGTCTCACAACTGCGCCCCACAGGCGCTCGGGCTTGTCTCGCAACCTTGCGCCCCACAGGTTTGTCTTCAATCATTGTCCCCTTACTCTGGGGCTTCTCTCATCGCCCCCTTTGCCTCAGGGCCCCTCGTCACCCTCTTTGCTCTGGAGCTTCTCGTTGCCTTGGGGCTCAGGTGGCCGTAGCCGTGCCTGGCCCCAACTCTCCTCCTTGGGGTCTCAAACCCCCTGCAGGCCTCAGCTGGCCTCGGCCTTACCTGGCCTCTGATTCTCCACTCCCCTTCTCTGGCGCCAGGGTCAGTGCACCCCAGATGCTGCACCCTCTCCAGCACTGGGGTCCCCACACTACCGTGGAGCCCCTATGAGGCCTCCAACCCTTAATAGCCTCACCCAGTCCTTCAGTTGTAAACAGTAAACCGTCAACACAAACTAAGCCATTCGGCTATAACCATATTCAAGCCTGTCCCAGGGTTTCTCCCTCCCTCACTGATAACGACTGCCGATGCATCTTGGCCTCTTCCCTTTCCTCACTTCAGCAGAATTCCTTCCTCTATGGCTACTGGCAGGGAACCCTCTGCCTGGCCTTAGCCTGGGTTTAAATGGGAGACAGGCCCTGCCCCTTCTGGTCAGCTGACTCACCGGTTTCCCTGGCAACCCGCAGCTGTGCTTCTTTATTAGTACTGTGGCTGCC
>NW_017728886.1:82540364-82589435 GCF_001723895.1 Crocodylus porosus
CATCTATGGATGCAAGCCAGTGTTTTGCTTGCTTTACTGGCTGTGGCATCACACTGAAAGCTCATGTTCATCTCGTGGTCAGTCATGACCCCCAAGTCCCTTTCATGTAGTGCTAGCCAGCATAGCATTGCCGAGCCTATAAGGATGCTGCAGATTTTTCCTCCCAAGGTGGAGAACCTTGCATTTTTTGGTGTTAAACATCATCAGGTTCTCATTTGCCCATTTCATGAGCCTGTTCAAGATCTGCCTGGATCACCCTCCTATCCTCCTCAGGATCCTGTCCTCAGGTGTGGATGCTTTACCCCAAAGTTTTGTGTCATCGGCAAACTTGGCCAGCCTTCTTAGCTTGTCAAAGTCACCTTTCCTGAAGTCGAGGACTTCTGTATTGCTGAATGACTTGCCAGCTTTACGGCAGATGGTGAAGGTGATCAGCTCATGGTCACTGTCACCCAGCTTCCCTTCAATCATTAGGTCACTGATTAGGTCATCCCTGGTTGTCAGTACCAGGTCGAGCAGCACTTTACCTCTTGTTGGCTCATAGACCTCCTGCATCAGGTAGACGTCATCTACACATGAGAGAAAGCTTTGCGACTGCTCGGATTTGGCTGAGCACCGCCCCCCCCCCCCGAGATATCGGGGTAGTTAAAGTCTCCCATGACAACCGTACACTGGTAGCACACGGCCTCAGCCAATTCTCTGGCAAACTCCCGGTCAAGGTCTTGATCCTGGGTACGGGATCTGTAGTAGACTCCCACCATAGTATCCCCTGTGCCATGTTCCACATGCATGTTAACCCAGAGGGTCTCCAGTCCATCACGGGTGCCAATGTCAGCTTGCAGGGACATGTAGCTTTCCTTGACATAGACAGCTACACCCCTGCCCCTTTTGTCCACTCAATCCCTCCTGTACAGGGTATAGCCATCTATACCCATGGTCCAGTCATGGGTGGAGTCCCACCAGTTCTCCATTATCCCTATGACATCATAGTTATTTGTGTTTAGTAGGAGGACAAGTTCCTCCTGTTTATTCCCCAGGCTCCTGGCATTTTTGTATAGGCACGCAAGCGTCCCCATGGGGGCCTCTGCCTTGCCTACAGTTCGTTCCAGGGCTGGGGCAGGGGTAGGCTCCCTTAAGTGCCTTGGCCTGCTGGTTTTGCAAGTGTTCCTCAGTGGGTCAGCAGTGACGGTCATCCCTCGCTTGGGGCTTTTTCCTGTCCTCCAGTTTCTTGAGGTGTAGAGCTTGCTATGTGCATTTGCAGAAGTCAGAGTCAGAGAAAACCAGAGACCTAGAAACAGCGTCCTTTGAGGAAAGATTAAAATAATTGGTTGTCTTATTCTAGAGAACAGAAGGCTGAAAGCAGTCATGTTAACAGTCTTCCAACGTGTAAAATGTTACTGAAAAGCAGAAGTTAATACTGTAAACTATTCTCTACGTCCACTGGGATAAAACTTCTTAATAATAGTCTTAAATTGCAACCCGGGATATTTAGGTTAGGTATACTTTTTCCAGCTGTATGACTAGTTAAACATTGCAGCAAGCTACCTAGGGAGTGTGTGGAATCTCCAGTACTGGAGATTTTAAAGACTAGGTTAGATAAACATCTGTCAGGAATGGTTTAGGTATAACTGATCCTGCCTAGGGCCAGAAAGATGGCCTAGGTGACCTTTTGGGGCACCTTCCAGCCCTGTTTTCAATACTTGCAAGTGTTGCTGATTTGTCTTCCTTTTTCTTAGCTTAGTCAACTCTATAAGGACAGGCGAATGAACACTTATTTTGGAGGGCTGTTTAGAGTGTTTCTGTAACAAAAAAAGGTGGGGAAAGACCTTAATTTTTATTGTCTTTCATTTTTATTTTATTTTAAAGTAGTGGGATATTCCCATGGGCTCTTTTTTTTCCTTCTCCTATTTTGTTCTTCATCCAAAAAGGCAGGGAAGAAGATTTTTCTTGGTGGTGGATTTTTTTACATACAAGAAATAAAATTAAACGCCTCTGTCATTTACTTACTGCTGCCTGCAAACAAAAAAAAGTTGTGGGGGAGGAAGAGAGGAAGAAGAGAAGAAAGTCAGAGTGAGATAATGCTCCCCTCCACAAAAAAACCCCCACCAAAAACTTAAAAATGAAATGTTCCAAAACTAAAGAAAACATTTTTGAAAACAAAGGCAACATGGTGGTTCAAGCTCTTATACACCATGTTGGGGAGGGATCAAAAGAAGTGATATATACTAATTTAATTTGAAAAATATGTGTAGAAAAAACCCTAAAATTGCAGCCAGTTGGTGATTTCCATTCCTGTGGAATTTCTGTTTGGCAGCTACACAAAAGACCTTTTTCTCTACTATCTTGTTTGCTCATCAGTACCTAAACCTGATGTAAAATTCCCTTCAAAACCTTGTGAATTCAGTCCATTTGGCCACCACACAACTAGTGTGAATTTTATGATGAACAAGTACTTAGCTCTAATATATCTTTTAAATGGGTGCCTTATTATCACACAGTGGATTCCTGCCTATTCTGGAATTACTGTATTAGTGTAATACCTGAGTGAATAGCCCCAGTACACACCATATGAAATGAAGTATGAAATGCAGTAGGTACTAAAAGATTCATATAACACATTTACCACTTTTGTAAATTAATTCAATTCATGATATATACAGCTGAAATGAAAAGGCCTTTCATAGCCATTTTTTAATTTCAGTTGTGGTAATGAATATATATTAATTAGAAGGGAGCTGATACATGTTGAAAAGAATTAACAATAACCTTAATTTCCATGTTGAAATAATGGCTGCTATTATAGACTTCTTGATTTTAATCAGATGTTCTGGGGAAAAAAGATAGTGTTTAAGGATTTATAATGCTCATGCAGTATTCCAGGGATCTCTCTCTCTCTCTCTCTCTGTCTCAAATTTTAAATTACCTTGCAAATGTAGCACATAGACCTCAGTCCCCTACAATCTGTGGGCCAGATTTTTATCAATTGTTTATTTTACAAACTTGCAGTATAAACAAACCTGAACTATTAAACAGCAAGGGCCAGGAGGAATTTCTAATTATGAGGATGGTCAAGCTACCTAGAACTGTGGGATCTTTATCTCTGGAAATTTGCAAGAGTAGATTAGCCAGACACTTAGCTGGAATGATTTACTCCGGGCATACCCTGCCTTGAGATGTTTCAACTCCATATACAGTTCATGGGAAGAATTAGGTATCTCAGAATGGGATTTATGTCTACCAGCATGCTGACGGGGCATATGTAGGTAAACCATTGGAAAGAGGGGCATGCCTGAGATTCCATTGTTTCCTGGACTCAAGTCCTTACCTGTAGTCCTTAGTCAGGCACTTATGTAAGAATGGGATGATGCCCTGAAACATCCTCTAGGATATGTGTCTCTTTTGGCTAGGAATGCTGGGCCATTCCTTTCCCTTAAACTACTTCCATGGAGGGGGAAGATGAAGCGGGATTTGTGGTATTGGTGCCCACGTGTATATGCTTAGGAAGTGGGAAAAGCACTTACTCAGAACAAGCGAGCCCTGAGGTCAGCATAAATACATTTAAACTCACATCTCTCACTTCCCAGGAAAGGGGCCAAACCACAAGATTACAGTTTAGGCTAGAATTAGAGAGGATTGTCTCCAACCTTTCTGTTGAAGTTGTGCTACTATGCAGCAGTGAATGTAAGATTTATTGGGCCCAGAAAAGAGAGGGAGCATGATTAGTCTACTTATATGGAGAGTCCCCAGGGAGAATGGTCCTTTAGGTTCTTCTTCATCCTAAGACTGCTTATGCATTAAACAGTCCCTGGATAAAATACAAACCAGGAACTAGAACCAGATATTTCCACTTCCCAGGGGAATGGCCTCATAACTAGGTTGCAGAATCTGCTTCCCTCTTCCTCTCTCTGAGCTCTTGAATCTTGCACATGGCCCAGCTTCAACAGAAGGGGTGGACAGTGCTCCTGTTACCAGCCGTGTTGTTCTCAAAAGACCAAGGAGTTCAACTTATAAAAAGATAAAGCTTGTTTATTCAGACAGCCTTCTTAGCCTATTCATCTGCTGCTCCCTCTGGTTCCCTCCTGCCATCCCTGGGCCAATATAACAACTTATACATAACACTCTTAAAGGGTCTACACATCTTCCCCCTTTACATGTAACATATCTCCATATAATACTAACATTGGAAGTTTAGTTCAACCCATTGTTAAACCACATTTTAACTGGTCGCTATCAGTCTTTGTGTTGGCTTCTTAGCTCTAGTGTCTCGGTTTCTCTGCATTGTCAATTCTTATTGGTTAAGTTCTTGTTTGGTTTCCTTGTTCAGATGTCTCTACTTCTGTGTCATTTTCAGTCTTCTCTGTCATTCCTTGTTGCATTGTTTTTAGCTGTTTCTTTTGGTGAATCTCGTGATGCTCCTCCTTTTCTCCCCTTTATAAGCTGTAAGTGTCATTTGTTCCTTCTTAGTACCTGTCCTGCCAGTGTGACTACTTGATCAGATCTAGTAGCAACTTGATAAGAAACAAGTGCTTTTTGTTTCCATGTTCATCCATCTGAAATAAGTACCATATCTGTGTTGTGCAGTTGTGGTAACTCCCTGGAACCCATGTCATAGTACCATTTTTGTTTGAGTTTGTTGACATTTTAAAATGTTTTCAGGTTTTGGTTTTTATTCTAATGATCATCATCCACAAGATTTGGCAGCCTGGTTTTGAGTTTCCTGTTAAACATCATTTCTGCTGGGAGCAATCCACATTTCATGGGTGCTGCCCTGTAATTTAAGAATGGCAGGTAAACATTGATGTGTGAATCTGTAACTTTTTTCCACAATTCCCTCAATATTTGTACTCTGTTTTCCACCAGGCCATTGGATTGTGGGTATTTAGGACTTGAAGTGTTGTGATAGAATCCATATGTGTTTACAAACTCTTTAAACTAAAGACAGTAGAATAGATGTCCATTGTCTGTTCTCACAATTTGTTGAATCCCATGTCTGGCAAAAACTGATTTGATGTGAGTTATGGCGTGGTTTGCTGTTGTGCTTTTGAGCAATGCAGTTTCAGGAGAGTGAGAATAACAATCCAGCACTAACACATAGTTTTTACTCACAAATAAGTCAATACCCACTTGATACCACAGAGCTACCAGCTGTGTTGTTCTCAAAAGACCAAGGAGTTAAACGTATAAAACGATAAACTTATTTCTTCAGAGAGCCATCTTAGCCTACTCACCTACTGTTCCCTCCGGTTTCCTCCTGTCATCCCCAGGCCAATGTAGCAATTTATACATAACACTCTTATAGGTATCCACTAAGTCTGTGCAAAATTTCACTGGCAGTTTTGTTTCGACTTGTTTCGAGCTTGAAACAGCAAAATTGAAATGAGATGGAGAGCTTCAAAACAGACTCAAAATGAAACGAAGCAAGTCGAAACATTTAGAAATTGTTTAAATGTTTCGACTTTCAAGGCTGAAGCTGGGCTTGCCTGCAGGGAAACAGAAACTAAGGAGAGGGAGGGGGAAGGACTGCTCTCATTATTGACCATGTAGCTTTAGCCAGTGACTGTCATCCTTTCCTGAGGTCCCTTCCAATCCCAGGGCTCTGGGGGAGGGATGGAAAAACTGCATAAAAGTCAGCATCGTTTGAACGGCTCTGCTTTCTGCCTTGGTGTCAGTTGAGTGAGGGCGCACCTTAACACACACACAGTGTCACCCACCCATGTCACAAGTTTTGCTTGTGAGCAGCTAGAGGTGCAGGCCCCAGACCCCAGACTCCCCCTGCACCAATCTCCTTGACAGCTGCCAGGATTTGTGGCCACAGCAGGGCCTAGCAGGCCTACAGTATTCACCCTGCATACCACAAAACAGACACAGACCCACAATAACCAAAGTCATGAGTTTGCCTGTCAGCAGCCAGAGGTGCAGGGCCCAGAACCCAGAAGCCCCTGCACCGATCTTCTCAACAGTTGGCAGGCTTCCTGGCCTCAGCAGGGGCTAGCAGGCCTGCAGCTTTCGCCCTGCTGCGCCTTAACACACACAGTGTCACCCATGTCACGAGTTTTGCTTGTCTGCATCTTGAGGTGCAGTTTCCCCCAGACCCCTGCACCTATCTCCTTTGAACTTGGCAGGCTTTGTGGCCTAAGCAGGGGCTAGCATGCCTGCAGTTTTGACTCAACTGTGGCTTAACACACACACACGATATGATTTTTGCTTTCAGGACTTTGAGATGCAGTTTCCCTGAAACCCCTGCACCTATCTCCTAGAAACATGGCAGACTTTATGCCCTCAGAGGGGGATACAGTTTCTGCAAGCTTCATCCAAATCAGGCCAGAAATGACAAAGTTATAGGGGAATGTTTTGTGTTTCCCCTTTATAGCCTATGGGCAAAATGTCGAAACAGAAATGAAATGGAACAGTGGTTTCAAACTTCAAATGAAATGGGAAATGAAACACTGTTCAATCGAAATGCAAGTCGAAATGTAACGGTGCTGTTTCACACGGCCCTAGTATCTACACATCAGCCTCACTTATAACCCAGGGGTTGTGGCATTTTCCTGGTTTGTAGGAGACATGGGTTCCACCCCCTGAGGCTAAACAAGAATGACTGTCTCTAGGTCTCTCATTTCTGTCACTGCTGTAACCACATAGCTATTATGTAATAAGGTAGTAGTTCCATTTCTTCCTCCTCCTCTGGCTGCATTTTTTGAATGCAAATGGCCATGCTGAATAGTGTGTTTTAGGCATGCTGCAAGTAAGACTACCAGGTTGGGCTCCTCACAGTGCATGTCACCTAGCATGACATAAGTGGAATGATAATTGGCTGTCTCCCAAATGGAGGCAAGGCTGGGCACATATTTGGGAGGTGCAGGGGAGACTCTAGGCACATAGGGAACTTTACTTGTAAAAACTTGTGTATTTGAAAGGCCTCAGACATCTAAGCAGCTAGGTGCAAGTTTTGTGGATCACACTGTTGAATTTTGGAGCCTAAATTCCACTTGAGTGCATCTGTGGATCTATGCCCGCAGCTTTCTAGGATGTCTGCAAGCTGAATGAGTTACACTAACAGGTGCTTCTTCTACTCTGATATTAGAATATTCAACTTGGTAGTTCAGTCAGCCATGAAAGATCGTTGCTTGGAATGCTTTAAAGGGCTATGTGGTCTGAAGGTATTACTCCCTTGTTGAGCTAGCATAAAGTACAAAACCAATAGATAATATTTGTTAACTCTATTGAGTTTAACCCAGTGATAACTGAAGGGAAATTGAGAGGAGGTGCTGTAATTTCCAGTTCCTGGCTCTGATAACCAGGGCATATTTCTCATTTCAAATATTTATTCATGCATAATCTAGAATCTAGAGGCAGAATCTAGATGTATCACTTTGTGAAATGCTAGAAACTAATTTGCTCCTTGGGTTTGCTAGAAACTAATTTGCTCCTTGGGTTTGTTGTAGTTTATATGGTTAACAGAGATTAAAGAGAAATGAAAGAACCATATGTGTAGTGAACAGGAAATGAATTTGTTTACATGAGCTCTCTTCTCCATTACCACCTAGATCCGGAGCGCCTCACAGTGAAGCTGACTATTCTCTTCTTCACCTGGTTCATGAGGCTAAATGTTCCCCTAGACATCATCTTGCAGGTATGATCTCTAGGGCCTTCATACCCTAGAAAAGCTTCTATCACTTTTGTATATATTTTCAGTTCCAAATAGATCAGAGTTTTGCTATACATTTTGTGTATATGTTATATGTCATATGAACACACATAATTGCTTTCTGATATTTTTAACTTGATTTTGAAATTAACCATATTGAATTCACCATGCACCTCAATCAGGGGGAATTTCTAGGAAGACAAAACCTGAGACTTCTGTTTTTAATCGGTTCTGTTCTAGGAATCACAGAAATAATGTTTTTATGATAGCCCACCAAGAGTAACTGGTGAGGACAACTTGAATACAAACTTCTATTAGAAACTCAAAGACATATGTTATAACAGATAGTTAGAAGCTGAAAGAGAGACAAAGTATGATAATTCCACTGTCTCCTTATGCATTCTGTGGAAAGTAGTGGGATCATTAAAATCCTTTTCATGTCAGCCCATTACTATGGGAAATGCAGTTAAAATGTGGTCAGAACTTTGCAATGATTCATGCCTTTGTGTCTTCCAAAAATTACCCATCTTAAGAAATGTACCTGTTCAGTCTGTGTATAATGATGCCATCCTGAACAATATTCACTAGGCATGTGCAAAATTTTGATAGGTGTTTCGATGTGTTTTGAGCTTGAAACAGTGAAATTCAAATTAAGCAAAAGGTTTTCAAACAGCTTTGGAATAAGGGCGCTCAACACGTTTCAAAAGTTTCTAATCCTTTGTAGTTTCAAAGCCAGGCTTGCTTGCAACTAAACAGAAACTAAGGAGAAGGATGGGGAAGAGATGGGAAGGACTGCTCAGATATTGACTGTGTAGCTGGCCAGTGACTATGATCCTTCCCTGAGGTCCCTTACAATCCCAGTGTCCTGGGGGAGGGATGGAAAAACAGCATAAAGAGCAGTGATTGAACTGAGCTTTCCCTGTCCCTTCACACTTACAAGTGACACAAGTTTTGCTCTGAACAGTTTGAGGTGCAGTTTCCCAGAAACACCTGTACCTACCTCCTTGAAACTTGGCAGGCTTCATGTCCTCAGCAGTTTTCATTTAAATCAGGAAATAAATGACAAAGTTATAAGCATTTTCATGATTGCCCATTGTAGCCTATGGGCAAAATGTTGAAATGGATCAAAACAGCAAAACAGTTTCAATGAAACAAAACTGAACAGTGTTTTGAAACAGTGAAACAAAACACTGTCCCTTCAAAATGGCGAAATGGAAGTCAAATCAGAATGGTGCTGTTTCGCATAGCCCTACTATTCACTGCTAATTGCTAGTCTTAAATCTATGGCTTAAGTACTGGTCTCCTACTTGTGTTTGCTAGGACCAAGCCAGGCCAAGCCTGCTGGTGCCAAGCTCTGTATCATGTGGATTTGGTCATGTGTATTTCCTACCTGGGCCACAGCCTTGCTAGTTCTTATAATGGCAGATTACAGAGCCAAAATGAGTTTACTAGATTAACTGAATGTGCATTCTTGTGTTAGGATTTCTTATTTGGTGGCAATCTCACCCCTACAAACAAGGATCCTATTGACACACAGGCTGAGAGTAAAAGGTAGTTGTAAAACATGATTGGAGCATGTATATTGCAACACAGTGAAATTCTAGTTGGGTCTATATTAGAGGATTTTTTTTAGACAAGCTATTACTCTGTACATGGTGAAAGTACACTTTAGGTTATTTTAATCAAGTGATTTCCACAGACTTCTCTAGCAAGGACACACTATCACTTGCACTTTAAGTATTATGCTGAGTTGAATGAATGAATTCACACATACATATTTTCTTCTGTTTACAAATTACTTTTAGTTGTATTGCACTCATAACTAGGACTCTTGTGTCTGAAACGAATACTTCCAAATGTACTTATAGACTTTAGCCCTCAGCTGCACTCTATAATCAGTTTTTCCCTATGTTCATGACGATTCCCAGCTTCTGACTTCTTCAAGCTGCTAGAGCAGACATGTTTCCAAATTTTCCTGTATAACTTTGGAAGATGGGGAACAGGCAGATTCTGAAAGGCTGAAATCTAAAGGAATACAAATTCCTAATAACAAAACATGGGTAATATCTTAAAATATTTTTTCCCCTGAAGGAATTACAAACAGGATGACTTCTAATACACTAGGTTTGGTATTTCTCCATGGAGCATTCAAGGGAATTAGGACAGCAATTCAAAGCCAAGTTAAAAAAGAACATCATGGTTACTATCTATGCACAACTGAACTGTGGTGAGGGATCCAAGGCTGGCTCTACACTTTACATGTACTATGCAATTACTCTGTTAATTGTGCAATTAATTTAGACCAGTGACGTGCAAATTAGCTATCACACCTTAAAAATTCCAACCAGTAATAAAATTAAAGCTTGAAAATGTGTAATAACTTTGTAACTGGTTTCTACCCAACTTTAATTTGTAGACATAGCAGGGTCTATACTAGGCCGGTGCAAAACAGCTAGTATTCACTTCAGATTTGGCCAATTTGGGGGGCAGTGATTCGATTCGGTGATTCAAATTACTGTCTCAAATCAATTCAGCTGAATCTGATTCAGAGATTTGGCCAGTCCTGAATTGGCCAAATCTCCAAATCAGACAGGCCCCATCCCCAGTTTGCTCTCCCAGCCCCATCAATGGCTGCCCCAGTGTCCCAGGACTTTAAAAAAAAAAAAAAAAAGCTCTGCACTTAACAGATCCTGCCAGGTTGTGCAGGGGCAGGGGGTGGGGAATCCCTGCTGCCCTGTGCTGCATGGGGGAGCTCTACCATGAGCCCCCAGAGGCCCCAGTGGCTGCTGCAGTAGCTGGTGAATGTGGGGCTTTTGTTTGTTTCTTTTAAGTGCCAGGATGCTGAGGCCAGTGGGGCATCCATTGACAGGGCTGGGACAGCAGGCAGGGGTTGGGGGGTGCTCGGGGGGCTGCGGGAGCACGCGGGGGTGAGGCCTGGCGGGAGTGTCGCCATGGCCCCTTCCCCTGTCCTCCAGCCTCCCTGCCCCACCCCCTACTTACTGGCACAGGGTCCAGTCCAGCTCCCTGTGGTGGTGATGGGGACTGCCTGAATCTCCAAAACTTCTCCAAATTGATTCAGAGGCTTCAAATTGATTCAGACCTTTTTACTGGTTTCCTGATTCCAGTTGGATTTGGAGATTCAGCTGCTGAATCAGGCCAAATCTCCTCTGAATCAAATCAGTACCTGAAGCTTTGCCCAGCCCTAGTCTGTACCCCTGTGGTTGTGAGTCCTGTCAGCTCCTAGCCATGGAGGTGCACCATGCACTGCTACCACTAGCAGTCCTGCAGATAAGTCTGTCACCCACAGCACAATCCCATGGGCTCCTGTGGCTGGGAGCCCTGTCATTTGACAAGATTCCCAGCTGTGCAGCCTGTAGGGTGTTGCCACGGCTGGGAATCTCATCAGCTGGTGGTTCTTCCAGCCATGACAGTAGCTTGCTATTAGTATTCTGCTGCAGAGGGAGCCTGGGATCCCTGGACTCCCTTTCCACCAGCATTAAGATGTGATAGGATTTGATGCTGTATCCCACAATTGTACCTCCTGTCATGCCCGTGTGGCACTGCAGGAAGGATGATTTTCTGGATTGTGCTCAGATTCTATCAAACCATTATCTGAACATCTGGAGGAGCCCTATCATGCTCCAGTTATGCAAATTTAGGACTTCTGAATCTTGAACAATTCTAATTGTAACTCTCATGTAAAAATGACAGCAAAGTATACAGTATAGCTATAGCATAGGAAACTCTTTGTCTTATGTTTTGTAGAAGATCAGTATATGCAGGGTGGACATGAGCATCCTGAATCTGTCTTTGTGAGCCACTTTCTACAGGTCACAATCCCCAAGTTGATTGAGCTAGTTTTCAGTGAACTAGGAAAAAATACATTTTAAATTTCAACTCAAACATCCTTTAAATTTTAAAGAAATAGGTATTTCTCTGTCCTATTCATAGAAAACAATGGCCAGAGACCTTTACCAATTTGTCTTCCTTCCTCTCTTCTTCCATTTCTGTCAGTGACCTGTACTGCAATGATGATAAAATTGGTTGAGGATGGAAACTATCAGTTGGACAGTCCTAGAATATCCAGGGGTAAATTTGGGGCTAGATCAGTTTCAACCACCTTCAATTGCTCTGTCCAGAGGAAAAAACATGTGAAGGCTCATCATGCTTAACAACAAATAACATTTCATCCTGTTTCAATGTATGTGGTCTTTTTCATAGGCACCAATTTTGGTTTTTGCCAGTTGGTACTTGCAGACATTAACCCCCCCACACCCCTACAAAAAGGTGCTTTACTTTAAACTCGGTGTATTCCCACACCAAGCCTTGTGCATGCTGAGAAGAGGCAGTGTGTTGCTTCAACCCAGCTCACCTGGCATCTGTAATGATTGGGCACTTTAATGGGGCTTTGGTGGTGTTTTGATCTCATAGCTGATTAACTCAGCAAAGCTGGATTGTAGTAATGCACTTCTTCTGGTAAAGCTTTTTTTTTTTTGCAGGGGGTGGAGTTTAATACCTGTGAGCAGCCCAGTGGTTCTTGAGCATGTACTCATTTTTTTTTCTGACTCTGTTTTTGTAACTGCATTACCCACAGGTAATTACCCCAAAACATGCATGGAGTCAGCATCTATAGTCTGTTTAAAAGTTAAGACTGACTCTATAAACATGCTTTACAAACTTACACCATGTATATATTTAGCCTGCACATGCTGAATAACTTAAACGGGGGGGAAATCTTGTCTTAAGCTTTTTACACAAACTTCTTCATAATGAACAAGCAGTTGCATCTTTCCAGGGGAAGGAACAATACCTGGTACAGCAAAAGCTTTGTTATCTGGCATCCCTTGGGAATGGGGGATGCTGGATAACAAAATATGCTGGTTAATTGAGCGGCCCGGGCTGCCGCTTCTGGGGCATCCCTCCTCCCCACACAGCCTGTTATGCCCCCAGGTCATTGGTGCTCGGCAGCACAGGCTGCTTTGTCCCGAGCCGTGGTGGGCACTTCTGGTTTCACTTTATCTTACAACCGGCATGCCAGTTAGTGGAGCATGCTGACTTGTAAGATGCCGGTTAACAGAACATTTACTGTATACAGTTTCAAGAGGGAAACGATAACTCTTCTCCTTACTTCCCTTCTCCCCATTCTTTGTTTCATGCCACACTTACATTTGCAGGTTCAGTTTAACTGTGTTTTTTTTTCAGTCAGTTTCAACTTACCCATTTTTCAGCTTGCACAAATTCAAGAGTTATTTTCAGGCTTCAGTTCAGCTTATTTTCAGCATTCACTTCAGCTTAATCTCCATGGGGTTCATCCTCCATTACTCTTGTGAAGAAGACTCTCTCTGCTCTACTTTTCCTCAGTTCTAGCATCAAGCATAGTCTTCTCCTCTGAGTCTCAGACTAAAATCAATGTAGGTAATTTATTTTCTTCTCTTTTGTCTTTGGCGACTGGGTCCTTCCAGGAGTTATTCTCCACTTCAGACTATTCAGCTATTATCCAAACCTTCTGTCTAGAATATGTTAGGAGGAGGCCATTTTTCTTTCTTAACACTTATGCTAATAAGAAGCATGTCTTTTTTTCTCCATGTCCAGGTTCAAGGACCATTCTTTTAATTTGTATTCATCTATAAAGCATTAGTAAATGGTTAATAAGTGTTTGGACACACGATTCTTTGTTAGAGAATACTAAAGACCAAGAGCTCAGTAGCCCTATAACACTGTCCACAGACTCACTTCTCATCTATAATACATACTACTCCTGGCTATAATATGTCTATTAATAATTTATTAATACTAGATAAACTGTTTACAAATGTGTCTTTAAAGTGTGATTATTGTATGCCAGAGCTAAGAAATATCAAGCTCTAGTTTTCCTTCCCCTGTTCAAGAAACAATCGTTCCACTTTCCATCATCTTCTACTAAAATATTGCCATTGATTTGATAGTAAATTATCATATGTCTGTCTTCTCAATCTCAAATCTCCTACATGAACAGAATGAATTCAAGAAAGTTGAGAGCTTATTGTAATGCCCATCTAGTTTGAGGTGAGTTTTCACTGTTAGTAACTTTTTCTTTGTTCCAAGTTACCCGCTTGCGGGTAATTTGATGGAATTAGTAGATGGCAGAGAAAATAGGTCTACAACCAGTGAGGGTATATGGAGAGAGCTAGGAGACTAGTTGATGAAGATTTTCTGCTAAACAAAACAAAGCAGAAAGTTGAAGATGGAGCAGAGAGATGCTAATGCTCCAGGGACTCCAACAACTGTAATCAATGCTCTCATTTGGGAGTTCTCATTTTGGTTCTCATTCTGGGATCAAGCATTTCCATTCAAACCCCATGGCTCTGAGTCCAGAATAGGACCTGTGGGTAATGCAGTTAAAAAACCACAGAGTCAGAAATTATTTTTCAGCTGCAGCATAACTGTGCTCCTAGACCTAAACTTGCTTTTAAAAAACAGCCTTGCAAACAAACAGCAAATGTCACGCTGAGATCTCCAACTTATCCAGGTGGTCTGGGATAATCAAAACTAAGGGAAATAGAGAAGCTGTGACTGTAGGTCTGGGTACTTTTCAGAACAGCTGGAGGCTCAAATGCTTTACTTGGACTTTAAAAGCCTTAAAAAGTGAGCATGTTTTGCCCATTATTAGCCCTACCTTGCATAATCCTCTCTTAGTTTCAGTCACCTTGCCAATAATGGTTTTCTTTTAATGGTTAGCCATCTCCACCCTCAAGACTTCTTTTCATTCTTATCCTATGGCTTGATTTCCTCTCAGTTATCATCCATTTGTGTACAGCAATGCTGTCCAACTGGTGGCTCACAAGCTATATATGGCCCACAAGGGGTTAATGTGCAGACCCTGAGCTAGCTGCCCTTTCCCCTATCACTCCAGCTGCTCCTGCACCTGGCGTCTCTAGGATCTCACTCCCACACTCAGCTTTCGCTTCCTGCCCCTGTCCCAGGGAGCAGGATGGCAGAGTCCTCAGTGCCAGTGGGGGCACAGTGCCAGCAAGGGAGCTGAAGTGGGGGCCATCCTCCTGTCCACAAATACTTCAGTGTGTATTAAATTTTGATTGCCAATCTCATTGAATTCTATAGGATTACTTGCAGGAGTGGGATCTGTATTTGTACTTTGGTCACAGGACTGAAATTCTCTTTACAGAGCACTGCATATTCTTTTTTTCCCCCCACAAAGGTAGAAACTTCTTACTGACGGTTGATCTGCCTCAAAGTGTTTTTTTCTCTTGTGTTTCTAGTAGCATACCTTAGGCAAGACCTAATTGTTGGGCTATTCTCTGTAAATGCCTGGACATAATTTGTGTCCTATTAAATGTTCTAAAACAGAAAATCTGCATTCTAATGGCACCATGCGATAAGCAATTAAGCACCTCTGCTGGGCCTAAGAAAGCAACTCAATTCAAATCTTATATGCTCTGTGCTTTCCTGGGTCAGTAGCTCCCTGTAAGTCCCCTATTGGAACCCCCCATCCCAGGCCTGCTGGGTGAGCTATATTATTCATTAGACATTCTCTGTAGCTTTCTAGGTCTTTGGAGAGCACCTTTTATCCAGAGTTTGCTTCTTTATTTGGTCACCATTATAAAATTATCTTTGGATTGGAAAAGGGCAGTTTTCTGTGCCATATGAGAAAAATACTGACTGTATACTATATTTCAATAGACTTCCCAATTTTTTGTATGCCCTTTACCAATTTTTTTTAACCAATTCATTTATCTGAGAGAAGAAGGGAGGTTACAATCTATTATTCCTGTTTTATAAAAAATATTCTTCTTTCCCCTAATGCTAATAAGACCCACACAAACCAGGCTGGGGGAAAAGGATGACTGGCTGTATAGAGAAAACAGTAAAACTGACTATGCACAAACTTATGTCAAATGCATCAGGTAAACGTGCTGAAAAAACAGAACCCTCTTTTATCTTCTGCTCTTTTCCGTTGTAGTAATAGTGAGTGTGAATTACAACAGTACTCAATGGTGACTTGTTTTTATTCCTAATCACTAATATAATTACTAAGGTAATTAACCCTTTAAGTTTGCCCCTGATCTAAATGGACTTTGGTAGTTTCTCAAAGTCCTGTTGAAAGTGATAGCTATTTTGCCATTAGCTTCAAAGGGCAGGGTTTCTAACCTTTATTGTTGTGATGCGAGTGCTTGAATAAAGGTTTCAGAAATAGTAACAGCACTTCAGCATCATTGAACCAAACACTTGTCCTCGTTTTGTTTTTCCATTTAAAGTCTGCCAGCAAAGTAATGCAATATGCCTTCAGTTTATAGTAATGAGAATGTGTACCTACTGGTATTTTTCCATAAGCACCTGAGGGGAAGATCATTCTAGTACAGTAGGTTACTTCTGGCAGCTGACACATTCTGGACAAGTTTTGGATTCTAGTAATTTTTAACTTAAAATGCTTTACTTTGGTACTAGTTCTTGCTTATTCTTCACCTACACAGAGTGGAGAGAGTAAGCGTGCAATTACTATACTGTCCCATAGATTAAACGTAATAATTTCACAGAACACAAGTAGAAGTTGCTCACTGTGGCAGAGTACCTTTGGTGCCTGCTGCTTTAAGGTTTGAGAGCAGGTAGCAGGGCAGCTTGCAGGTGTGGGTTAGCCTTAATCAAGTAGTCATATGACCCTAGGAAGGCCCTGGGATTGAAGGAAGGAACAGAGATGCCTCCATTTTAACCCAGGCCCTCAGAACTGAAGTAGTATGCTGCTGGCAGCTGGAATAACAACACCTGGTTGAGCTGTTGCTCAGAACATTTTGGAGGTAAGGGCAGGAGCTATGCGGATGGCAGGAGACTCTTGGTCATGGGTATGACTTGAAACTGCACCCTGCTAGGGAAGGATGGCCTGGTGGGAATGCTTGTGGTGGGGCAGTTCCCCAGAAATGCCAGGCCAGTTACCTCCCCAGTGAAAGGCGAGTGGAGGTACCTTAAAACCCCAACCCCCACATCTTGGTGGGTTACCCTGAGGAAGAGCCAGGCATGGGGCCAGGCACAACTGTAGAGAGGCACCTGAGCCCATAGGCCAAAAGACCCTGATGGCATGAGGCCAGGCATGCCTAGTGAGAGACACCTGAGCCCATAGGGTGTAAGACTCTCATGTCAGGAGGGTTAGGCATGCTTAGGAGAGGCACCTGAGCCCCACAGACTGAAAGACCCTGATTGCCCCAGTGAAGGGGCAGAAATACATGGAGGCCCACACAGAGTAGGGTGCATGGTTAACCTGAAGTGCTGTGCGTGAGAAGGCTGAGTGGCTGAGTTCAGCCTAGAGTAAGGCATAAGGCCATTAGTTACGTAGAATAGGTGGCCTGAAGTGCTGCATGTACCCTGGCTGGAGAGTGAGTAGGGAAGCCCAAAGTGCTGCACAGAATAGGGCCCAAGGGGGACCCAAAGTGCTGCATGGAGTAAAGCAAGTTGGGAGTGGCCCAGGAAGGGGCGGTATGTAAGAGGCCCAGTGAGAGCAGACAGAGTGCAAGAGGCCCTATGAGAGTGGGTGGTTTGAAAGAGGCCTGGTGAAGGGCAGAATATGTGTGTTGGATGTTAGAGGTCCTACAAGGGGCTAAGTCTGGCCTGGCCATGGGCCAGAGCTATCATCAGCTTATGTTTGTCATCTGTGAGGCATGGGACATAGTAAAGGAAGGTCAGAGCCATGTGTAATGGCCTTAGCATTGGGCAAGTAAATGGGTAGCCTCCTGCCTGAGTGACATCATAATCGTTATCATCAAGGTATAGCAGGTGAGAGAGGTGGGCAGGCTGATATTGTGACCTGGTCCTGAGCTGGACCCCTGCCACAGTTGCATAGAAAGAACACTGGTTGAGAGAAAATTCTTATGAATATTTTAAATTATTTATGGCATATAATGTTTACACTAGCATAAACAGACAAGCACTTTCTGATTTTTTTCAGGCCCTTTAGAGTAACTGTTTTGTTCAAATTATTGTTTCATTCATTCTGTTGTACCACACTGCAATATTCTCCCCTTCCCTAACCTGTTCATCCATTAGCACATAGATAATGAGCCTTGCATTGCTGCGGAATACGCTTATTGCTAGGATTCATTATTCTGTCATGTCAACACTATTTTTAGCCTCGACTCCAGCTGGCAATTGAAAAGAAACAGAGTAAAGGAAATTGCCTCAGGTGCTATTAGTGCTACCTAGCTGTATGCAGTGTCTAATGTTCAACATGAAGTGCACTGGAGTGCATGACTCCAAAATTAATTTTTTTGAGATTGGGAAACAATATTCCAATTTGATTTGTTCTCAAAACAGCTATGTGCCACCTGATTTGAGGGCAAGCAATTTAGGCCTGATGTATAGGGACAGGAGAAGCTAGAAGCCAAACCAGCTAAAGCTAGACACTAAACCCTCCTGGAGTGTTGCATGAATCTATTCTGATTATATTGAGGACATATAACATTAGATGTGCTGGTCTGAAGCTAACATAATGCTGGTGGCTGCAGATGGTTGGAAGATGTTAATCTAGAAATTGTTGCTAGGAAGCACCTCTTCAGTTCTTACATTTATTAGCCAGTACTGTGCTTCCATCATATATAATGTCAGCATATGAGATGAGCTTTACACAACCATTGAAAATGGGTTAATTCATTAAGAATTGGGGGAGTGAATTTCCCTCATGGTTCTTGGGCTATTTATATTCTGAAAAACTTTCCAGCTTGTCCAGACTAGGGAACAAGTTCTTAGATGGGCTTATTGCAGTAATAATTGTACCCTATAGTAATAAAACCTCCATTATTACAAAGCTTAGTAATAGTTATCATAGAAATTGAGTCCCAAGATGGTAATAGGTAATATTTTTACTACTGTTTGTTTTTTTTGGTATTTGGTGAGTGAGTTTAAAGGTCCCAATCAAGCTCCCAATGCAAAAGCTTCTGCATCTTAAAAAAATTGGCATTTTCATCAAGAAGTCTTAAAGTTTAATATCTATTAAGCTTGAACACTCATTCTTAGAGGTCCTCCCTGGTTAGGATTTAAGCAAATAATTAGTATGGTCAACCAAACACTGTTTGTTTCTGCATGTAACTTACCTCCTCTGACTCCAGCTCTGTTTACACTGGAATCAATGGGAGGAGGCTTCCACATTTTAAAGGTAAATGGTGGAATCTCTGGGATTTCTATTCTGGTCACTTTTCCAGAAGATTGCCTTAAAACCAAAGCAAACAACACTGCTTTAGAATTACTTCATCATCTCACATTTGCATCCCTGGAGGTGTTAACCATTTAATCTGTGTAAAGATCAAGAAATGTGGCTTCATTTAGCTGAAGAGAATGCAGTTGGGAGGCAACAATCAGAGGTCCAATCCAGAGACTAGGGGAGTAAATTGGTTTATCTTGGGTACCTGATAATGACAAGTTCATTCTGTGAGAGTGGATAGTGGCCACAGACTATCTGCTGGTATGTGGTGAGTCTGCATAATTTAGCCTTGCTATTGTTTTCCACTAGGGGCCTGAGCCCACAGGTTGAAGGCCCTTTTTTTTTTTTGGCTATTGTATTGGTAGATCTTTTTCTTCCCATACACCCATACAGTGGCACAGTGAATGCTACTGGCACTTGGATTCTATATGCAGAATAGATTCCTGCATGAAATTCACCCAGAGTGTGAACAGTGTGCAGGTGGTCAGACATTACACTGTTGATGTCCACATAAATAACTTGATAGATGCAGTATACATCCAGCTGTAGGAGGCAGATGTTGCTGGGAAGAAAACTTTATGCCAATATGTAATCGCATTAAGGCACATGGTTTGAGAGAATCTCTTTTTAAAACCTAACTCTATCCTGCTGGGAGTCATACACACTCAAGAAATTAAAAAGTTTAATTATTAGGGTGGGTAAAAGTAACTGCAAATTATTTCTGAAAATTATAATAGCAATCAGATCCTTTGTAAAGGGCATTACCAACAGTTGTATGTTGATTTGAGTTAAATAGAGCTCTATGCTTCGCCTTAGGCCTCATTACTTCCTAGTCTAAAATAACTATAATATTCTCCATTATATCCTTAATTAAGCATCACAGGACAAAGAACAAAGATGCTTTGCAAACAAAGAACATCTTTGTGTGAATTGTTGGAGAGAGGAGGAAGGAACTGTTTTGATGGCATCCTCAAATTGCTCTGTGTAAGCACTATGGAGAAAACCTTTTTTCAATATTTTTATACGATAAATTTAATCAAATTATCTATTATGAACCTGTGATTGGATAATGGCTTGACAGTGAGTGGTGAACACCAAGGCGATTATCAATAATAAACTTTAAAGAGAGAGAGATAATGTGATCACTGTATATAAATCCATTATCATTATTCCTGTAATTCCAAATAATAGGATTTAAAAAACAGACAATAAAATAGCTAAAGCAGTAGTGTTTCTCATGTTCTCCCTCTCTTTTTGTTTTTTTGGGGGGTTTTTTGTTTTGTTTTTTGTTGAAAGATATTAAGAAATTTCATTTGGCAGTGTGCAAAGAGTGACGACTGAATTAAAAAAAAAAAATAGATCATTAAAAAAATGTAAAACAGTAGAAGAATAAACCAACTAACAAACCATAAACTGTACTGATAGATATAAATATTCTGAAAGACTTGGAAAATACTGATTTCATTGAGCCAGTTGGAAACAAGTTAATTTGTAAAACTTTATTTAATAATATTAAGCTAAGAATGTGTTAACTTCCAGTTAGCCTGAACACCATAGGATTCTCTGTAGCCTTTCCAAATGTCTCCTCTAAATGGCTGCTACCTCTGACACAATACAGTATTGTGATTATTTATATTGCAGTTACATAGAGGCTAGCCATAGACATTCAAAAAGCCTGAGCCTGAATTGGTTCAATCTTTGCAGGTTAGTCTAACTTACTTAGGCTAAGTCAGTTTTGCAACTGGACAGACATCCCAGAAATGCAGGCACATGCCTGCAGTGGATCAAGCTAGAAGCTGGGGAGCACTAGAGAAGCCCTCCCTTCCTTCTACACCATGGAGCTGAGGGGGAGGAATGGGTTGTGGCCAGGCTCTGGCAGGATGCTGTGATTAGCCCAGCAGGGAATTGATAACAGTTTATCTCCCAACTAAGAAAACAACAGTGGGGCATTACCAGCTGCCTGTTGATTTTTACCTGTTGATTCAGCACAGACCTTAGCCAGCATGTGGTCTGCTAGCTAATACACAGACACCGCCTCAGCAGGGCAGAGGGGAGGGGGGAATTCCTGCTTAGCAGGCAGTGGTATGGGAGAAGTAGCCCACAGTTTCTGGAGCTCCAGTGAGGGAGCAGAGGGGATGGGCCAGCCCTGCTGTGGAACAGAGAGCCTTGCCTAGCCCAGAGAGCGTGCTGGGATGCTGGGGGTGTCTGATTTATTTTAAAGCAGCAAGGGGTTGGGACAGATATTGCATAAACCAGCTTGACTCAAGTCAGTTAAGTCTGACATTACATTCAGCCAGGTTTATCTCAAACCATTTTCAGCCATTTTCAAACTGGTTTATGTGCACTGAACATCTGTTCTATTACAGGTTTAAACCAGTTTCTGATCATGTAAACCAGTTTATGTGTAATGTCTGTCACTAGCCAGAGACTGGCCAACCCAGTTGGCCATGTTATATACACATAACAACAGAGAGTCTCTGTCCTGAAGAACCCTTGTATGAATGAACAAGAGGAACATAGAATGGAAGAAAGGATAAATTATTGTAATTGTTATAACTGGGGAAAGAGACAGAGAGAAACTAAGGTCTGAATCCTGCAACTGTTAATTGTCAGGCAGACTGCTTTAGCTGCACAGAGATCCCTTGACTTGTGTGCACAGTAACCTGCCCTCATGTGAACCATGGTAGGACCAGAAGTCTCCCACAGAACTGCATTACAGACTTTCATGGGCAGTGGCAATGTGTAGGAAGTGCACAGGGGTGCATATGCACCCCCTGAGAATGCTGGTGCCCACTTGCTGACTGGCCGCTGGGGAGGCATGTGCTCCCCCCTGCCCCCCACCGACTCAGGCAGCACCAGTCACCCAGGCTGATGGGCTTAGCTTGGGTGTGATTCTGCTAAACCTTGTTCTGCTGGCAAAAGCTTCTAGCGTGAGTGCTATTGTATTGGCAAAATAGATTCTCTTGCTAGCATATTGAATTGGGTCCTGAGCTTCAAATAAAATATTCTGGCAAAAAAATGGTGATCCTGCCAGTACTGCTACTTCCACACAAGAAGCAATTTCTGGTGTAGTATTTCAGTATAGTTGATGTAAAAATCGCGGTTCGTTTCTCGGGAGGCGAAAAAAAACCTTCAGCCACAGACACACTCTATTAGCAACACAAAAGGTATATATTTGCAAATAGGGTCAGAGAGTGAGACAAAAGATCAAACACTCTGCTGCCCCCGAGGGAAACTGCCCAGCTGGCTTTATCCCCTCTCTCCTGACCACGTGTGCAGAAGGAGGAACTTTTACAACTCATTTCCGGTTCATACAAACATATATGTAAACATGTTGCTTCATACGTCCCATGTGCATTATAATTAACTACTTAAGTATGCGGGGCGGATAGGCTTAATATGTATTAGGTTATTGCGCATGGGCAGACAATACTTGAGGTTACAAGAGTCTGAAATTGTTCTTGCTTCAAGGCTAGAACTGCAATTTACTCTTATCTGCATGAGAAAAGCTGAGGAGTATATGCTTTACTGTAACAAAGAGATAGTAACTTTGCAAAACAAAGAGGGAGTGATACCTTAATACAAAGAGCTCTCAGTAGCTCTCCCAGTTTTCTCACCAGGGAGGGCTGACGGCTGCACTGTTTTAACAAGACTTATTGATAATGCATTTTTAATAATATTTCTAACATAGTGACAGGATCCTTGTGTAGACTTGGCCTAAGTGACTTGCCCAACATCATTTAGGGAATCTATTGCATCTGGGTATTGACTCTGAAGGCCCAGTCCAGCACGTTAACCTTAAGACCGTCCTTTGTTTGCTCTGTATGTTGTTGTACAAAGCATCTTTTGCTTCCTGAGGTATTGGAAGTGAAAACATTAATTAAAAAATGCTCCCATTCCTTTAACTAAACTTGAACTGAAAATATAAAACTACATACTAGAGCTGGGGAAGAAGCATTTGTTAACCTGGAGTATGAGAGAATTACCTGGAAACAGAAAAGTGTCTTCTTTTGAGTGGACGATTAGGAAGTTTTAGGGGTGCTGGCACATCCTTTAGACAACAGAAGGATCTTTCAGAATGATTCAAGAGCTAGGTAAAGAAGTGGAGGCTGCTGAGAAATGCTGTAGAAGCCTGAGGGCAATTCCTCCTGCTCTTTAGAGTTTCAAATATGTTTTTTAAGATGCATCTTTCAGCTGCTTTTTCTACATACTTTGGGGATTAGATTTGTTTAGTTCTTTAGAAAACATGCCTACCCATCATTAATTACAGGCAGAAAAATTGTAGACCACAAGGTTTTTCAGTAATATAAAATTCATAATTCCTTTACAGACTATTACATTTAAATAGTGCAAATGGAACGTAACCCACACAAAATGTACCAGCTACTTTTTACTGCAAAGTGTGTTTTATGTTAAACTAAAACAAAATACTTAACTATGATTGGGGTGGTGGGGGCTTGTGCATGTCCAATTCATACAGCATGTGTTATAATCTTGCTTCTTGTATTTGAGTATCTTGTTTTCTCTCCCCTGCTTGGGTGAACTGGAAGGAAGCAGGAGATGCTGAAGTTAGGCAGATGCCTGTGGGCATTTATACATACACATTTTTGTGCCTGGACACTCCAGAGATCTGGCGCATCAGAGCAGACTCAATTAATCAAGTCTGCTTCGCACACGAGTTGATGTGCACAGTGCTCCATTGCTTGCAGTTGTATAAGCGGCTAAATGCGTGTCAGCACAGAGAAAATATCTCCTACGAGTTTTAGTTCAAAAGCGGACTGCTGCCACTTTCTGCACGCTGACATGCATTTCATCGCTTATACAACTGCAAGAGACACAGCGCTGGATGTGCTTCAAAGTGCCTGGCACTGTGGCACTTTATTGTTAGGCCTATTGTCTAGGGATACCCCTGTTGTTTACTGTAATTAAAAAGGCATGGGGGTCAGTCATGTAAACACGAAATAAGACTGCTAGCCTGATTGGTTAAATGGAGCAGTGTGCTTTTGAAATTCATTGGTTGAGAGAAAAGCTGGGGCATGGCAAGCCCTGATGGGAAAAGATTGGATGATGTCACACCAGGCATATAGAAAACTCTCAACTAGCACTCAAGTCTCTTTCTCCTGGGGCGGCTGAGACCTGAAAAGCTGGGTTTTAAGTGGGATGACTACCATAGTGGTATTAATCCCTACAGTACGCTAGGGTTGGAGCCTAGCAGTTTTGCTGGCATGCTTTGGGCTAGGGCTGAGAGTCTGGCATGTTTTAGTTGCTGTTGCAACTTCTAGTTTCAGCCGAGTTACATGGCTGAACCACAGCTGTATGTTTTAATGGCAGAGGTGGGCTAGGATTAAAAGCCCACCATGGTTTGGACCAGGGCTGAGAACCTGGCATGTTTTAGCTGATGTTGCAACCTAGCTGTGAGGCTGAACTTCAACCGTATGTCTTGCTGGCAGTTTTGGTTAGAATTAAAGGCCTGGCAGATTTGAGCTGGGTTTAAGGCCTTGAGTTGGATAATACTATAGGAGGTATTGATCCCTGGAGCAAACTGACCAGGAATGAAGTTCTTGCAGTTATTGGCCAGGATAGGCCTGGGCCCCCTTTCGGTGTTTCACAGTTGTTGTATGTCAGTACAGGTATCTAGTTGAGATTGGATGTCCAGGCTGTAGCCTAATAAACTTGGCTGTCTTTTGTGGCCTATAGTTACTGCAAATATTCCAGTCCAGGCCCAATGCAGAATGGTCTGACTGTCTTCTGTGGCTTATTCCAGGCCCAGAGAAGCAGGTCTGGCCCATTTTGAGTTCCCTTGCAGTTTCTGTTCCAGTAGAGCTGTGGATTGGGACTAGAAATTTTGGGGTGCAGTGTGCTGAGGAAAGCCACAGTTAACCTCTCAAAGCCACCATGTAGAAGTGGAGCTTGGTATTTACAGCTTTGTAGGGAGCAATGAGGGGCCCTCTGCAACATAGAAAGACCTACACTCTCCAACAGCTCCCCGTGGCATATTGAACCCAAGGAGCAGTCTCCAGTATGGGCCTCCCTCTCCAGCCCATTGCTGAAGGGCAGGTATAGAGGTGCAGGCCCTCTTTGGGGGGAGCTCCAAAATCCCAGACTGCCTGGGCATGAGTAAAGTCTCCCCGGCCTATACGATGCAACCTATAGACTATGACTTCCAGCTGACAGTGTTTTAAATTGCATTTTGTGTTTTCTTGGCCTTTGTTCTCTGTAATAAATCTGTCCTTTGTGTTTACACTGCTTGTGAGGAGGGGATTTTGTTTATATGGACCTGCAGCCAAATTCACTGATCCCAGATTTCTGAATGGTGGCTTGAACCATGTAAAGACTTATTGAGTACCTTGAAATTTGAACCCAGCCCTTGTTGCTGTCAACTGATGTCTGGCAGAAGGTTTACAGGAATATTACTAATAATCCTGCATTTTTTACCCTCCTATGGGGCTATAACTGCTTTGGTCTACCTGGCTGGACTGAAGCAGCCTAAATGTGCTAGAGCCAGATACTTAAGAGCTTCTCACTTAGGGATATCCTTAAATGATGAAGAAATGCTTAAGTAACTACTAATCAGCCATATCTGGTTTGAAAAATCTGGCTCCTGTCTGCAAATGTTAAAGCCGAGTCAAAATTTATGTGATGAGGTCAGCCCTTTTTTTTGGTCTAAAAATTGCCTGCAAACAGGCTTTTCTTTTTTATCTTAGGTTTTTTAAATTTTTTTAATTTCTGAAAACAGCTGCATTTGAGATTGTTTAACTGAAAGTCAAATTAGTGTGGATTGGCTTTTTGGGTCACATGATATTATTTCTGTCCCCTTATTGGATAAGGATAATTCTTAGTTCCAAAGCCCATTGACTTCGGGGGGCTGGGAATCAGGTCCAGAAGGAGGTTTCTGATGCATGTGCTTTCAGTAAAATTTCTGTTTAAATAAATTATGGTGACATGCTTGTAAATCTAAATCACTTGTTGGAATAGCCATAGAAAATTAATAAAAGGTACAAAAAGGCAGCCAAATTGATTCATTTTTTTTTCACTGTAGTGGCCATTCCAGGGTACTTTAAGGTAATGTTTCAGCTCTACTCAGGTGTGTAGAATAAATTTTTCCAAGCATTCTGAATATTTGCAGTAACTATAGTGTTAATTTTCTAAAGTGACAGTGTTTACACATTGATAGTTCAGTAAAAAAAAAAATTACTAAATAAAATTAAGAACACATATATGCCTTTATAAGCAAGAATTTTTTTTCAGTTACCTTCAGTTATTTACTGAAACATTTCTGCATCTGTATTTCTGATTCTTCCTGAGTCCTCACTTTACCAAATATCACACAAACAGGACAATTTTGCTTTTCTCTTCAAACATATCTATGGCTTTATCCTTTTTTTTTCTCCTTTTTAGATGCTATCTGTGGATGAATGTTAAACATAATTTTTTTTCCCCCTTCATAAACATATCCACAATGATTTACCGTTGTGGCAGTGCTCCTTTGGGTGCCTGACACTTTAAAGGCTGGAGGCAGGCAGCTGGCTGGTGCTTGATTTAAGACGGGGTAGTGAATGGGCAGCCTTCCACTTAATATATTATGCCAACATTCAAGTTGTGGCAGGTGAGTCGGGGCAGACAGCCTGTCCACCTGCCTAGGGCAATCACAAGATCTAGTCCCAGGAAGGCCCCCTATCACAGCCCTCATTTAGGACTCCAAGGGAGAATTATTATGTATGAGGTCAGGCTAAGGTGGATTCCTGAAAATCATTGTTGCACAGATCCAGAGTTGGGGAGGAATCCTAACACTTTAACTTAAGAACAAACTTGTCCATTTCATATGCATACCATTAAACAGTTACCAAAGATTCCAAGAGGGATTATTAGGCAGTTGAATAGGAAGACATATATAGTCTTTAGTTATTTTTCTAACATTATGATTGTTTTGTTACCATAATTTGCATATAGAAAAAATCTTTAAATTATGATATATGTGTCTTTTGCAGGGGTTAAGAAAGCAGTACATGTGTGTGTGTACACATACATATGTGCAGTATACTATATATAAAAGAAAACGCTTGCTCGTTGTTACCTTCATAATATGATTTTTACCAACCTCAGTTTGAAGACTGAGGTTACTTATTGTTGCATGCAACTGTGTGATGAAGAAAACTGTCATATCAATGCCTAATGTACTGAATAATGCCCTTCTACAAAAAGTGCATTTTCTTTGTTCCCATAATGACAGATTCAGAGAATTAATTTCTCTTAGCAAGAAATGTTCACTGAAGATAAGGCCTGAAATAAACACTGACACAACTGTGAAACACCCTGAAACTGCTTCTTGGTGACAAATTACTGCTGAGGAATATAGACCCTTCCACACAAGTGACACCTATTGAATTTATTAGACAGGTTATACAGAAAGAACTGCATCATTTTTTGTCCTCTGCAGAGCTGACAGTAATTAAATGGATACAGGTGGATAGAAAAAAAGTCTGAAGGCTATCGCATGCATTGGACTAATAGCCAAGATGCATGTACATAACTGAGGCACAGATATGTATGTTTTATTTGCATGAGGGACGGTAAATACTGAATTTTGAGTTTTAGATCATTTGCCTTTTATAGGGAGTCAGGCTTGAACTGCAAGCAGAAAATAGTTCATCAGAGTTTTGAACCCCTAGTGAATGAGCCCATCAAAGCATGTAAACAATTTGTGATTTACCCCCTACATTTGATCTTCATCCTAAGCTTGAATGTACCAACTAGGCTTACAGTGAACAAAGAATGTAAAAAAGTTGAAGGCCATGCTGATGAACCAGTGGGAAACTTAAATTTTACCAGAGGAGCTAACTGAGCTGATGGAATTTAAGCAAACATTTAAAGCCACCTGTCTTTGGAGGAATAAATGGTGCAATAATTTAGTGCTGTAGACTTTCAGCTCTGGAGATTTCAATTTAAATGCAGCCTTCAGTCATATGTTAGAATGAGTTTGCTCTAATCTTAGTTGTCATTTGTCCACCCACAATCCTACCGCGATAATAATAGGTCTTATATACTGCTGTTCAACAGTAGATAGCAAAGTACTACAAATAAGGTTGGTATCATTATCCCTAATTTACAGATGAAGAAACAGTGGCACAAAAGGAAGATATGACTTATCTATGGTTACTCAGCAGGCAAGTACCATGACCATCAATAGATCCCTTACTTTCTCATTCTGAAGCCAATGCTCTATTTGTTCTTCTCCAGATTTAAAGGGACAGGAATTTGCAGTTTGGCTGCCATGGGATTTGAAATCAAGACGTCCAGAAAGAGAGCAAGAGCCAAACTCTCAGAAAATTGAGGCATCTGACGGGGATGCTGGCCCTTTGCGTTAGGGAACTAGGGTAGAAACAAGATAAAATACAATAACTGCTTGGGTGTCATCCCTCTGGGACTTCATTTCCATTGATACTTAGCTGATGGTCAGTCCGTTGTTTAAAATACTAATCCTGTGTTTAAAACACAACAAGTAGCAACAATAATTTAGGCTATGTTAAAAGAAGAAAAAGTAAACAAGGGTATTTTGCCATTATGTTTTCACCCAGTGGATTTGAGTCCATTTCTCTGTTTATGTATTTAGTTAAAGAAAGCTCTTCTATGCCTCCTACTATGAGGAGAAAGGAGAACAAAATATCCTGTAGTCATAATCAGGAGAGAGAGAAAGCACTGGCGAGGCAATAGGTCTTTGTGATGGAGGATTTGCAAGGATGTCAGCAGACTTGGCCTTGTTCTTCTTTCTTTGCAATGGCTATATGTGATTAACCCATCTGCCTCCAACCACAGGGTGTGGGAGGAGGGTGGGGGGAAGGGATGACAGGGAAGGAAGGGGAATCTGTCTAGCTATGACTAGGCCCCAAATGAGACATACGTGCTCCATGAAAAAGGAATAAGTCTACTGAATGTGTTACAAATGATCATTTGCATGCAAGTTGCTTTGCTAAGAGTGACCCTTGCACACAAAGCGAATACATGTTCTATGCTCCACTCAATTCCCACTTCAGCCCTATTTTTCTGGCTTTTATATGACATGGATAGATTTTACTGTCAGGTGGGCAGAGACAGTGATTTACTAGAAAGAGAAAGTATGTGGTATTACTATGTTTTCTTGCATACATAGTATGCAGGAATATGATGCACACCTTGTTCTTGAAGCTAGGGACAGAAATTACACACAAATTGGTATAAGTGATCGACAACTGGTTCAAATTTTTAACACAACAGAAGCTGAGTGCCCATAAAACGCTTCCAAAACCGGTTTAAGATAAACCTGGATGGAGGTAGTATCAGACTTAACTGATTTAGGTTAAATTGGTGTATTACATTTCTGTCTCGGATCCCTTCCAGATTCAAGTTTAACTTAGTCCCCCAGTATCCCAAGATGCTTTGCACTCCCTTGCAACCCCTCCTCCCTCTTTGCAGGGTAGGCTAAAGTTGGCCCAAGCTGCCTGCTCCAGCCCAACAGGGAAACAGGCCAGAAGTTAGGGGGTGCTAAAGCATGAGCCATGGCAGTCACATGGCTACATTTCCAGAATCAAAAGTGAATGTCTGCTCACTTCCTTATTGGTTCAATCTACACAGCTTAGACTAACCTGCAAAGATTGAATTGATTTAGCCTGAGAGACTGTACTTAGCCTGAAAGGCAGAATGAAAAACAAAAACATCTTTCCTTGTAGTAAGTAACTGTGTAGCAGCTAGAGAGCTGAGCCTACTCAATTGTTCTGAGCTTCTTATACAGATTTTACTTTTGCTTTTGTCCAGTAAGTGGCAGAAACCGGTCTTACCCTATTTCTTGCATATAGTGCACATTCTTGTTTTCAGCAGTTGGCTTCTGCATGTCATATGTGAGAAAATATGATATGGTGAAGTGCTAAATAACAGGCTATTTCTTGTAGTCAGCTTGTCATGGGGTACTCTTTTAAAGAATCCATTGGCTTTAGTCCTATTAGTTAGCATCCCAACCTCTAAGTATTTCTCAAGTTTTCAAAGTTGAAGAAGCCATTTTTCATGAGCTTTCCTGAATTACTAATAGATCTCAACCACCTTGAAGCAAATTAGGGCATATTCATCTAGGGGCAGTGCTTCTTTGATTCTTGGCCTGCAGCAGCCACTTTGGTCTTGGTTCAGGCCAGAACAACCTGGAACACTGTCCTAGTTTACAACCTGTAGTATGCAACATGCAAAAGAAATGTCATTATAACAGCTATGGTAGCAAGAAGCTGTGCTTTTCACTCTGCTCCCTACTGTCATGGCTCTTGCAGTTGGGACTGGTGGGAGTAGGATACTTCTGGACATGGGTCCTCCAACATTTTCCTGCCCACTCAGGAATTCCCTTTATGTCAGGCAGTAGAAGAGATCTAGCAGGGTTTGGTAAAGTGGCTCCCTTCATGAGCACTGCTCACCAGAGGGAGAATCATCACAAAGGAATATCGGGGAGGCTATATAACTCTAGCTAATGATAATAGTTCCATTAAACCTCATCAGGAGCAAGCTTGGGCCCATTTAGGCTCTTCTAAAAACTGTTTACAGTGGAACAATGAAAACGCTGGATGCTTTGGGTCTCAAAAAGATTGTTTTGATATTTTACCATATGTGTAATTTTAGTATTTTTCCCCCCAGTGATTTAAATGAATTTGAATCAGCTCATTAGTTTCCAGTCTGGTACTGAACATAATGACTCATCCCTAAATTAATATTGTCTACCCTGAACTACTCCTGTCTAAATCACTTTAACCACTGGGAAGACTCACTCCTCACAAAGGCTGCTACATTCAAATGAATTCTGAAACAGTTCATTAGGTAATGATGTAATTTATGTGCTCTGGGTCAGCAAATGTTTTCCTGCTGCAGTTTGAAATGGACTGACCATGGGTAACTAAACAGGTACTTTCTATGCTTCTGACATTTGCCTATATGAAAAAGTGGTGTGAACAGACCTTAAACTGGGACAAAATGCAGCAGGTAGTACTGTATAAATTTCCATCTCCATCCCTCTCCTCCCCCCTCCCCCCCAGTACAATGTAGCATTATATAACAAACCTGCATGTCTTTCAACAAATTCTTTCTTATAACTGATGTGCATGGCACCAGCACTTGAGAAAGGTTATAGTAAATGGATCTGCAAGCATTCAGGATACAGGCACATAATTAGAAAAAGTTCAGTGGTCTAAGTTAAACCTTTGTATAACAGAAGTCAGTCATTCCTGACACATGCTATACACAGGATCTATTGTACCATGTACTAGTTGTGCTCTATTTTAGTTACTCTTTTATAGCAAGAGAGAATGAGTGGTCCTTTTCAGTGCTTTTATAAGGAGTACCCCAAAAATATTTTTCAATTGTTTTATGATCAGCACCCTAATGAGTTAAATATTTAACTGATGACACAAGTTACATAATAAGCCAGATCTCCAGCTAGTGTAAACTGGCAAAATAAAGGGAGCACTACTAATTTTGCGCCAATGTTTTTGCTCTGACCCAATAGTTTTAATTGCTGTGCTGATTCCAACTTTGGCCAGTGGCTATTTTTGTATGCCACCAGGCCCACTATACTAAATGAGCTTCTTTTCTGCACACCTTGGTTGACAGGGTATGGTATTTCAGACTTAAGACTTAAGTAATCTCAGGTCTCCTTAGGGGAAAGAAGCTGTCAGTTGTTCCATATAATGAATGGTAGTCTTATGGTGTGAGGCACTGCAGGTAGTATTATGCTGCAAAAAAGCATGGCTGCGCTACATTGTAAAATGCTAGCTATAGGTTCTGGTAGCTCTTGTAATGAAGAACTGAATGATAGAGCTTGACAAGTGTCTGATTTTATAAAATATGATTTTTTTTGTTTAATTTGTTTTTATGAACAACTAGAATTTCTACCAAAAACATTGTTATCATTTCTCTTGAGTTTTTCTAATACAAAATACTTCTCCTCCCCTACTCCCCAAGGTAGAGGACTATCACAGTTATCTTCTGAACAATGGACAGAAACAAAATATTAGTGAATTATATGACCAATCTAGACTGTCTCAAAAAGTTTTGTAACCCGGCCAAGTTGGACAAAGCTAAGTTTAAATGCACTTAAATTGTGTTGGCGTGTTGTTCATGGGAAGTGAAGCCACAATGTTAATAAATGGTGCATATGATTTAAATTGCATCCAGGATGCTAATTTAGAGGGTATCTGAATTTGGCCACTAACAATTAAAAATTGAATCCTTCCCATTAGACATCATACATACCGGCAACAAGGCTGTTCCAACCTTGTCTATTATGTGCTTATGTGGATATCTTGTTGCCTCTAACTTTTCTTCTGTTAAGAGGGATAGGTTTTTGGGCTGGAGGGCCAGTAGACTGCTTTTTTTATCTGGTCCCCTGTTAATGACTTTCCAGGTTTTCTAGCCCTACTCAGTGTTAAAGCTTCCATTTCATTAGCTCTTCAGGCATAATTTGGAACACAAACCTTGCTGTTATATCAAGATACAGTCCCCAGGGAAGGAATTACAACTGATACCCATTTCTTTTTAAGTTTCTAAATTTTATAACTAACTAAACCAATCAATTAAAACCCCCATAGAAACAGATCCACTCTATTTTATTCCAGGATTTCCTGCTTCCATTCAGACTGGAAATACTGTAGCATAAAATGCTTTTCTGGCTCTTCAGTGAAAATTAGCAGCATTACATAGCTAGAATGATTAAGGAAAAATTAAACAAACATTTCAGAATATTCCAGGAAGAGTTGCTCGGGGGGATTGGTCCTAGAAATAAGTAATTCTTTATTTTTGTCCATTTTTAGTTAACAGGAGTTTTAAAATGTATTCAGGTTTTCACATCACAATGTGTATCAGAATGAACTCATTGATCAAACTGTTTAAACAAAAACACTAAACAAATCCATTAGTGAAATATTTCACTTTGATTCTATAAAAGCTGTTGTTCAGTCATGTAATTTTCTCTTTTGGCAGATTTTCAAAGTTTTCAAAATATAGATTGTTCTGTAATTTTAGTCCCCACAGCTGTGGCAGAGAGTTAATTTCCTTACTAGTGAAGCCAATCTGCATAATCAGGATCTGAAACAATAGTCTCATCTGTTTTTTCTGCTAAATGTCTGCTTAAAGGAATTTTTGTCCTATGATCTATGACTGGTAGGAGTACAGTACATAAAGTGGTGCTATAACACATGACAACAGAGCAATCTCCTATGAAAGATAATACATACAATGAGATTAATGCTCTGACAAACTGAGGTGTCTGTATTACAAATGCCATTGGCTGAATATTTCCTATTATTTGACAGACTGCTCACAGCATATAGATACACTTCTGCTCTGCTCTAAACAACACTACTCTACATTTTGTACCCACAGTGTAAGAAAGACTTCTACTTTCCTCAGCATGAGGAGGGAATTAAGTTTATTCAAAGTTAGAGGTTTAGCCTTTGCTATATGATGTGGAATAAGTGATTGAATGATAGAGTAGGAAGCTGACTGCTGCATGTTCAAATAAGGTTCTCTGAGCTCTCAGTCATGCTAAGCTGTGGGAAGTGGGAGGTGCCTAAGAACCTGGACAGGACAAACCAGTGCCGATTTATGAACTTTGATAATAAATGCTTCTGCCACAAAATAACTGCAGTGTGGCCAGTGAGATACAGAGGGCTGAAAAACCAAAAGAGAAAAGGTTAGAGGATTGACCGGCCACTGTTAATTTTACATTTTTAAGCGCTTGTAATAGGGAACAGGGGTCAAATCAATAGCAGTGTTGCCATTAACATCAGGAAGGGTAGGATTTCAGCCTAGAAATGACTTTGTCTTGTAGAGCCCCACTCTCTTAGTGTCTGAGCCATTTGCTTTATGCATTTTGTGTCTTTAGGTATGTATCCTAAAATTTCCAACCCCCCCTCCCAACATAAGGGAAATACAATTTTCCCCATTTTACGGGAGAGTTGGGGCACAGATTAACTAAGGGCTAGATCCAAACTGCTCTTGTAGGTGCCTAATTGAGACTTTGGCCAAAGGTAAGCACCTACCTCCAAAAAAACGCAATCTAGACCAAACCCACCCCAATGGCCATGAAGACACTAGGTCTGAGAATTACTATGCCCCACCATTTTGGCCTGAAATGTTCTCTCAGTATCTCAAATTGTAATTATGTATATTTAGAAGCGATCCATACTTAGCACCTAGATGTTTAGGCTCCTTGTCTTCAGGTAGCACACCGGCGACTGATTGACACTGGCAATATTCAGCTCGGTTTTCTTGAATGCAGTCAGGAGCAGTGGCAGCGGACTTTTTGTCTAATAGCTTAAATGGTTAAGCACTTCCCCGGGAATGGTGGGACCTGCGTTCTAAAGCCGGAGAGGATTCAAATCCACATCTTTCACTGGGAACTACCAGGCTACAGGTTACTTTGGGTGGAGGCCTCAGGAGGCCTCCTTGATGTTCCACGCTGCACTCAGTTCAGCTTGACATGGCTTCCCTCTGTCAGCTGTACTGGTTGCGGATGAAGTGCACCCTGGGAAGGCAGAACTGCTAAAGGAACCATGGCAGCTAGCAGAAGGTAGGAGCCTCCTTTTGGTTAGAAAAGTGGTGCTACTGTACCAGGAGAGACTCAAGTTTTGTCAGGGAATGGTTGTAGTGTAAACTAGGGTCAAGTCTAGTTACACATGTGCTACTCAGCTATTGTTATTTTTATCTCTGTGCCAACGGTCATCACACAACCTCTGAGCCCTTTTGATGAGTAAATTCCTATTTGAACCCTATTTTGAAATATTTAAGTTTTCTGTAGACCTTGTCGTAAATATCACCTGTAAAGCATTGTAGTTCGCAGTTTATATATTATAGTTCTCGTAAATTTCCTGTAATGGGTTATCAAATGAGAGACCTTCTGAGCATGTGGCAGATATGTATACTATAGGTGGTCAATCTGTAGCTAGTTGTTGTAAGCTATATCTCTAAGCTGTTTTTAAAACTATAACACACGTTACAATGATTGGTCAAGCATTTTTTAAACACGTATTAATCCTTTCTAAATAATTTATACTCTTTGCATAAACTGTAATTGAACTGATTTGAACCAGATATGTAGCACTAAATTTCCAAAACTGAAACTATAAAAAATATGGCTTATTTCATAGACTTAGGACTGGAAAGGACCTCGGAAGATCATCAAGTCCAGGGGCAGGAAATCAACTGAGGTCACAGGATCCCAGCAAGATAAATGTCCAATTGACTCTTAAAGGAATTTAAGCAGAGTTATTGTCTTCCTCAGTTGCAAGTATGAGCAGAGAGTAAAAATTCATTAAATTGTTCTTCATAAAGTGACGTAATCAGGTAGCAGAGATGGATCACTACCTGGATACTTTTGCAGAAAGGTACAACAAAAGGCAACTGAATGTGAGGTTAATGCTGAAGATTTACCTTTCAGAGTCAACCTTATGTTCCTCATTTGCCAACAATTTCCATTTTAGAAAGTGAGAGTTTATGTACAAAGAATAATACTTAATAATCCTAGTACAAAATAGCCAAACTTCTATTTGTAGGTTTCAGAGCACTTCACAAGGGATCAGCTATTTTACAGACTGAGAAATTGAAGCACAAAACAGTGGTTTTGTCCAAGATGAGGAGATAATGAGGGAGTCAATGACAGAGCCGAGATTATGATTCTGCCCTCCAGGTTTTTACCAGTCCTATGTCTTACCCCATGGCCTAAATTGAGAAGTCTCATCAAATCTCTGTTTGATTCCAGCCTTTTTCTATTTGTTGGTGAGTATTAAGCAAGACCATCATTAAACCCATTCTGAGCAATAAACAGAAATACTTTAGAAATATTCCTTCTTTTTTCATAAACATAAGAGATATATCTATTTAATTAAGCAAATAGGTTTAAGTCTATTTGCTTTTTTAAATAAACACTAAATGCTGGAGTCTGATTCTTATTTTCCATATTGTATATTTTTATTAGCTTAAAATTTATTCCACGGGATTTATTGCACACATACTTTGTTTATTCATATAGTCTAGTTTTCACTTGATAAAGATGTGCTACTCTCCTTTCAAGTGATTTTGAGATATTATTTTAATTGCACTAAATAATTGAACTGTTTTGCATATACAAATACCATTTTATTATTTCACTGCTGTGCAGGATTCTTTCCCCCCATTCCATCATAAGTAGGATGCAGCACAGATTAGATAAATCAGCACTAGTTACAGATGCTAAAAGTCAAGGCTCTATTTAATTCTTTTTGAATCAAATATGGGTTATACTGCTAAATATTCATTAATTTTCAGAATCCTAATATATTTGAATATTGAGTGACTTTATTTTATTAATGTCCCCTGCTGTTCTATACCATCCCACTTCTTGAGACAACAGAAATAGGATATTGTATGATGGTGCTTTTGTCTTCATGGACATAACCTGCTTTACTTGATGAGCCACTCTGGCTGTTAGATTAATAAAAAACACACAGAGCTAGGGAATTAAGTTATTGCTCCGAAAAAGTGTTCTCTATTCTATCCAGGCAATTTTTACAGAGGTGTAACTGCAAACAGAATTTGGTTAGCAAGGTTCAGCTGTATGTACATTGAGGTTCTCTTGTGAATCCATCATTACTATTATGGTTGCATCTGGTATTTTTGCAAGATACCTCTAAAATCTGCAACTTCTCCTCCAGTGAGATGCAGCTCTGAGGGGACCCTGGGAAGTGCATATGCTTCCTGTCCTGAGAGATAATGAAAGCAGTGCTGGGAAGTGCACTCTCTGTTCTTTGCCTGGTTGCTGCTTTGGGCATACATAGAGAAAGGGCAGGAGTGGGTGGACATAGCTAGTTTCTTGGTGGGAGGCTCAGGCTTGGCAGGAAAATAGTATGGATGTGGTCAGCATCTTGAACCTCTCCTGCAATAGCCCATTTCATCCCATAGCCTTCATTCAGTAAAGGTCTTACATGCTGTACGTCGGATATTTTCATGATGCTGCCTATCTTTCTGCATAGGCTTCTTAGCACTAGCCTATGCAAGTGCTAAGAAAAGGCTACTACAGTATACACCCTTTCCTAATGACAACTTTAAAGTTGGGGAGGAGTGTTCTGTGCTTAGGTTCCAATGATGGCTGTTGCCCAGCACGCCCATTGGTGCAAATTTCCATCAGAGCTTTAGACTATAATAACAGATCAGAGGTGAGATTTACTGGGTGGCTCTAAATTTAGATCAGGTCTTGAACTTGCTGTGGTGAAAAGCTAAAGCAAAATATAACAATTCACTGCATCACACAGCCAGTTGCTGCACTATTAAAATAAAAGGGAAAAGGAGAAATTTTCACATACCCTGAAATCCATACTTAGACATTTTAGTAAAATCAATCAGATTTTGGACGTGCTGTGCCCCTATTAATTGTGCTCATCTAAACAATAGATTCTGAGGGCTGTGAATCTGCCAGTTAGATCTAACAGCAGAACTGAAATGCAAGAGAAAAGGCAAAGAAAAACAGTTACCTTATTGTATGATGATAGCTTACAGGGCCATGTTCAGAATACTTTATAATCCTTCCTTCATTCGATTTTCCCCAGATCCAACCTCAATCTGATGTTCACTATGACTATTTCACCCCAGTATAGCAGGTCAGCAAACAGCCTCTGTACTTTCATTTAAGCCCTGGCTGATGCTGGTTTTCTGTATAGGGATGAATTCCATCCTCTTTACCATATACTGCTTGTTTTCTCCTTTCCAGATCAGATATTTGATGGAATATTATACAACGTCCTTGACTTTTCTTACTTACATTGCTGCTATCTTTCCCTTGAAGCCAGCCAATGCAACTTTTGATCTTTAACCTTTCCCCCACTCCCTTCTATATGTTTCCCAGTAAACTTCAGACCATTGCTATGCCACTGGCTTCACGTCATGCTGTTTCTCTAATCCTCTGCTGAATGGCTGGCTGCAGAGGAATATTAACTATTCTGGAGCTCAGAATGCTGTAGGAATAACAGAGCTACCAGTTGAGTTTGTTTTGAACTCTAGGGGCTGAAGTGGTTGACAGATGTTTTGAGGATATCTTGTCTCTGGACCAATGCCTCATCTGTTCTGAGTTATTCAGAACACAAACACTGGGTTGGCATAAGTGAAGTATTCTCTGAACTGGGATGTCAAAACAGAAATATGTTTTTTAAAAGACAAGTGTCAAGATAGTGTTCATGAAATTTCTAGCAAGATAGACTTGAATCTATCTGAGAATTTTTCCATCCCCCTTTGGACTCTTTTCCAAAGTCAGATTCTGCTACTGCTGTACCAGTTTTCCTGTTTGAATTAACTAAATTTTAAAAACATGTTTTGTTATTTTCCTTCTTAATATGTCAATAGATGCACTGCCTGTTCCCAGAGTGTTCAGAGTACTGCAGTGTTAATGAGTTAGACTGGGACTAGACTGTTTGTTTTCCTTTTAAGGAATGTAGTATGATTCTGCAAATGCAATGGCAGAGTAGTACTAGCTGCTAAAAAGATGTAGGCATTTAGCTACTTCTAAAATAAATCACTGTATCTTAGTACTACCTGCCCTGAATTTCATCTCTTTCCCCTCAAATTAGCAGGAAGTAGTATGGTCTGGAGAAAAGGCAAGGGAGAAAGAATGCAGAAAATTGAAATTGGGGGGCGGGAATTTCCTCACATTTCAAGACTCAAAGTGTCAGTCATCTCTTGGATGAAATCAAGGGGCATGAAGCTTGCCAAGATTCAAGGAGACTGGGGAAACTGCACCTCAAAGTCCTGAAAGAAAAACTCATGTTATGTGTATGTGTTTGTTAAGCCACAGTGGGGTCAAAACTGCAGGCATGCTAGCCCCTGCTGAGGCCACAAAGCCTGCCAAATTTCAAGAAGATGGGTGCAGAGGTTTGGGGAAACTGCACCTCAAGCTGCGGACAAGCAAAACTCGTGACATGGGTAACACTGTGTGTGTTAAGGCGCAGCAGGGTGAAAGCTGCAGGCCTGCTAGCCCCTGCTACGGCCAGGAAGCCTGCCAGCTGTCAAGGAGATTGGTGCAGGGGGAGTCTGGGACCCTGCACCTCTAGCTGCTGCCAGGCAAAACTCGTGACATGGGTGCTTGTACAACTAACTGGGTTTGGAAGGGACCCCAGGGAAGGATGCCAGTTACTGGACAGCTACATAGTCAATAATGAAAGCACTTCCTTCCTCCCACCTCCCTGTCCCCACCTCTTCCCCCTCCATCTCCTTACTTTAGTTTCTCTTTCCCTGCAGGCATTGAAGGCAACAAGCCCAGCTTCAGCTTCGAAAGTTGAAATGTTTAGAAATATTTTGAAACATTTTGACCTGTCTCATTTTGTTTTGAGGCTGTTTTGACTATATCTGTTTCATTTAAATTTTGCTGTTTTGATCTTGAAATTAGTCGAAACAGCCTTAAAACAGAACTGGTGGCCAAATTTCACACAGCCCTAGCAAAGAGTACACAATGTAAAAGTTGTGGTACATTTATTCTGCACTGGAAGAAGCCAGCAATGATATATTTTCCATTGGCTATTGATGCTTTGCCTGCAGTTCATGTGCTGTTGACATGTAAATTATTTTCTATTCTATATATAGCCCTTGTCATTAGGACACAGGCCTATGGCAATACTAGCTGATCTCCTTTGACCTGAGAATTAGACTGCTACACTGTACTCCCTTGGTAATCTTCATTATGGGAATAGTTTCCTATTGCATTTTCACCACTAGTTTTTATGACAGTATGTCAATAGGAACATTTTTTAAGCTGCTATCTTTTATTGGTGCACCAGAATTGATGCTGTGGCATTTTTCATTCTCTTTGCAATCACTGTCATAAGAATGAGGGATCCTTACATGAACACCTGATAGATTTATGAAGCTCAGCATTAGACTGTACTGGTTACATCACCTTAATTCCAGTGTCTCCCTATAGACTTGTAGGCATGTAAGTACAGCCTGAGTTATTTAAAAACTATGGGCCTGTATTTCCCACCCACCCCCTTCTTTGTCTTTTGTATTCTAATATCTCTCTTCTTATACACTGCTTGTTACAAATCCTTTTACAGCTATGATGAAGTGAGCTTCAATTCACAAAAGCTTGTGCTCTATATATCTATTTTGGTTACTTTATGGGTATGTACAGGCATTAAATTTAGATTGATCTATAGGGTTAGGTTGATCTAAATGCCTATTTGTGCAGCCATTCAGGTGGGTTAAATTGGTCAACAAATGGTGGGCCCAGTCCAAGTTGAGAGGAAGTGAACTTAGGAATGGGTTAACCAGATCTATAGCGTTTAGAGCACAGTCCCAGGACTGAGAGCCCAGCTGCTCACCCCAGACCTAGGGCTGTGCTCTTCCTCCCCAGCCCTATACAAATAACCCTCTTGCAGATCCATCAATCCCCCCACCCCTGATCAGACCCACTGATGGTTAAAAAATAATATTTCAAAGTTTGATTTTAAAAATTGGCTTGTAAGTAAAGTAGATATGGCATTAGAACAATGGTCCAGGGGACTGGCAAGGGTTAATTGGTTTTTAAAAGCCTGTTTGTAGCAAAGTTTCTTTCAAGGCCCACTTTGTCTAAAGCCAGCAGACGCACGCTGGGAAATTAAAGACATTTACCGTACTGTTTCATAGCATGAGATAAGAAAGCCCCATGGCTGAATAAGGAACTTGGACCTTATTAAGCTCAAAAAAGCAGCGTACACCAGCTGGAAAACAGGAAGCATCACCAAAGAGGATTACTCTGCACTCACCTGCATCTGTAGAGAGTGGTTGAGGAAAGCGAGGGCACAAACTGAACTCAGGCTAGTTACAGGAGTCAAGGACAACGAAAAGTCCTTCTTCATATATGTGAGAAGCTGGAAAAAGAACAAGGACAGCATTGGGCCCCTGAGAGATCCAATGGAGCAGCTGACTTCTAATGCACAAGAAAGGGTGCATCTCCTAAATGACTTTTTTTACATTGGTTTGTCACCCTTGCAGGATGATCACACTGTCGGGAATGGCACAAACCAATCTGGGAGTGGGTGACGGGCCGTAAATTGACATGGATCAGGTGAAGGAACACCTCAAGGAGCTGGGCATCTGTAAGTCTGTGGGCCCAGATGGAATGCACCTGAGAGTCCTGAAGGAACTGGTAGACATCGTTGCATCCCCCTTGGCAGAGATATTTGAAAAATCATGGCACTCGGGTGAGGTCCCTGATGACTGGAAGAGAGCCAACATGGTTCCTATCTACAAGAAAGGGAGGAGGGATGACTTGGGGAACTGTAAACCAACAACTCTTACATCAGTCTGTGGAAAAATCCTCGAGCAAATTGTCAAGGGATCCATCAGCACCAGACTGATGGAAGGTAAGCTTCTGAATGCCAGCCAACATGGCTTTGTGACTGGCAGGTCTTGCGTGACCAACCTCATCACTTTCTATGACCAGGTAACATGTGCCGTGGACAAGGGAGATGACATGGTTGTCATATACCTGGACTTCAAGAAGGCCTTTGACCTAGTTCCCCATGATGTCCTCATGGTTAAGCTGGGGAACTGTGGCCTTGATTATCATATGATTCGATGGCTAGGCAACTGGCTACAGGGTCGGACCCAAAGAGTACTAGTGGAAGGAAGCAAATCAACGTGGCACAGGCTGACCAGTGGAGTCCCTCAGGGCTCGGTACTTGCCCAGTACTCTCTTTAACATCTTCATTAATGATTTGGATATGGGAGTCGGATGTGAACTTGCCAAGCTCGCAGATGATACCAAATTATGGGGGAGGGTGGTCACACCATAGGACAGGCTGGGGATACAGGCTGACTTGGACACACATCACATTTCTCCGCATTGAAGTCCATCAGGTTTTGATAGGCCCTCTTTGAGAGTAAGGTGCTGCACCTTGGTAGGAAGAACCTCCGGTACATTTATAGGCTCAGCAGTGCTACGCTCACTAGCACCATGACTGAAAGGGACCAATGTGATGCTGTGGCTGGCAAAGCTAACCAAATTCTGGTGTGCATCCACCAGTGCTTCTCAAGAAGTCACTCTCCTGCTTTACTTGGCCCTGGTGAGTCCACAGCTGGAGTACTGCATCCAGTACTTCAGGAAGGATGTGGAGAAGCTTGAGAGAGACCAGAGGGGAGCCACTCATATGATCCAAGGCCTGGAGGGAAGGCCGTACAAGGAGAGGCTGAGGGACTTGGGACTCTTCAGTCTGGAAAAGATAAGGCTCAGAGGAGACTTGGTGGCAGCCTACAATTACATAAGAGGGGTACGTCAGGACCTGGGAGAACACCTGTTCACCACAGCTTCCCAAGGGATAACAAGATCTAATGGCCATAAACTCCAGGAGGGCCGATTAAACTGGATATAAGAAAAATGTTTTTTATGATGCATGTGTCCAAGGTCTGGAACAAACTCCCCCCAGAGGTGGTGCAAGCACCTACTCTGGATTCCTTCAAAAAACAGGTGGATATATTTCTTGCTGGGGTCACTTGATCCCAGCTGACTTCCTGCCTATGGTGGAGGGGCTGGACCCTATGATCTCTAGAGGTCCCTTCCAGCCCCTAATGACTATGAAATAACATGGCATGAGGTCAGTGTCCAGCTACAGAGCCCTTAGGATTTCTGGATTTGGTGAACAAACCAAATTTAAAAAAAACAAACAGGTAAATAGCCAAATTAAAATATGTGTATGTGATGGGTTTGGGAAACAAAGAAATATGATGACAGGACAAAACATGAACAGTATGACAATTACAGGGAAACCAATTATCGATGCCCAAGAATGAAGAGTCATTAGAGGGGAAAAAAAAATACAAATGGAGAAATTTCAGAGCAGCAAAGGGTCCAAGGGGCGGGGGAGGGACCTGAGGCCACCATAGACAGAAGGCGCACCACCAGCCTGTCTCATGCACCCCACTAGGTTGGGTGGGCCTCAGTCCTCAACCTCCAGGCTACTGACATCTAAAAGAACCACAGGGTAAAGCTTGTGTACTTGCCAAACGTACCTTCTCTGTGTAACAGCCCTAACATTGGTCAGTATAAAATCAGGAGGGTTATTTTGTTTGCCTTGCCTGCGTTTTTTTTATCTGTTATCACTGTGTATCAATAAAATGTGCCTGTTATCAAATGGAGAAGTCATAGTTGGTCTGATGGTTTGGGTCTTCCCAGAACAAGATATCTGGGTCATAAATCCAGTGCCAAAACGCACCACCTCCCCAATCCCACCAAACCCCCTGCAAACCCACCAGTTCCCCTCTTCCCTCTGATTCTGCCCACCCCCACCCCAAATTATTTACTCCAGTTTCCCCTTGTGACTCCTGAGACCCAGCAAACCACTGTACATAAATGTAAACTGGTTGTAGCAAAGGCCTGCATTGCACCTATAAGGTATCAATCTACCTTGCCTTCTATCACTACATTGCAACTTCATTGATGTAAGTGGAAATGCATCTAATTTACACTGAAGTAAGAGGAAAATGAAGTGATACATCTTTCAACAGTGATTGAAAGATCTATTTCACTGGCAGATTGAGACCCTGGGAAATGGCTGGAGGACATTGCAATGCCAAAGCCACAGCCAGTGCCTCTGCTTGCCCCTGTGAGGTTTCTGTCCAAGCAGAAACACTCACCATTGAGACTTCCACCCAGGTCCAGGTTTGGTGCTGTGGAGACTGCAGCTTGCAGGTTCTTTCCAATGACAACCACGTTGAGGGGTGCCTGGGTGTGAACAGTGCCTCCTGCTGGTGTCCCTCAGGGAACAGGCAAGAGAGCTATAGGAGGAGTTGGTGAGGCTATGTAGCATTCACCTCCACAAGAAGTACATTGATTCAGTGCTGGAGGAGACCCCCAGGACTGTGGAGGAAGAACTATCTGAGACCGAGCTAGAGAAGAGAGAGGACATGGACTTTACAGGAGGGTGGAAGCTGAAAGCTAGTGACCTTGGGCAACAAATAGAAATCTTCACCTCCACCTGCAGCAGTTAGTCTGGAGAACAGATATCCAGTCCTAGCAACAGAGGATGGGGAGCATGCTCCCTTAGAGAAGGAGGACAAGACAGGCTTAACCAAGGTGGGAAGAATCAAGATGACTCCCACCAAGAAGAAGCCAGGGTATCATCTACCCTGCTTTTATACCGACTCTGCTTAAACATCCACAGAGAACCACAATGAGTTAAAAGTATCTCTCTTATCTAAAGCCTTGGCTGGAGGTAGTGTTTATAAAACAGGTATCCCACTGAGCTTTTAACCTACCCTGCCTAGTTTTTGCTTTTTTTATTCTCTCTGCCTTTTCTGGCACTACCTTACAGACTGCTCAGATCTCTTCCACTACACTCTTGCATAGGTATTTTTCCTGAGACACCATTATGTGTGTAACTTCTATATTACGGGGGGGGTTGGATAGTTGGTCCACTGTGGTGGTTAGAGATTCCCTTCTGCAGGGGATGGAGGGAGCCATCTGCTGACCTGACCTCTTGTTATTCATAGTATCAAAGTAATAGGGACTGATTTTTCCCCTCTCTTTCCAGTAATAAGCACAAGAGCCAGGGACAGCCATTACACACAAACTGGTTTAAGTGATCAGAAACTAGTTTAATCCTGTAATAGACCAGGCATTCAGTGCACGTAAGCCAGTTTGAAAATGGCTGAAACTGGTTTAAGATAAACCTGGTTAAATACAGTATCAGACGTAACTGATTTGGGTCAAACCGGTTTATGCGATGTCTGGCCTAGCCCTCTTCTGCTTTAACTTAAGCCAGAGTCCCCCGGCATCCCAGATGATTTGCAGTCCTAGGCAGGGCTCTATGCTCCAGAGCAGGTCTGGCCCCACCCCTCTGCTCCCTAGCTGGAGCTCCAGTGAAGACTGCAGGCATAATAGCATCTGCCTGGCCACCTCTGGTCTATCCCACACCCTCACCACTCCCTATTCAAGCAGGAATTCCCCCCTCCCCTCTCCCACAGCATGTGGTATGCTAGCTAATGTTGAGATGTGTCTGCATAGGACTTTTTGGTGCTAATCAACAGGTCAGCTGGTAATGTCCCTCTGTTCCTTCCTTGGAAAACGTTGTTTAAGAAGAGCTTGAACTAATGAGAGAGACTTTTGTTTTCTTGATGGGGTACTAAATGCTGTGCATCTTCTTGGTGTGTATATAAATGCTGTGTAGCACCCTGCTGGCTCCTTCACTGGTCACGGGTAGCAAGGTGGAGAGGGGAACCCCTCCCTGTTCAGAGCATCCTGCTGGGGTCTGACCACCCCCCCCTCAGCTCAGCACTATGGAAGGGAGGGCTTCTCTAGTGCCCACTGCAGGTATGTGCCTACATTTCTTCAGTCCAGAGGGGATGTCTGTGTAGTTATAAACAGGTTCAGCCTAGCCAGGTTAAACTAACCTGCAAAGATTGAATTAATTCAGGCTCAGGCTTTTTTAATGTATATCCCTAGCCCAAGGGTCTTTATTCAGGACTCTAACTTCTACTGCATTTAGCTACCATTTTAAAATTGCCTCAACCCAGTCCCCTTTTTTGCATCAGCAGTAATCAGTTCCAAGAACAGCATGAATCTTTTACCCCCTTAGTGACTGATGTGTTTAAAAGAATACAAGCTAGTCAGTCTTCCGTCACCAAGAAGACTGTCTCCTAAGTAATACAGCAGAGACTCATTCTTTTACTATTCTAAGTCCTGGATTCAAATCTTGATGCTACAAGTAGGTTGTTACCCAAACATATTTAAAGTATCCTTTATTATGTAAGAAAAAAACCCCTGGGGCCATGTCCAGACAAGCACAGCCGTTTGTTTCCCCAGGGACAAATAGCAGAAGCACTGCTTGTGCCACTGCTACTTGTCCCCAGGAAATGCCTGTGCCATGTGTGCTCTGGCACGTAGCAAGCTACCCCAAGTAGGGCCAGCAACTGTACTGGCCCCAGCAGCCTTGCCTGGGGGAGCTTCTGGGGCTGCAGCCACAGCAGGAAGCATGGCCAGTAGCTGGAGCAGGACGGGTCTGCGGAGCCGGATACCATGCATCCGCACTTGTCTGGATGTGGCCTGGTTGTGTAAATATTGGAGCAAAATTTGTAACACACAAATGAAGGATTTTTTTTTTTCTTAATTCACCTTAAGGGTCATTTTAATTATTTCTCTGTGGGGAACATTTCTAAGTGAAGAATGTAAAACTGGGCTTTTGTAATGGTTCTTTCTAGTCTATTTGGACTTCAAGTCTTTTGGGTCAGGAACTGTCTCTACATTGTTATTATTATTACATTTTTTGTAAAGTGCACAAGACAAGATGACCCCTACCACGAAGAATTTTTCAAAGTAACTATATGCTGTTACCTATGGCGTTAGAATCCATATTTACTTTAAGAGTAAATGTAATCTAAGAATTAATGGAGACCAGCTATATTCCCTACTTTTCCTTTTGTTCCAAAATTCTACTTGCATGGCTTTTTTTATACTTTCCCATCTAGACAGTCCCCAGTACCACACTGAAATTCCCTGGCTCCGTCTGAAAGACCATTTTCAGTTTTTTCTTGTTTCATTCATCTTTATTTTAGAAATGCTTAATATTTTAATTGTTTCATTATTACTGTATCTCCTCATAGCAGGTACACCTGGGTTCATTAATAGATTGAGGACCTGACTTTTTACTTCTGTGGAAGCAAGCAACAGTGTTTTAAATTAAGCTTTCCACAGTGTAACTATCCTTCTTCCCTGTATCTCCCCTAACCTAACAATAAATAACCTGGCAACAGAGGATAGGTAGGATTATAAATTGTCAGGCTACACAACTGTCTCATGTTCTGCATTCTGCTCTTTCTCCGTTATCATCCATTTTAAACTAAAAGTCTGTCACTTTAGGGTTCTGCCATGAACAAGAAACAGATAAATTGGTAGTACAGTATTTAAAAAGTATTAAAGAGTCCTAATTTTCTATGAACATATTGGTAATTCTCAGCAGCTAAAGAAATATGGAATACTGTAACTACTAGCAGGACAGTAGCATTTTATTACTGTCATTTAGAAGACCAGAGGGAGTGAAGTATAATATGGTGAGGAGTGATTATTACAGAAGCCAGGTACAGACATTACACTTTTACCAGTCTTATTGGAAACCGGTCTAAACCTGTAACATAAGTTTGGCGCACACAGACTGGTCTAAAAGTGGAGGAACCTGATTTAAGATAGTCCTCAATTGATGTACATGCAAACATAATTTAGGTTAGACTGGTGCATCCAACTTTCAGTAGCAGTTCCCCTATTGATTCAAGTTAGGTAACTGTCTTCCAGCATCCCGGGTGCCTTTGCTGGCCCCTGCTAGTACTCAGCGCACACTCAGCTGCTCTGCCCAGACCCTCTCTCCTGCCCAGCCTCCTGCCTCCAGCTATTAGTCAGCTGCAGCCAGGCAAAGGGAGTGAAAGGGACAATGGAGGCTCCTCTGCATGTGCCCTGGGACCTGGGCACCCATGTCCTCAGGCCATACCCCCACGCCCCATCACAAAGCAGCCCATGATGTATACACAGATCTGACATTGAGCACAAAAGAAGTCGCGCAAGTGGGTGCAGCACCATGGAGCCCAACCAGGCTGCTGGGCACAAGCAGGCATTCCCCTCCTCCCCTGCCATGTCATCTGTCAGCCACAGGCATCTGTTAACTACAGGCAGGCAGTGCGGGGGGCGGGGAGGGGGAGAAAGCTTGCCTATATGCCCAGCAGTTGGGCTTCATGGTGCTGCGCTCTCTTGCTGGGGTTCTCTTGGGCTCAGTGTCACCTCACACTGTACTATATATATATAGTGGGGTGCTTCATGATGGGGTTCATTCAGGGGCACAGATGTTTCCCTTCCCTGCCCCCCTGAGCTAACTGTCTGCTTGTAGCTGACATTCCTGTGGCTGAGAGATGATGCAGGAGGGGGAGAGAGGCGTGCTCGCCCATGCCTGACAGCCAATCAGGGGTGGCCCAGGTGCTCAGCTGGATTTAGTCTTCGGCAGCCCAGGGAGCCTGCGAGATATGCTGGGGAGGCATGCAGGAGCACCCCCAACTCAGCCAGTGCATGCCCCCCCAGCAACGGCATATGTGTTCTGTTTGCTACCAGTCTATCCTACATCACTTACATAAACCTGCATAACTTAGCTCGATTCTGTCCCGGGCTTTTTCTTTGTCTGTACCTAGCCATAGTGTGTAGTCCAAAAAGTTGAGCACTAGTTTCATACATCAGAGCAGTCTGTGACATATTAGACTACTGCTTCCCTTATACAGCAAGTGCTCATATAATAAAGATTATATAATTTACTTCTGCAACACCAAGTATATCATGTACCCTGCTTTTATACCAACTCTGCTTAAACATTCACAGACAGCCACAATGAGTTACAAGTATATTTCTTATCTAAAGCCTTGGCTGGAGGTAGTGTTTATAAAACTTGGTGGGGTACCTGTCTTTAACCTACCTTGCCTTGTTTTTGCTTTTTATTCTCTCTGCCTTTCCTGGCACTGCCTTACAAACTTCTCAGACCTCTTCCACTACACTCTTGCATAGGTATTTTTCTTGAGACACCGCTATGTGTGCAACTTCTGTATTACAGGGGGGTTTGGATAGTTGGTTCCACTGTAAGCTGCTTTGTCCAAAGTCTGACCTTGAGTGAATTCTTCCCTTGCTAGATCACAGGTTCTATAAAAAAAAAAAAGCCATAGCCAAAAGAAAAATCCCTTCTCTTGCATGAAAATCTTTTACTGCTTACTTAAATTCAGGGTCTGAGCCCAGCCTTGAGTTTGTGCTCCCCATGTTAACGAATCCCTGGAATTAAAATACATTTTGTTCATGTGTGAGTTTTTAGATGGCATTATATGATCTGTGATGTTTCATCTAATATTGTTTATAACAACCTTCTCTTTCCCACTCTCTTTCTCAGTAAGTCTGCTCTGTTTTGCACAACAGAGCCACATAAAGAAAGCATGGAGACATAGCTGACTCTCATATGACTGCATATGTTGCTGTTCTGTTTTTTGGCTGCTTTTAAAATGTAGAATGTGGTGAATGCCGCTAGAGGGCTCACAAATTATTTAAAGTGATAGAACCATTTTCCTAAACAAGACACAGTCCTTACAAAACATGTCCCATACTTTACCATACCGACTTCTAACATCATATATGACTGGGGAGTTGTTTCATAGTTTCATAGTTTGTAGGGTCAGAAGGGACCTGAGCAGATCATCTAGTCTGACCCCCTGCCATGGCAGGAAAGAGTACTGG
>NW_017728886.1:82590115-82651263 GCF_001723895.1 Crocodylus porosus
TCCTCCCTTCTAGCATGCCCACATCCCCCCACATCTTAGTGTCATCAGCAAATTTGAACAGAGTGCTTTTTACCCCCTCATCCAAGTCGCTGATGAAGATGTTGAACAGTGCGGGCCCGAGGACCGAGCCCTGCGGAACCCCACTGCCCACGTCCCTCCAGGTGTTACTGAGTTCCAGTAGCAAGCCTGGCAACTACCAGTATGAAGCTCGAAAGAGGAGTCAACTTCCATTGTAGGACGTTCGTTATCTGCCCTAAGTAAATAATCATATATTAACTATGTGTGTATACATATTGACTGCACAAAAAATGAGTCAATTTCTGTTGCAGGATGCTCATTATCTGCCTTAAATGAACAGACATATATTAACTTGCCCAGTAAATGTTTACATGTATGGAAAAAGCTAAGAAATTAAGTTGATTTTTTCACTAATAATTCCTAAAATATCCATTGTCTGAAGCATTCCCACCGCCTCAATTTGAATAAAGTAATTGCTGAATTTGCTGGTAGATGTATTTGGATGTGTCCCATTTTTTTAGATAACCCTTGAGACATTAAGTAAAACCTAGCAGACCAGATCATGGCAGCAGTTTTAAAGCAGAACTCCCTTCCTTTCCCCACTGAAATACTTTTTATGCAAGCGTCCTGCTCCCGCATGTAATGCCACAATATGGCCGACTATTTTGTTTTAACAGACCAGACTGGCTCGCCAGATGGGCTTGTACTTTTGAGAGCAGACAATGCTTAGCTTGTTGTGTCTGATTTTTGCAACCTTAGGATGTCAGCAAGAAAAAAAGGGGGTTGGGGGAGTGGGGAAACATGCTGATATCAGTCAATATACTTCCCCTTATCTGGCTTCTGTAAATCTTAGAATGTGTTTTCTTTCCCAGGGTACATTTGTGCATAAATATTTCGTGGAGCAGATTTGGAAAGCAAGGATCCATGCTGGGGAGTTAATCTGTTTAACTTGAGCCAAGCTTTCAGAGCCCTTTTCATGCCTCTCGTTCTAGTGGTGCCAATCCTGAAAAATTGTAGAGATAGAGACAGAAAGAGCCTTTAAATCTGATGTACCAGAGATTGGTGGAACCCTGAAAAGGGGAGGGTAAGACATACTGGAACATCTCACTTCCCAGATCTTCAATTTTTTTTCTTTTGACTTCAATAGCTCATCCATGGCATTTAGAAGTGAGGTCTACAGTGGTATTGCCACCACAAAATCAAATGGAAAAAGATTTACTATATCTGTCCTCTGATCATTCCAGTGGAGTAAAAGCAACCTTAAATAGATGCCATGGGCATCTGGCCCTGTGTAGGGGTGAGCTGGCTTGCTGAGAGGCTTCATGGGCAGTGTTATGGCAACAAGAGTATATCTCATGGGATCATCCTGATATCTGTTTTCTTGTCCAGCCTAGTATCAGTTTTATCAGTTAAACTAAGCTGATTGGCAAGTAATCCAGGTAGTCTGTTTTGTGGCATGTGTAGAAGTCAGGGAGGAAAAAAGTAACTTGATATCCTACAGAAACAACAGGGAACAGGGAAATTCCTGTTTTCTATAAATACGTCATTGCTGTATTTATGCATAAAGTTTGATGGTCAGATAGACCTAAAAATTTATACCGAATTAAAAGATGAGGAAAGGGCTTGCAGCGAGTCAGCTGATCTACAGTAGCTGTTTCATGCGTCTGCTTTGCATTGCAGTAACCGAAAGCTGATGATCTAGCAGTTATTTATTTAATTCAGGTAAACTGCTCCCAATTCAACATACAGTAAACTAGAATGGACACATGGAATAGGTACTACAGATCAGCTGATTCATTGCAAATCCTCCCCTTACCTTGTAGTTCAGTATAATTTGTTCATCCAGCCATACTCTGAGACTGCTTCACTTTCATGTACAACGTAGGGTAGTTTGCCTAAGCTTGTTTGCTATTACAATATTGAGAAACCTACATTTCTAAGTATGATGGTGGTAGTGTGGTATTGTGGATGTACTGCTGTATTTTGTATTAGTACCAGCACAGAGTTAGACTGAATTTATTATCTTGGAGTAAGGACAATGCAGTACTTGCATATACCCAATGGGAACCCATTGTGGGGAAACTCTTGAATTTTAATCAGGAGTCTCCTGACACCTGCTATTTTTCTTTAAGCCACGTAAGTTGAAGTTAGGTTACTTCTGTAAGCATGTCTCTCAACTTTCATGTTTTCCTAGGCCTGATAATGATTGAGGAAGATGGGGGATCTGCAAGAGATGAGATACTTAAGCATAGGAGAAAAATATGGAAGGACTGAAGAAGGCATTCTGTGCATGCTCTTTATATGTCTTCATAGGGTTTACATTTTGGTTGGGCTGAGTGAGTGCTAAGGAAGCCTGCTTATGACCTTACCCTTGCCAGAGGGTCAGTGTAACAAACCCCTGTGCCACAAAGGGGCTTCATATTCCCCCAGCAGGACCCCATAAAAGAACGAACCTTCCTTTTACCAACAAAACTGCACAGCTTCCCAAAGTGGGAGGAGCTGGGGCATGGTAAGGGTCGTCCATAACACCATCTCATTTAGTAAGCCTGTGCCTGAGAGAACTGAAAGTCGGGAAGCATCATTACATAATTGGTTAACCAGAGTGGTCTTTCCTAAAACCTTTTCAGCCCCTGCCTGCATTTTTAGGGGGTGGAGGAAAAACTGGATGGTAAACTGGACAGTGCACAGATGCCAGACTCAATGAATAGTTTTTGTGGTATGATTGCAGGACATGTAACTCACCACTTAACCATTTGTGGGTTTTTCAGACTCTTCCTTCTTTGTCTTCCTTCAGCTATTCCTGGAACATTTTATATATGCATGTTTTCCTGTCTGATTCTGAGATACAGTCCAATTTTTTTTTAATAATTATATTTTGCTTTGTTAGGGAGCAGTCTGTTCTGTTTGGAGACATGCTAAGGCACTGTTTCATATCTCTAAAAATAAAAGTTGGCTAAGTGTGCAGCGCACTTTTTCCTGTTTTTCTTTAAGAGAGGGGGAAAGCCCTGACAACTGGCAAGTTCAGAAGACGGATCCTAAGTGGTACACGTAATACACGAACAGCAATTTAGCTCACAACAGGGGTTTGTGGGAGGTATTTTGGATTTGTCAGCTAGTCAACAACATATAGACCCTTTTTAGATGGAGACCAGAAGATACTAATGTCTCTAGTGACTGAAATGAAATTGGTTATGCTGTAGCAATTAAAAAAAGCAAAGCTGTTGGAGCAACAATTGCGTCTTCCCCCAGTCTGACCACCACACAATAAGAAAACCATTTTAAACTGCTTCGAACAGCTTTCAACCCTTGTTTCTCCCATTTTTCCTGTCCCCCAAATATTGAGTTATAAGAGCAAATTCTTTACTCTTCTCTACACACTGGAAGCAAAAATGCTAAAATGCAGCAAAATAACAGACATTTCCCTTATGTTGTTTGACCCAGAGGTTAAAGCACACAATTGGAAGTCAAGTAGGTTGAGTTCCATTTCAGGTCGCAACACTATCAGCTGCTCGCTCCCTCAATTTTCCTATCTGTAAAAATGAGCCAAGTTGCTTATCCTACTTATTTCTAAGTGTGATATTAAGCTTTAATTTTTCATTTTAAGTGCTTTGACATATTCCAGTGAAGGGTTCTTGTAACAAAGTGGGTAGAAGAGAAAACTGAGAGGGGGTTTATTTAACAGTCTTCAACTACCTGAAAGGTGGTTACAAAGAGGATGGAGCTAAACTGCTCTTAGTGGTGGCAGATGACAGAACAAGGAGAAATGGTCTCAAGGTCCTGCTCCAAGGTTTATGCCCACTTTCCTATCTTGGAGGGTGGAATACATAAACTATACCTGGTCCATGCAAGTGTATGCAGCACTTAGTATCTCCTCCTGGATTTTAACACCTGCTAACATGGTGAGCCAAGAGAAGAACCTCATAGCATCATAGAAAATTAGTGTTGGAAGGGACTTCAGGAAGTTATCTAGTCCAACCCTCTGCTCAAAGCAGGACCAGCTCCAAGGCTTTGTCTACCTGGATCTTAAAAACCTCCAAGGATGAAGGTTCTACAACCTGTTCCTAATATCTAACCTAAACTTCTCTTGCTGTGAATGAGCTTTAGTTAGAGCATCCCCACTGCCAGTCTGAAGTGTGGAACACTGAATACATGAGACGCTGCAGCATTTTAATTAGAGCGGCTATCAGAGCCATGCTAATTACAGCATTCCCCTGCCCCCCAGAGCATATGTAAAAATGTCCCTTCAGAAAGGAACAAAGTAGTACCAGAAACCAGTACTTCTTGTGGGAGCCTACTCTATCCTAGCGGTAATTACAGCATGTTGGAGCAGACTCGATTAATTGAGTCTACTGGAGCATGTTAGTTACTGCAGTCCAGCAGACTCCAATGTGTAACAGTGTCCCCATGCTTTAAAGCTGTTTGAACAAGCTTTAGTTAGTTAAAACATCTCCGCTGCCATTTTTCAATGCGAGGACACTGATACATATGATGCTCCAGGAGCTTTAATTAGAGCGGCTCTTGGAGCCACCCCATTTAAAATCCCCTCCCTCCCCACCAAGCAGGTCTATAAATGCCTGTTGAGCACAAGCATGACAGTTGTCAGTATGGATATTTTTTAAATAAACTGAAACCCAAAAAATTAAGTTTTGAGTAACAGCTGCCCTCCATAAATGCTCTCCTCTCAGATGAAGATGAGGCACTATAAGCTGGAGTCACAGAAGTTAGATGCGTCAGTGCCGAGAGTGGTGACAACTGACTGTTTAGGCCCCTCACTACTTAGTGGACTCTCAGTCCCAGTGTAGGCACTTTGCCTGTGCATTTTATAAGAAGCCTGAGTTGAGTGCTTTAAGAATGGGAGGTACATAACCCAGCACACTGAGTGAGGAACTGCCAATAAGAAATGCTGAAAAGAGGAACGTGTCTCTCAAACTCTTCCCCTTTGCAGGCCTCCAGCTCCATGGTGCAAGGTGACAGCTGGCTCTAGTGGTGATTAACAGCCCTGAGCCCTTTCCTGTAGGTGGTGTCTTGTCCTGCCCTTTTGCACAGAGCATCCAGAGCTGGTGATAGCTGCTCTTCCTTCATTCAATACCTGAAAGATTAGAATATTCATTCAGCATGTGGGAGACGCAGTATCAAGTCCTGTCTTTATCAGAAAGGATTCAAATCCATATCTGCCGTCTCTCTGGAGATTGCTTTGGACAGGCTATACTATGTCTCTTAGTACTTCCTGGTGAAACTGTCCTACTTGTTGAGGAATAGCTAAATATTTTGGGGGGGGCAGTTGGAAACCACTTACTGAACCATCTTTTCAAAGTGCAAAAGCAGGAGACCAAGCCTCCCTACCTCTTTCTGCCCTTGCATGCTGGGTCCCAGCTGGTGGACTGCAGAGGCCCCAGGGGGAAGGGCAGCAGGGTGGGGTGTCCTGAGCCTATATGCCCCCCCTATTCTCCCTCTCTGGCAGTGCATACAGCGATGGTGAACCAGCTCCCCCCCCCCCGCCTCCGGGACAAGCCACCCATGGCTCCATCCCACTCCCCAGCTGGGCCCCATGGCTGTGCATTCCCACTCCAGCCCCAGGCCCCATGCACTGCCCCAGCTGGGCAGCACCCCCAGCCTCAGCTGCCAACCCTTCCTCACTACCTCCCTCACCATAGGGACCTCAGTCTGCCCCCCCCAACCCCTGCCCATGTTGCTCGTGCCTGCTTCTCCCCATAGACTGCTGTCCACCACCGCTCTCTGTGTTCCTGGCCCCATGCATGTGTGTAAATGCACACAAACACATGGCAGCTTCTGTATCCCACTTCCCCCAGCTCCAAGAAGTCCCTTGCAGGCTGGAATTCTGCCAACCTGGCAGGGGAAACCAGCAGTTTCCCACATTTTCTCCTTCAAAGGAAAAACTGCATTTTTTCCACAACAAATGGAAAACATAATAAGGGGACAATAGTTGCTATGGTTTCATAGTTTCATAGTTGTTTGGGGCTGGAAGGGACCTTACAGATCATCAATTCCCCCCATGCCCCTGCACTTGAGCTGGAAAGACCTCTGGGAGCAGATGACCCCAGCAAGATCGGCGTCAAGCTGCTTTTTGAAGATCACCAGGATGGATGACTGTACCACCCCTGGGGGAAGGCTGTTCCTCTTGGTACTCAACTTGTAAAGAAGTTGGATTGTGCCGAGGGGGATCCAAGACTTTATGTTTACATTTTGGGACTGTCCCACCCAAGTATGGATGGGTGGTCACCCTACTTACTGACGCAGGCTTTCTGAGTGAGATAGGTAGGAGGTACCTTGTTTGTGATTCCCAGTGGAACTAAGGGATGAGTTTGGCACCTTGCTGTTCAGCACTGTTAGACGTTAGGAACATATGGATGTAGCCCACAAAAGGTGTTTTTGGTGCTCAGAGAACTTTTTAGGTATGTTTAAGATTCGGGAGCAACCAGGCAGGTTTTAAGGCTCTAAATTTTCTTCTTGAGCACCTACAAGATCTGTTATGTTAGAGAAGGTACCCAAGTCCTTTTTTGCATCTAGCCATATGATTTTTATCCTTGCAACCTGTGGAGCTAAAAAGTAGGAAAGGGGATAACAGTGAAATTCACTTTTTCTTTGCTTTTCCTCCCATTAGTGTGAGCTTGTTTCAATAGGATTTTGGTTGTAGATATACAAGTTAGGTAGATTATATCACATAGGAAGCAGGTGTTTGCTAGACAAAGGGCGACAATGTAAAAGCAGTAAGGCGCTATGTGAGAAAATTTGATGGTGATGTATAACCTCTTGTGGGAAGTAACGCGAGGCGCATACCCAGGAACAGGTCCAACACTAGTTTCCTGCCAGAGCCTGAGCAGCTTGCTTCACATTGTAACTACTTGTGCAATATTGACTGATTATACCAGCTGTGCTGGGTTTCTCGGGTTACTGCTGTATGGTGGCCTTAAAGGGACCCACTGTTAGTTCAGAGACTGTTAGCTTGGTTCTGTGTTGAAGTATAACAGATGGTTGTGAATGAAGGTAGAGAAATTAAACCAGCACTCTTCAGTTCTCCCTGTTAGTATTTATTATAGCTTTCTCAGGATACATGTGCTGTACAGTAAAAGTAAGGCATATTGTACTGGTTTACATATTGCAGGGGGCCCAACTGAAAAGCTCGAGTAAATGCCTTTGAACTTGTGAAATAAAATGGTATCTGAATTCTACAGCTTGAGCCCATGTCTACTTGGTGTAGATCTACCTCTAATTTGATACCAAATGAGGAGCCACCAAGAAATCTCCATAATATGTGTCTTGCATGTGGGTGTTCCCAAAGCAAATACCCTTTATTAAACTTATTAAGATACAGTTCTCTCTGAATACGGTAAATAAAAACTTGATTCATTTTCTTGTAATGTGCCTAAGGTGACCCAGAGGCTGGTGGCAGAGCCAAGAATAGAATATGCTCTCATGAGCCACAGTCCAGCATGCTGTTCCCTGGACTGCACTGCCTCCTGTAACTTCTGTCAGCAGTGGTGGTTGAACACACACATCTAAAGAGATTGGAGCCTGGGGTCCTGTGTAGACGAAACAAGAGGTGTGTGTGCACAACACTTTAAAGCAGGGTAAATGTTTTTGTACTGTTTTAATGGTGTTGGTGTTTGCACGGCTTGGTGGGGTATTCCAGCCGCTTTAGGAATTCAGCAGTGTAATGCGCCTTAAATGACTTGGGGTGTAGCGAACTAAAACTCCTTCGAGGAGTTTTAGTTTGCTACCCCTACAGCTGTGGAGTGAAGCATCAGGCTCCGTGCAGCTCCACAGTTCTGCAGGAAACCCTGCAGGCAGCCTGGTAGCAGCCTGAGAAAGCAGGCTCCACCCAGGAAAAGCAGCAAGCTTGATCTTCCCCCCCGCATCCACAGCCTGCCTGTCTGCCTGAGCTGTGCGGAGGCCTGGTGCTTCCTTAAGCAGCCGTGGTGCCCCCCGGGACCGCCCAAGCTGGGTGCCTGCTGCCATGGATGGAAGCACCAGCCCCCTCCCCCCCTGCAGCCCAGGGACCACTCTGCCCACTGGCAGATTGCCCTTCCCTCCCTGCCAGAGAGGCAGGTAGGTCAGTGGGGTGTGTGCATGACACAGGGTTTTAATCAGCCCTAAACTGAAGCGGTTTTTTAAAGCCCAATTTGGGGTCCCTGTTTTGTCTACACGCACCCTAATAGAACATCTTAGACTGCAGTACCAGGATCTCGTCTGCTCTTGTGATACCCAGGTATTTTTTAAATAACTGCTACAACTATTTGAAAGAATTTTGAGATTGTCTGAAAGATGCCCATTGTGGTCCAGTAATACTGAGCGTTCTCAAATGCAGAGTGGCAGTGTGGTGCAGAAGTACTTCAATGTTTGGGTACTGCGAAGAAGTTTGTCTTGCAGTGCCCTGGCAAAAAACACAGCAGTTAATAGGGAAAGTGAGAGAAATGGTTTGAATCCTCCCTCTACTCACAGGCTGTTGTCACAAGACAACAGAAATCAGGCTGTGATTATGAATCAAGTTCTCTCCCAGAAATGAAGGAATTTATTCAGCAGAAGCAAAGGGAACATAAGGACACCTTTGTACTGGAACCTCCATCTGGCTGCATCAAGGTACCATTCTTGGCCCCTTTTCCAGCCTTTACTCCTCTCAACCAATTCAACTTCACTTTGCACCCCTACACCTAGGAATAGCAAACCACCTCGCCCTCCCTGAAGTTCTAACACCTAATTCCTTTCCATCGGCTCCTAATTAATCTCTTTGACTCTCCTATTAGCTAGACATAATCCCCTGGCCTCGCTCAGGGCCATTTTAAGATGCCTCACAATTCTCCCTTTCTCCTTTTATTCCTGCCTCAGCTCCTGTTCTAATCTTTTTTTTCCCATTTTGGCCTTTCCCACAGCCCACCTCCACAGCTGAATATGACGGGAGCTATATGCTTTGGCAAAGCTATTCAGCTGTCCTCCCGTCTTCTAGAAGGTAAAAGGAGGAGAACGTAGTGGGTTGTCTGCTTCTCAGATTTGAGATAACTTTCTGTTCCTCATGTCCAGCTATGCTGTCTGTCTCTCTTGCATTGAAAATTTGGCCTTATTTCTTATATGCCTCCACCGACACTTTTAGGAGTATCATTTTATTTAAAAAATATAAATATATATTACAAACATGGCATCATCTGGTGTCCTTGCCAGGGTTTAAAATAACAGTCCAACCAGAACAAAGCCAGCAGCAAAATTTCACAGCCGGCGCAACCCCATGAAAATAACCTTACCCACTAAAACCTGTTTTTTCCATAAACGTATAGACATTTACACATATGGCCCCATTAGGCTCTGTTCCCTTTAGATGCTCAGGAAAGAAAGGGTGACCTTACAACTTTTTTGTCCATTTTTTCCCGTCATACAACATGATGAATTATACAAGGAAACTGATGTATCGATAAGTCTCAGGATTGTGTAAGGTCTTGTCTTTAGCTGATCAAAACCAGAATAGGCTGAGCTGAAGCACAAGTGCTATAGTGAAGCTGCCCTCTGGTGCCTATTGTTATCACAGTATACATGATTTACCTCTCCCACTGTTGCGAGACCCCTGGAATACTACGGAGACATAGGAAATCCAGAGTTTCAAACTTCCCTAAAAATCCAAAAAAAAATTTTAAAAAGAAAGAAAGAAAGAAAAGCCCAAGTGGTAAGTATTTGTTATTCTAAGCAGGATATTGACATACTGTGTAAGCTTTGCTGGGTATGTGTGTTTTGTGCTTTGTTTTGCTTTTTATGAGTCACTTTAATAAACGGTAGCTTATTTTATCTCCTTGGTGGATGCAGCAGTGCCATATTTCACTGCACTTTCCCCCAGCCACAAATCACAAACATGCCATTAAGAAATGAAGTAGCGCAACCGTTGTCACTGTTGCTGAAGCCGAGCTTTGTGTTTCTTTTTCTACGGTTGCAGGAGCTGTTTAAGAGCTATGGTTTCACTTTCTACAAGAAGAGTGTCTTCTTTTTTTAATGCTGGAAAATAAGAATCTGTGTTTTTAAGCTTTATGGCAAGGAACTTTTGAAATATCTGAAACATGAGAAAGCAGGAAGGAAAGACTGGCTAACGTAATGAATCAATGGGAACACAACGGGATTCTGGAAAGACTGTGATAACCCATTGGAGGGGGAGTTCAAGCAAGAACATTTCTAAAGAAAAAGAGAAAAAAAGAAACAGTACATTTTTTTGGTATAACTTGATTTATGCATTGATTTCTCTGCCCCTTCTCTACCCCCATTACACTTGGCTATGTCCAGCCATTTCATTGGTTAATATTAGCTGAACAGCTGATTGTCAGAAGTTTATGACTTACAACAGGTGCTAGGTCAACACAGTGTTTGGAATCTGGCACAGCCTGATGTTGTATTCTGGCACAGGCCTCATTATTGCAGTATATCAGGAAGGGCCTAGCAACTTCACCGTGATGCCCATCCCCACACGCCTTTCCCAGTTGCCTGAGGGACATGTAGAGCGCTGCGACAGTGATTAAGAAGGAGAAAGCAGTGACTTGCAGGAATCAGAAATCAGAGAGCCTGCTTAATGGGACCACTGCTGCTGCTTTGTGGATAGGGTAAGGGGAAGGTTTTAAATGGAGTTCTGGGTTTGTCATTTTATAGAACTGCTCTCAGAGGAAGCTAAATCAAATGTCAGTGGTGCAGAAATGTAGCAGATACGGGCTTGCGTCTGCTAGTGCAAGCTACAAGTTTTACTAGCAAAGACTAGCAAAACAGGGTGCTGCGGCTTTGTGTTCATTTTAATCGAGTTGGTGTAATTTTAGAATGCCCCCGTGCTGACTTCTTTCATTCCAATGGTGGTTAGCTAGAGAGGATGTGTTTAATAATAACTTTGGGAAATATATAAGAAATGGACCAAACATGCAGACTGCACTGGGGTCAGGGAAAGGCACTTGCTCTGCTTTAAAAAAAAGTATCTGTCTGTTGGCTCAGGGGTAATATCTTAAAGAATTCTGTCTCCTTTCATGTGACAAGGATTTTTGGAAGCTTGATAGTTTCTTTTGGTAACCCTAGAAGATGTCTCAGCAATGTTTAGTTAGAATAAAGGCTGGAGAGAGGAGAGGGAGCTGGAAGGCTCATCGTGCTTGATGATACCATTTATATTTCGCTGTTCTGCTGTCTTTATGTAACAGCTAGTCACTGATTCTGAGAGCAGAAACAGAGCCATTACACAGATCAGAAGAGATCTCTGTGCCACAGTCTGCATGTGGGTTGAATAATACTTTGTTTGTACACCCCCTATATGTGTGCCTAAGCATAGAGAGGCAGCAAATCTACTGATTAGGTTTGGTAGGCACCTCTTGCAGTATGTGACAGGGCTGCCATTTGCAATCGTGTGTTTGAAGTCAGTTGCACACATCACTTCTAAATGAAAAGGCTAAATGGCCTAGGAAAAAGGGTGCTGTACTTGCCGCTTTGAGTTAATGTATTACAAGAGTCTGAAAGAGAATCACATCTATCTGTGTTCCTAGAGAGCCAGGCTTGACCCAAAGCCACTGAACTCAGTGAAGTTCTTTTGCTGAATTGACTGGGCTTTGGATCAGGCCTTTTCTGACCATTTCTACCTAGGGAAGCAGCTTGCAGAAAAGAAATTGGGCTTTGAGAGGTGCAAAGCAAAGCAGATGTGAAATGTCCTAATACCTCACGTGCACCCAGGCATATCTTTTAAGTGTCTTGTGATTACAACGTGACTGTGCTATTCATGAAACTGCCTTGTCTTAATCTAAAAGCACCCTAGGCTATATGTGCAAAACTTCCTCCAGCAGTGATGCCACCAGTCTGCGAATGGCAGGTATGGAGACAGAGGGCATCAGAGATTTATTTACTTAAAAATATTATCATATGCAACTGTGAATTCTTATTACTGTTATATCTTTCCTTCCCTTTCCTTGTTGCCACTGATCACACTCACTTGTTGGGTTTTACCATAAACTGAATTGCAAGCACTCTCATGGACAGAATTCCCTGGGATTCTTGGGGGACAATGTATGTTACTGTAGTACAAACTAGTAATGCACTGTCCTATGCCTCTCCTGAAACCAATTCTGCACTTGGGACTTTACATAGTGGTTTGGCAATGTGGACACAATGTAAACTATGATAAGGTCATCCAGCTTTTATTCCCTGGCTTGGGCTGCTAGCCCGACTTGTCCCTGGCTCTGTCTCTGTTTCCTACCACCCAGCCAACTTGGATCCAGTTTTCCTGTATTCATCTTGAGAGGGCAGAGTTCCCTCCTCCCTGACATCTGTTGCTACTGACTTCAATGGAAGTAGAGTTAGGCTGGCGATGAGTGTGTTGGATAATCCCACCCTTGTCAGTGAGGAGGAGGAGATTTTCAAATGCAAATTAACTGCCAGAATCCCACTGAAAGTCATTTTGACTTTCCATGTGACTTGTGGAAATAAATTTATTTCAATAAAAACAATTAGTAACATCTATACCACTTTTTAAAACTCATTGTCCCAGATCCATGATTGTTTAAATAGACTTCATGACCACTAAATTCAACCACTGGTTGATTTGGCTTCAGTAGTATTACAGCACTTTATGCCAGCTGAGGATCTGGGTTTTTCCAAAAGCCTTGTCTCTTTGCGAGTTCAGAAGTGTCTCTCGTGCTAAGAAATAGATTGGACAAATTGCTATGAAACAATGTAGCAAAATGCTAATATTTATGTAAAGGTTATGTGAAAATTTTCCAAATTATCTTAGTATCAGATGAAGAATGTTCTCATCTACTTTACACGTGAATTTTCAAACATGCTTGGAATGAAATTTAAGGGAAAAAAATCAACCTAAATTTTACAACTAACCTTTTAGCTACAATTATGGAGTCTCTTCTGTATCTTCACAATTTTATTTTTTTTATTAAAATGATGTATCAGTTTCACAGGAAATTGACCTTATGGGTTTTACAGGATCTTGTATGTTATTATGTAGTGCATTATACTCGTAACTTATCCTGCCATCATATTCCAGTAATTTCCTGGGTATTTAGCTTGTAATATTGCTACAACACTTTATGAGAAAATCCAATCGCATTTCTAAGCAGTATAGCAATCCTCTTTGCTACTGTAAACACATTACCTGGTCAGAGTTATTTTAATATGGTGATAAGGACATAGAAGTATATGTAATCATGTAAATCCCTAGGTAATATGTCCACTGACTTAGCCTATATGAAATAGTCTTTGGCTGTATTAACTGTTATAAACCTGTGTGTGTGTGTCTGTTTTCTCTCTCTCTCTCTCTATTTTTTTTTATATATATATATATATATAAAAATAATCTCATTGCCACAGAGGCATGCATTTCCAAGAATTAATCTTATACCAACAGGAGCAGAGACACATTTACCAAAAATTGGGATTTTGACAGTTAGGCAAAGTATGTCCCCAATCACATATTGACACCCCCATAATTATATTTTTTTAATAAAATGCCTTTTCTTTCTTCAGCGGGAATTCCACTGATAATTATTGCCTCCCCCAGTTAGAGCCAGGGGAGACAATCACATTGGCAAGAAAGGCTGGGAAAGGGAGCTCAGGGCAGGTTTTTAATCTGATATTTCCTCTCCAGATCACAGGCATTATTTGGGGATTGATTTATTTACAGATGTACTTCGGTATGTTATCAGCTTCAGGGAGGTGAGCTGATGGTGGATGGGTGACAGGAAGGAAAGCAGCACAAGTCTGAACATAGGAATTTTGCTAGCAGTTTCCAAAGCAGTGTAAAAGACCTAAAGTGGGAGCAGAATATGTGACTACCAATGATGGATGTCATTGAGACTGCAGGGAGAAATGGTATAATGAATGGTTTCTCTGACACAGTAGAAAATGTTTGGATAAAAGTGAAGGGTAATAAATAAACTCACATTGGTATAGATCCCCAAGGCAGTGTGGGGTTAGAAATACTCTCTGATCTTCCTTCTGTAAAGGAAGCAAGAAGGAAGGCAGGAGCAGTTGTTTGTAGTAAATATGAATAAGTAAAGTTGCATTTGGCTGCAGAGTCTACATAAACCAAGGTTTATCTGGACCCGAGTCACGTATTAGCAAAGTTATAAGTTCTGTCCTTATAGATATGTTTGCAAAATAATTCCCCTCATTACTGTTTGAATAAGGGTATTGGATAAAAGCCAAGACCCAGTTGGTTAGTACAGAGTTGTCCAAGTTTTGAGTGGTCAGGGGGCCCCTGGCATTCACATAGACTGTACCTAGTCCCTAGGCTCCCCATGTCAGGCCAAACCAGGACCTTGGCTTGATCAACATAGCCATATCCCTGCCAACACATCCCAGTGGCCTGCCCAGCTGTGTGTGCTTGGCTGGTGGCCTGACCCCACTCCCTGCTGCCACATGCAGGTCCCAGAACTGCACTGGGACGCAGAGGCCAGGGCTCCCCACCACTTCTAGTGGTGTTCCAGCAGCTGCATGTGATGGCAGGGAGCAGGGAAAGTAGCCAGCTCCATGTCACAGGGCTTCCCCCTTGGTGACTCACCATGAGTCACAGAGAGCTCCAAGTGATAGAGGCAGGCTGGCCTGGCTTTGCTCTTTGCTGCCATGTGCAGCTCCTGGAACTGGCTGGAGCCATGTGCCATCAGGTGTCTGTGCCTGCGCAGGCATGCTGATGCAACTGGTGGTACAGGATGTGCGCCATGGTGGGGAGTATGTTGGGGGGGGGTCCTCAACCACCCCCCCGGCTCTTCCTCACACCCCACAATCCTCACACAACCTCACCTTTCCCCCACAAACCCCCACGTATGCATACCCACACTCTGCAATTAATCCTACACCCCCCAACATACACAGCCACCTGCTCAAAAACCGCACATGCACACCCTTCCCATACCCCACCGTACACACATATCCACACTCCACACACTCCCCACACACAATATATGAGAGAGAGACTTTATTTTTAAGCTATTATGCAATCACCTCTCTCTATACTATGAAAACACAAATAAATCAGGACAAAAATATTTTTTTAAATAAAATTAAAATATTTTATAGTAGATGTTTGACTTTTAATATATGATTTCTTTTTTTCCTGGTTCCAAGATGGCAACCTCTGAAACAAAAGGAGTACTTCTGGGGGCAAGGGGAGGGACTTTCAGTGGTAAAGGCAGGGGTTAGTGACAGGATTTCCAGTCCCAAGAGGGTGACTGGGGGAGGGACACTTGTCATGGGGCAGGACTATGCTTGCAGCCCTTGACAGTTCACCAAACCTCATTAAGGGGCCCTCCAGCTGAAATAATTGCCGACTGTGTCCCAACCCTAATCAGCATCTTAATCCTAGACCTGGCCACCCATGACCCAGTGTGATATCTGGTAGCAGGGACAGGAAACAAAAACTAGAGAAGGGAGGCAAAGGACAGATAGCCCACGAGTGATGTGGGGAGTGGTGGTAGGATGACCATCTTTTCCAGATTAGAAGGTGGGACACATGCCCACCTTCCTCCTCCACCACTTTGCCCCACAGCATGGCTGGAGCAGAGGCGAGTAGAGTCCATCGGGGTCAGGAGCAGATGTGGGCTGCCTGCTGTGGGTTCACAGCTCCCCACCCTGATGTTCTGTCCTGGGAGCCTCGTGCTGGCTGTGCCACCATGGCAAGGCACCCCCTGCACACTTAGGAGCAATGGGGGGGTACAACTCTGTGCCACTGCTGCTGGGCGGGCAGAGGGTGCCTCACCATGGTGACATGGCCAGCATGAGGCTTCCAGGGGAGGGAAGCAGTGGAGGGATTCCCCAAGCCCATATCCTCTCCCAATCTCCGCAGAAATCTAGGGGGCACTTGCCCCCCCATATCCCTATCCCAAGAAGTGCACACAGCAGTCTTGTGGGCAGCTGCCTTGCCCCCTGTATGAGCTGCCCATGGCTCCATCCCCCTCCCCAGCCAGGCCCTGTGGCCACGTGTTACTACCCCTGCACCAACTTGGCTAAGCAGCAGCCCCAGTCCTAGCTACCAACCCTGTCCCACCCCCTCCCAAACCATGAGGCCTCAATCTGCCCCCTGCCCAACTTACCTGTTGGCAGTTGGGGGAGCTGCTCTCCACCGCTGCCTGGGGCTGTATTCCTAGCCATGTACATAGCTAGGTATAACTAGGGGTGTGAGAAACAGGCCATATTTGATTCAGCCTGAACTGGGGACAGTGATTCAATTTGCTGATGTGGATTACTGTCCCCGATTCAATTCAGCCGAATTTGAATCCAAGATTCAATGCTGATTCAGATAATCAGTGATTCAGCCATAGGCACAGCTTTAGATGTTTTTTCTATATACCTTGAGGTACCAGGCATGGCTGGTGAATGTTGCGATGGTGGGGCAGATGGAGCATCCCACAGAAGCGTGAGGGAGGCCCCCACATGCTTGGTGGCGAAACCAGTCCACTTCTGGGTCCACCACAGAGTGCACTGGGGGCCCCCCAGTGTCTCCCCCCCAGCTTAGCAATCAGCTATGGAGGGACCTCAGGTGCCCCCCAAGACCCAGGAGGCACCAGTTGCCAGGCTGGGGGCGGGGGGCAGGTGTGCCCCCAGTACACTCCCTGGTGGACTGGAGGTGCTTCTGGTCCACTTCCAGGTCTGCTGCTATGTGTACTCCTGTGAGTGTACTCCTGCGGTCCCGTGGTATGCTCCATCCGCCCCAGCATCTCAGCATTCACAAGCCACCTGGTACCTTGAGGTATGAAAAAAAAAACATTAAAGCTGTCTCTGCGTTTGAATAGTCGAATCTCCCCGAATCAATTCAGAGGGTTCCAGTTCAATTCGGACAGATTAAAGGGTCTCCTGATTCAGTTTGGATTCAGAGATTCAGCTAACAAATCAGGCTGAATCTCCACCGAATCGAATCAGCAGCCAAAACTTTACACAGTCCTAATGGCGTCCTGCTCCCTGCAGCCCCTTGCAGGCTGGAACTCTGCCAACCTGCATGGGGAAATCTGCCATTTCACACATTTTTCCACAGAAAATTTGGATCCCTACACAACACTGGAAATCTGGGACAAATGCTATCCTGAAGTCGTGAAGTCCAGGACCAGGACTTTTTGGGACTGTCCTGCCTAATTAGGGGTGAGTGGGAGAGAGCATGCAGGCCTCAAATTATTCCCCCATAGACCATGGGTTGAATACCCCTGGCTTAGGTTATAAACATATGAACAATTTACTGTGGAATAACGAGGAATTGAGTTTTATTGTCCTCTTTCACTGAGGGAAGAACTACTTTTCACATGAGTAGAGCACTTGGGAGTAGTTGATCCCTGCTTCCTTTTACCCCACTGGAAAATGTTCATACATCCATACCCAAAGGCACATTTATAACTCCAAGTTTTCATGCACTGTTACTTTAGGAAATTTTGCTTTTTTTTTAATATTCAACATCTGTTTGAAAATGAATATCATGTACAGTTATTGCTGCTGTTACAGTGGCCAGTTCTGCAGTTCTTAGTGTTAGCTGGAACTCAGTAAATATTTTTAAACTATTAACTAGGCAGATGTATTGTGGAATTCATCTACAATAATTATTATAATATCCATTAATTAAATTCTGTCATTATTTGCACATCTTAATTGGCTTAATTTATTAGTTCGGTTAAATCAACTAATTTAACAATCTGGTTTCATAGCCCAAAAAAAATAACATTGTCCTTTTTTGAATTGGTAAAAGAAATAGGAATTTTTTTGGTAACTTTTTTTTTCTTAATGTTAAGGCAGATTCTAGAATCCACTGCCCACTTAAGTGCATGAGAGCATATCATCTTCTTTTCTACTTACCTTTTTTAAAAACTAAGAAATTACAAAAGTGTGGAAGCTACTTTAAAAATAAGAAGAAGACTAGCAAGCAAAGCAGTTGAGAAATACCAAGGTTAAGATTGTCTATGTAGCATAAACACTTAACCTCCTTGTTTATGTACAGTATGTATTTTTACATGCTGGCTTTTTCTTCTAGCCTTCTTTGCCATTTGGGACAATGCTGTGATGAGCAAAGGAGGCAGGGGCCTGTGATGGATGAGACAAATATCCTACCGAAGTGTACTGCATATTGCATTCACTTCTGTTTCCAGTTATTATGGCACAAATCCATATTATTTCTAAATTACACCAGCATACCAGGAAGTTCACATGGGCCCTCGGTGGGCAGGGCGGATATTATTCAGTGAAAGAGGCAGGGGTCCATAGGACTGCTTTGGAACTACTAGGACTGCTCATGCGAGTCAGTGTGTGCAATCAGGATATGAATTAACATGGTAATTCGTGTTCGTATGTGTGCATTTGAGAGAGAGAATGGTTATAATGTTGTAATTAAGAAAAAAAACAGAATTGTAAAAGCTTATGTGCCTTTTTACTTCTCCCGTATTATTTATTTGGCTATCAACCTGCGGGGTTTATTTGTTGGGGGGAGGGGGGACTTGCAGTGGACATAGTGACATATGATTTGACACAAGATAGCAGGCTACAGTTTAATAGGAAGTACAGAAACATACCAGCATCGTGCATTCATTTTAAATGCACTCTCTTTTGCCCACAGAACAATTTTTGCTTCCTTGGACAGATTTCACAAATCTGGTAGCTCACTGCAATTGGATAAACATGCTGCTTTCTGCACTTCTGCAATATAATTAATAAACCTATACTAACAGGATTTTAGGATTATTTCTATTCAGTCAAGTAATGGAATCATAGGATTATATTACGTGATTTACAGACCACTAAGGTACACAATATTAAATCCTGTGATATACTTTCCATAGTATTTCATTACCTTCCATACTCATTAAGTCCTTAATCTTTGGAGCCCTATATTGTTAATGATCATATAATTGCTGTAGTAGCTAATCTAATATGGATGAGTTTAGTTGATAATCGTGATTATGTAGTTTTAAAGAAGAGAAAATGTGGGTATGCAGAGTGGAGGAAGATAACATTTTGGAACCATTACATTCTAAATATACTCATTTTATTTATAATCACAACAGAGAGTAAGGAAAGTTCCCAAAATTCTGAATTATATGGCTAAACTTAACTTTTCCAATCATTTGATTCCTAGATCTTTTAAGATGTAACAAAGATGGTAAAAATCATTTTCCCCATTTAATAGATTGGAATAGATTGGAAGCCTGAGGCAGAGAGAGCTGTAGTGACTTACTCAAGATCACTCAGAAAACCAGAATCAGGCATAAAAAAAGTCCTGTGACTCCTGTAGCACTCTGGCTGTCTGGGGGATTTTTTTTCCAAGTTATTAGCCATTGCTGTAAGAGTAATCTTTCGGAAGGGTCTAGGAAAATCTCTTTCTAAATTGTGTGCTCAGTGCTGTGCACAAATATATGAGGCCAGGGAGAAACATTATACACAAACGGGTATAAGTGCCTGAAAACTGGTCTGCACCCATAAGAAGACAGATGTTGGGTGCCCATAGACTGGTTTAAAAATGGTGAAACCTGCCGTAAGATAGATCTAGATTGGTGCCGCTCAAATTTAATCGATTTAGGTTAGACTGATGCATCAAATTTCTGCACCGGATCCCCTATCAGTTCAAGATAGGTTGTTGTCCACTGGCCTCCCAGGCATCTTTGTGACCCCCTCTCCCCCCACAATCCCCCTCGCAGGGTGCCATGCTAGCACTCCAGCCAGGCACCCAGCAGGCCACTCCCTGAGGCTCTCACAGAGCTGAGCCAGCAAAGCCACTGTCCCCAACCCTGCCTCCTGCCTATGGCAAGCTGTCAGCTACAACCAGGCAGAGTGGTGGGGAGGGAATGGAGGCTTCTATCATATGGACCCAGCAGTCAATCAGGGGCCACCTAGTTGCTCAGCTGTGGTCAACATGCTATCCCCAGAGCTGCATGGACATTACTACTGCCAATTAGTAAATGAAACTTATTTGTCACGACAAGGTGCTACTTGTACTTTATGCCACAGCCACTATTGTTAGACAAGAACATTTCTGCTTATCCTAATAAGGAGGCAGAAATAGGGAGAAGAAATCAATATTTCCAAAATCGAAAAATATGTTTATCAAACTTTTAGGAGAGAACAGAGAGTAAATATATCTATAAGAATGTTCCTTGACTATTGAGGTATTATTCTTTCTCCTCAAGAAATTATGGGGATGTTTCACCTTAACACTTATTGGCACAGAGGAGATAAACAGCATCAAGCTAGTATGTTTAGGGAAGAGCTAAGCTAATTAAAACTCCCAGGGCCAAGAAAACCAGGCAGGAATGCCCCTGCTTATAAACACACTCAAGTTAGGGCCCTGTGGAATATGTGAAGCCAATGGCTAGAGGTGTAAGAGTATGAAGGGTCATATTGCCTGCTATTGTTCCCTGAGAAGATCTAGTTATTTCTGATGGAAATACCAGAGGGAGACAAGGCGGAGTCTTTCAGCATATTAAGGCTTCCGTTCAGCAAGGTACTTAAGATGCTTCATTTTTAAGAACATAAATATTTTCACTGAATCTAGTGTTCCCAAAGTAAGTCACATATATAAGTACCTTGCTGATTCAGAACTTAATTCCTTTTCCTCCTACCTAATTAGAATTATGATTTGGGCAATCAGCCAATGGTAATATAGTCCTTTAGTAAGCTAGGCTGTCAGGGAAGAAGGAAAGAGTATGTGCTGTAGAACAGAGGACATGTAGGTGAGACTGTATTGTAACAGATACATCAGCAAAAATCTCACAATCAATCAATCAATTGTACTCACAGGAACTGGCTTGTACAATAGGGCACAGCTGATATGGGACCTATTAGGGTGGACCCTGATCTTCATTATTTCCGGGTAGAACTCAACAATGGACATGACTAAGTGTAGTATCTCTGCCATACCCATATCTGAAACTGGGGTGAATGGGAAGCCTAAACACTGACCCTGTAGGCTACAATCAGACTATCTTTCCTGAAAAAAAAAGTACAAAGTAGGTCCCTGTTTGGCCTCATCATAAACACTGAGAGGTTCCAGGAGCACTGAATTCAGAAATGTTAACTTCAGGAATAATAACAGTGGATTCTATACAGAGCTGCTCATCAGGAGCTCTCAAGGGTGCTTGGCAAAGGAGGTTAGTGATACCATCTCCACTTAACAGATAATTTGAGGCAAAGGTAGGCATGGGTAAGTCTGGATGCCCATCAATGCCAGAGCCTTCATGAGTGCAACTGAGCACAACTCAAGTGAAAACACCTCCCATGTTCATGCCTCAGAGATGAGAAGAGACCAATTTGATCTGAACAATTCTGTCTGCAAGGGGATTAATAGAATAGTAATACAAAGGAAAGGTAATACTTTTAACTGAGTGAAAATGATCTGTACTAGATAAATCAGGTTATACACCCACTAGGAAAACTCTTAACATTACCAATGCCAGAGTGATGCAAATAAAACTGTATTTGCATTCTGTAAAGCTGTAGCATAAGATTTCAAATCATCCATATAGTGCAGCTGATCAAATTCAGCATAGGATTGATGCCACTGGTAGTCTTAATTACCCTTTTTTCTTTTAAAATCGTCTCCCCTAAGCCAGCAGTAAAAAGCAGTGACGCTGTGAGGAACATGATCAGGACCGTAATTTGCACAATTCACATCTGAGTGCCCTTTTCTGCTAGTTTTAGAGCTGCTTGGAACTGGTCTTTAGAATCTGAAGTGGAAATGCACTGAAATATACCTTTTGTCAGTGCGAGTACATGAGGGATGCTACTTAGTGAACTGTCTGGGGATAAGAGTTTTTCAGTAGTGGGTGGGGGTAGAGGCCAAATGCTAACTATCTACCTGTTTATGAAGAGTATTATTATGAGGAAATTAGGCTGTATTAAGGAGCTGCCACCTTTAGTCTCACTTGGCTCAGGATGACTAAGAAATCTACATGAATACCCTGCCCCTGTGTGTTTTACAATGGCCATGGAAACACCTGATCTATTTCTGTTTTATGCAAAGTGAGTTGAGTAGCAGCTGATGGAAAGAAGGAAAGACACAGAGAGAATACTTAATATCAGAAGATTGCATTAGCTGGGGTTTCTTTTAGTTGAATGGTAAATAGCATCCAAGTACACCACCGGAGAGCTGGGTTCAATTCTGCCTCAGCTACAACCTTCCTGTGTGTTCCTGAGCAAATCACACTTTATCTCCATTCCAATTTCTGTAAAATTGCACATCAGTGTCAGTATGTTCTTCTCTTCCTGGTCTCATTGCCAAATATTTGGCGGTGGCAGCTTTCCCAAGTTCTATGAGATTTCTTTCTTTCATTGGTTTGGTTCGTCACTCCTTCTACAATGTTCATCTCTAAAATGGCCCTTGCATAGAAATCTTTGGGCCTGTATATTCTGCCTCTGTGGCAGTCCTGCAACCACTATTAAGAAATAGGCCCTCATTCACCTTTGTTGTTGGGTGGTTGGCATTAGAGCAGTGCCAAGTGCAACCAGTGCCTATTGCAAAAGCATGCCCAAGACTGAGAGCATCCCTGAGCATGTAATTACATGATATTTTCCAGCAAACAGTGGATATGGAATGGAAACGAGTGAGTGGGGTCTGGAGTTTTTTTAGTGTTGGCTTTGGGACAGCTGGTCTTGGGATAGATAGACGTGTGTGAGAAGTGTGTGATCCATCAGAAAGGGTCAGAAGCAGTGTATTATTCATTTCATGTACTGTGCTTCATATTCTGTTGCTGCCCCTGTCTCTCATGCATACAATATTAATTTCATGGGCACTGACCACCTGTTACCAAAGCAGTGAATGCAGGAGTGTACAGCATTTAAGTCATTTGATCGCTGTTTGGAATGGATGAGGTGCAAAGTAAAGTGGAGAATGACATTCTCTTAGTTGTGGATCATATACACTCACTCTTTAAACTCCAGTGTCAGCATAAAGAATTGTAAATAGTAAATTTGGGGGCAAAGCAGATTTGTTACTAATTTATTTGCGGGGGGAGGGGAAGTTGGTTGTTTTCATTGCTCTTCTCTGGCCACTAAGAACATAATAGCTCTGCTGAGGAGAAAGTGGTACAGGACTGATGTAAAAAGACAGTTCAGTTTTAAATTTGGGATTACCTGGAATAGAGAGCAGCCCCCACTAAAGAAGGATGAGAGCTTGCTGGAAAAGGGTTTTAGACTAACTCCAGAAGAAGGGCAGGTAATCGGAGTGCATATTAAGAATGAGGCTTTAAAGGTCTATTGGAAATCATTAGGAAAGGAGGTTTTTTGTGTTCAACATCCGAGTCTTGAAATGGAATGTGCAGTGCTCAATAGCATCTGTTTAATTCTTGTACCATCAGACCCCAAGACACAAATGCTGTAGCTCATCCTTAAGATGAAAGCCTCTTCCTCTTCTTGGTTTTGGTTGTGTCACAGTATCATTCATGTACTGACACATCACACTTTTTTATCCTAAATTAAGGGTTATCTGAGGACAGACCCTGCAAATTCAGCTTCCCAAACACCAAACTACAGAGAAAACACCATCTGTCCTCCCTCCTCCCCAACATATTTCCTAGTTTCAGTTATGCCTCTTAGTGAAAAACAGTGGAGCTGCCCATCAGGCTTTATGAAGTCCTGAGTTAACAAGTCCTATCTCCCCAGCAGTCCAGGCTTTACAGAGTCCTATCTCCCCAGCAATCGGCATAGGGGAATTATGTTGTGTAATATCTTTTACAATACAGTGTTCTTCTCAGGAGCAGGATGCACTTGTTCTCAAGGAAGAAAATGCTCTCTGCCGTGGAGACAGCCACAGAGCTCATCCTGTTGTTCAGAGCATGTTGGTTAAAGCACCTTTCCTTAGCAACTGATGAGTAGGATTATTACTGCTTCCATTCCATAAGATGTGCTTGCCAATGCTGCCACCCGGCTACAGGTTTAAGATGGAGATGTGGCTGTTTTCCCATACCTGATGGCATAGGGATCAGGTGCTTTGTGTGCTCTCCCCAAGACCTGTATGTGGGCTGCAAGAGTCCATAACCTTTGCCTGGCAATCCCCAAAGAAAGTGTTATCAGGGAATGGCAACTTGGCAACCCCACTGAAACCGGGGGAGCTGGCAGCTGAGTGGGAGGAAACTGGTCTGTAGATGGGGAGAGAGAATAAAGGTCTGCCCAAGTTCAGGAACTTGTTCTGGGTTTAAAAAAATAGTACCATAAGTTAAACCTGATTTTTATATGGTTTTCAGGTTTTGTGCCAACTTTAGTGCGCTCAACTTCCCCCTGAAGATCTCCAAACGCTTTAATAACATAGCTGTAAGCTCATGGGTATGAAGCACTATGAAATACTTTAGGACAGGAAGTGGAAATAATACCATATCCAGAAGGAACTATGAAGTATTCCCTCACATTTGCTATCCCCTTGCCACTCTCCCATCTCTCCTTTCCTTCCTGTTTTACAGGGTTCTAAACAGAAGCTCACCAAACTATTTGTTAACTATCATACCACATCCTAATAGAAATCAACTCTTTTTTTTGGTCCTTTTGAAACACTGATAAGAATGTCTTCCCATGCTTTTCTGTGCAATGTCATCTTATGCATTTCTGTTACATCTACCCCCTCTCTAGTCAGCTTTTTCTAGATTTGTTTATTGTAAGAAAATGTGCATTACATATTACTTGTGGCTCACATGTTAGATTTGTACAATGTGTGTGTGTGTATGTGTGTGTGTATATATATATATATGCGCTGGATAACAATATGTGTGTAAGTCCGTTATTTGGAATAGGTTGTATCTGGTTTGTTTTCACGGGAAACCCCCTTTAGTGTTCTATCATTAGACAAGGACATTTTCTTTTTTTTCCAGACAAGCACCAATACTTTGTCATGACACCACTTGGCCTATTTTTCTTGGTCTATGAGAATCAGACAAATATCACTCCCACCTGGGAGCTGCTGAACAGAGTATCACCAGAAAAAAACAAAGGCAGCACTCAAGCCAGCTGACTTTTTCTTTTGTCCTGAATGCCCGTTTTGGTTTTGGAGACTAGCTACAAATGCTGTTTTCTCCCTTTTTGCAGAAATAGTGAGTGAACTGGGAGGCCCCGGGGACTCTTATATGCTATGCTCCAGGTCACCTTAGTCCCTCCAGTTGTAGCTCAAATACAGAAGATACAATTTATCAGAGTTGCCAGGATCTGCAGCCAAAATGAATTTCTTTCTAAACTGGTTATTGAGAAGTGACTCTTGGTTGAGAAAAGTTTATTGCATTTCTGACTAGTTCAGCTCATCTAGTAAGAGGGTTACTTTAATAATGATCCCCTCTAGATCTTGACTGGCGTTTTGAAACAAGTGAAGAGGCTGTCCTCAAGCCCTACTGCTGAGGTTGAATAAGGGCATGCTTAGTGAGCCTCTGCTGTGAATCAGTACAGCTCCATTGATTTTGGTGTTCTGAATTAAGTCAGTACCATATGGTATATAATCATGTAATGCAAGCATGATCAATGAAACGGATGGTTCCACACCTCAATACTTCTTTCAAAGAAATCCATGTGACTGGGCTGGAGCTGGCTGAGCTACTCAAGCAACTTACTGTATGATTTCAGCTTGGTATATTTTGCTCAAAATTATTCATAAAACAGACTTTGATAATGAATTTTTTCCTAATTTGGGGGCCAGCACTCTCCACTTGTGGAATGACATTTGACTACTTGCTAATCATTATTTGTTGTCCATGCTTTGATGTTGTTTGTGCTCCCTATTTGATAGGTGAACCTGCATTAATAAAGAGTGAACAGTTTCAAAGGAACCAGTACAAACCTGCATTTGCAGATGAATGTTGTTCACACACAAACAAGCATATTTTCAGAAAAGACAGAGAGTTGCCAAACAAAACCTCGTTGTATGAACATTCACCAAAAGGTGAACAAAGCAGACCATGATTCAACATGCAGCTATTTGCAATTAAAATAAATTTTTGTTAATGTTCCTATTTCTGTAGCATATGTCTAGTACCAAATGTGATGTCACACTTCTCTTTAATTTACCTACTTGGGTCCCATGACAAATCATGAAAGACCAGGTTCAAGTCTGCTGCAATGGTGTATAGGTTCCACAGATGTTAAATCCAAGCACAAATTCTCTGAGGTGGCCCAGGATCCCCTGTGTGAATAAATCTGCTCATGAAGGCTGTGAGCCCAGTGGCTAAATACGAGTCAAATCTAAAACATATAATTAAAAAACATGAAATAAAACAATCTGCTTAAGGTCACCTTCCTAACATGTGAGCCTGCTTAAAATAGTGCCTAAGCTACAGTAACCAAAAGCACCTTTATCTATTTTTCTTTCCTTTTGATTTATATGTATCCCATTAAAATGATAGCATGGAATTTTGCATATGCCAGCAAAGTAACTATTATATACGAAACACAACTGCTACAGAGGGCAAAATATTTATTAAAGTTAAGAGGAGAACAAAGACACAATGTGCTTTATCCCAATCTGCACCCAAGATACTGCCAACAAGCACTCGTATGAAATAATATGAGCTACATACCGGACATATACAGACACCACAGTCATGAGTTAAATGATGCCATATGGTTAGGAGAACTTGAGATCTCTTCCTCAGCCCCTTGAGTTAAAGCAATTCTGTAGGGCTTATCTCCTCTTTGTGGGCACCAAACAACCAGTCACTGGAAGACAAGTTAATCACAAATGCTTGCACAGGTCCACTCTCATCTGGTAGAGGGCATCAGTGTTCATCACTAGAGCTGAGTTGAATATGAATTTAAGAGCTTGGGAACAAAATTGATTTTGCAATTGTGAGTAAAAATAGTAAACATGAAACTATTTTAAAAACTGAAAGAAATCATAAAACATCCATCCAAATATTTTGATTTTAATTTTTAATATTTTTTCCTATAAAGGTTAAACTGAAAAAAATTTCAACTAGAAAAATGGATTTTTTTTAAGGAAATTAATCTAAAATCACCTTGTCTCCATTTGGAGTTTTGAAAACAAACATCATAGAAAAATTCCCTCCTTATTCTTTTCATCACAGAGCTGTTATGCATGTCAGTAAAAGCTCTGATATTACAAGGACAGTTTGGTAGTGTACATGGTGTCATGTGAGTCAGACAGTAAATAACTGTTCAGGCAAGAGGTTTAACAGTAAATTATATGAGAAGTCATGGTTTAGTTGTGAGAAAAAAATATCAGTGACAAATTTATTGTGTTCAATCCCCTTAAGCCACCGGTCATTTGACTTAAAGTTAAATGCCCATTACTTGTAATAAGAAAAAGTGATTTAAAGCATTGAATAATAAGTACTGCCAATGGCTAGCTTAAAAATGCTAGTTAAAACTACCTTCTTGCTCTTGTTTTAATTCATGCCTGTAGTAGCAGCCAACCTGGGTAAAATTTAAAGTTCCCTTTTTGCCAAAGATTTCAAAAGAGAATGATTTTAGTTTCATCTCAAATTTGGGTTCTCTCCCATCCCCATTCCTGTTCAAAGAAAAGAAATATAAGCAACTTTTAAAACACAAATGGAAAATGTTATTTAATAGTGGGAAAAACCCCCAAATTTTGTTGGGGTTTTTTTCTCTCTTTCCTTTTTATTTTTTATTTTTTCTCACTAGAAAAGTAAAGATGGAGGTTGGCTAAAGGGAGAGGTGAGAAAAGACTCACTGAGGAAAAAATAGCAGCAACAAAACCTGTTAAAAAAAAAAAAGGGCAAGTGAGGGGGAGGAAACCCATCCCTAAATGTCAAGTTAAAAAGTTGAACAAGAAATAGCCATTAACTGTTCAATTAAATTTACACTTCCTTGCAATGGAATTTACATCTGCAAAAATAGCTGGAGCAGTAGCTTTGGAAAGATGCCTGTGTCTGTTCTGGATGCCCCATGAACTTTTGTTTGGAGTAGGAAGGGAAATGTCTGACAGCCAACAACATTATGACTGTATAACAAATCCCTAGTCCTATCATTGTGCCTGTATACAAAAGACATTTGAAACTGCGGTTGTGAAAGGTCCACTTTTAAAACAGAGATATTAGAGACTTTCTCCCCTTTCACGTCTAGCTACTGTCAAGGAATTCCTGCATTAAGGTGTTGAATAGGAGTGTGGATAGCATTTTTCCTATTAAGCTAGTAAGATCAAAGACAGCAGTTTCAAATAATGGGAACAGGATTTTATTGCCCTTCTTTTGAAATCCTATTTACAAGATAAATACAGAGAGCATATTGCTTGAACAGGTGAAAATATGCGAGCAAGAGGGATGTGATGACAGCTTTATGTTCATAGCGTAGTCATCCCAAGCAACAGTGAGTATCTGGGCTGCAGATTATTTTTTGAGCTTTATAAAAAGTGTTCACATCTTGTGTCTTATTTCTGTTCTGCCTAATATTAATGCTCAGGGTTGGGAAGATAAGGATAAGGCACAAAATATCTGCACATACCTTGTATTCCTGAACAAGGGCCAAGCTCAGCCTTTTTGAAGAGCAGAGTCAACACTACTACTAGCACCCTGCTACCATGAACACTGGCTATCGAAGGAAGTAATGGAAATGAGGAAATAGCAGGCAACTGACAGTGGTTGGGAGTACCTATTTAATTCCTAGAAAGATTCAGGGGTTGCTGCAATATGAACTCCCCAAAAACCTCCCTCCTAGGGGAATTCTTATTAAGGTAAAAAGACTGGATGTGCCTATTCTCACAGAACAGGCAGCAGCACAGGCAGTATTCTGGTTTCTCATAACACCCTGCTTCAGCCCTGAATAGACTAGAAGAGAGTGATTTAGCTTCAAACTCCTTCAGTATCTGCCCTCTGCTGAGACAGTCATTAATAGAGCTGGTTAAAGCTCAGATTTCTATTTCTCAGGAGATTTTTCCATTTCAAAATGTATCTCCTCTTCAGAGCACAACCAAATATTTTTCAAGTTTGGTTCTGGAATGGTTCACTTAAGATTTTATTTTATGGAGGGGTTTTTTTTTTCTTTCTTTCATTTTTCCTTTATTTCATGATGTGGCAATAGTAATAGCATATAAAATGCATTTCCTCCATTTACTCAGCCAGTGATATTGATAGAAAAATTCAATTTTAATTTTCAAAATCCTAAAGGGCAGCTGTTACGTAACAAAAGAGTTTGATACTTAGATACCCAAAGAAAGGAGTAGTCAATCTAGATTTTACCTGGTAGGTTACAAAAATAAATAAAATAGGGCTTCTATTCTGTTGCACCATATAATCCAGCATCTAACATTCCTTTAGACACATCCATAACTTAACTTCACTCAAATGGTTCAAGGCATCAGAAAGACCCCTTAGACAATTTGTTTCTAGGCAAGAGATATTCATGTTTCTTTGTGATTAAAAATGTTGTTTTTTGTTTGATCTTCCCCTAAAACTAAGATTTCTAATGCAACAAGTGCAGATGGTTGCAGAATTGAACAGCAAGCATAGTACAGTGAAAACTGAGATACAGGGTGTAGAAATTAAGCCATCTTTTGATTCATGAACATGTACTATGTGGGAAGGATGTTGTACTGTGCAGTCTCATCTACCAGCTGGCTATAAGACAAATGTATTGCTAATGTCGATCATGACCTGTAACTGTGGAAGGCTAAGCTGTGAAAGTGGTGAGCTCTACGCAAGCCTTGATTTGTGTTGTCAAGCAAAATTGCATGTATGTACAGTATGACCATGTGATAGGCAGCCTGTTTTTGCAGTTTGGCCAGTATCATTAGTTAATTAAGCCGCAGCTATTTAAGCACCTGTAACATGTAATGGGAATTTAAATTCTTCTGATAAAAGGATTTATTTATAATGAATCTTACCACATAATGAGCTCCAAACGTGGGAGACTAACCATTAACTGATGACTCACAGTATTACCGTAAAGATCAGTCTCATATTCATTGAATGAGGCTTACGCATGCAATGTGAGCATGGATCCTGGAAACAAATCTCTTGACTTAAGTTTTTACTGAGTTAAAATTGATACAATCTTCAATGCCTGAGAGTAAACATGTAGGACACAGTAGTCTTTTTTTTTTTATTGCTCTTCCTCCACAGCTTCAAGAGGAAGATAGAATGAGTTTTTAATATTGCTAGGATGTTCAACCCTTTTCAGCTGGGAGATGTCAGAAGCAGCTGCAGATCTAAATGAAAGGAGCTCATCTCTGGAAATTTGCTATGCTGTAATAAATGCAGGGTTCTGCTGGGTGAGCGGCTGATGGCCCTTTAATGCCTTTACTATTTATCAGTGCTCAAAGCTGGTGTGTGGGGTTCATTTTCTTTTTCCCTTCTCCCTAGTAGCTTAGTTGTTGTTACATCCTGTCCTTAACTCTCACCACCTACCTGACCGTATTTATTGGCTCATCATGTAAATGCAAAAATTCACCCTAGTGTCCTGAGAAAGACACTGTGCATGCTTTTTACATACAGCAACAGAGTCTATTCAGTTAATCTAGAGAGTTCAGCCTTCTGTATTTTTATCTCAAACATACTGGTGTCTTAGGCAAGCTTAGCTAGTGTGTGCTGCTGGTGTGATGTGTTTGCTTTTTAATTAATTAGCATGTGCTACCCAGACTCACTGACTAGAGACAAACGCAGCTGAACTGTCCAGGGAAGGAGCAAAACAATGACTTCTCCCTGTGCAGAAAAAGCATAGGCTCAAGCTCAAGGAAGTCAGGAGCAGGAGTGAGACAGACTGGCAAAGAATACAGACATCATGATCCAGGGGAGTGTGGAAAGCAACATAAGGAGAAAGAAAAAAAAAAGCCGTACTTCTGGGAAACAGCGATGAGGGAGGAGATAATTATTTTATCTTCCAGTGCCTCAGCTAACCATAGGAAAAAAAAGGCAGCAGTACATTTTGTAGCTGAAGATATATAGACTTCTAGTGAAGGTATCTTCAATGTGGGGTTTTTTTAGTAGATTTATAGACCCTCTATGGCAGTGGTTCTCAACCTGTGGCCTGCAGGCCTCGTGGTCCAATCAGCACACTGCTGTGGCCCGTGTAATATCCTGTTAAAACATTTTTTAAATGAATACACAGGAAGTAGGTTGTGTGGGTGCAGCCTACATAACGCAATGAGAGCTATAAGCGTGGCCTACTATGGCAAACAGGCTGCCAGCCATTCTACCAGCATATTGACAACTATGGTATCCAATTTATGACCATAGTTTGATTTACCTGGTTCCACAGTCCCATGGGGTATCTGCAGTATGATTCCAGCAACAATAATCAGTAATATTAGGCCAGAAAAAAGTGACTAAGTGCTGGTGAGGTGCAATAAAACTATTCTGAGGTCCGTGGAGACATCCAAGTTGTCAATAAAAAAAATCAGAAGATGAGATTTTGGCTATGTTTGTATCCTGTCATTAGAGCTTTATTCCCTACCCACCCATTCTTCTCTTCCTATATCAACCCTGGAAGGGAGATGGTAAGGATGGCCTAAGTTGCTATTCTTGAGCACACTGGAAAAATCAGATTTTAAATGTGGTGCCAGGATGCTCTGGGGGTCCTCATCAATTTGCTTCTGCAGTTGGCACACATTGAGTGGAAGCAGGTGGGCAGGACTTACTGTCTCACCAGTGAGACTTAGTACCCTGTCTTCACAATGTACATAGGCCCTTCATGTTGTGGGCCTTATAGTTTCATAGTTATTAGGGTTGGAAGGGACCTGAGCAGATCATCAAGTCTGATCCCCCGCCATGGCAGGAAACAGTATTGGGGTCAAATGATCCCAGCAAGGTGTTCATCTAGCCTCCTCTTAAAGACCTCCAGGGTATGAGCCAGCACCACTTCTCTTGGAAGTTGGTTCCAGATCCTAGCCATCCTGACAGTGAAGTAGCGCCTCCTGATGTCTAATCTGAATTTACCCTCTGCCAGCTTGTGACCGTTATTTCTAGTCACTCCTGGTAGTGCTTGGGGGGAACAGGGACTCCCCCAATGCCTGCTGGTCCCCTCTGAATAGTTTGTAACAGGCCACTAGATCCCCCCTCAGCCTTCTCTTGTGGAGGCTGAACAGGTTCAAGTCCCTTAGCCTCTCCTCATAGGGCCTGCCCTGCTTCCCCCTGATCATGTGAGTGGCCCTCCTCTGGACCCTCTCCATGTTGTCCTCATCCCTCTTGAAGTGTGGCGCCCAGAACTGGACGCAGTACGCCAGCTGTGGCCTGACCAGTGCCGCATAGAGGAGGAGGATCACCTCCTTGGACCTGCTTGTGATGCATCTATGGATGCATAACAAGGTGCAGTTAGCAGCCCATGTTCATCTTGTAATCTATAATGACTCCAAGATCCTTTTCTGCCTCTGTGCTGACAAGAAGGGAGTTCCCCAGCCTGTAGGTATGCTGCTGGTTCTTCCTGCCCACGTGTAGCACCTTGCACTTGTCAGTGTTGAATCCCATCCTATTCTCATCCGCCCACCCCTGTAACCTGTCTAGGTCTGATTGTAGCCTGTTCCTTCCTTCTGGCATGTCCACATCCCCCCACATCTTAGTGTCATCAGCAAATTTGAACAGGGTGCTTTTTACCCGCTCATCCAAGTCACTGATGAAGATGTTGAACAGTGCAGGCCCAAGGACCGAGCCCTGCGGAACCCCACTGCCCACATCCCTCCAGGTCAAAAAATGACCCATCCACCACCACTCTCTGGGTGCGGCCCTCCAGCCAGTTGGTGACCCATTTGACTGTGTAGGTGGCCTTACTACAAGAGTACCACACATTCTCCTATTCACTAAAGGAGTGTGAGCATCACAGCACAACAACATAATATCCTCAACATAAAAGAGAAAAGGGTTCTTGTGGACTGTATCCAATATTCTAACAAAATATAGTGACATGTTTCAAAGAGATGGTTGTGTAGAGGGTAAGCTGAAGTTACTAACAGAGCCTCATGGACAATCCATGAGTGTGTAATGAAGGCACAGTTCCATTAAGTCTGGTGGAGCCACTGAAGAAGGAAAGTCTGAAAGGATTTGTCATTATTATATTCCCTAAAATTAACATAGCATGGATCAATAGCTCAGTCATGTTAAGAAAATGTATGGGTAAACTGAGTATCTGCTTTGATTGAAAAACACTTAAGAGAAAGCCATTATCCATTACCAAATCTGACTGAAGTCAAGAATATGTTGTGGTGTTCTGAGTTAGATGGACCATGAATCACTTGACAGCCTTTGGCAGGTCCTCTGCATCAACAGCTGTCAAGTTTAAATTAGAGGGACCTTTAGGTCTCAAGAGCATAGCTGATGATGTTCCAGAAGCAGGATACCAGGCTGAATGCAGACCAGACGAAGCAAAAAAAAATGGAAGACCTTTGCTCCTGGACATCCTTTGATATCTGCGGAACTCCAGCTAGAACCTGAGAAACTGAAAGACGTTAAAAAAATGTCCAAACCAAAAAAAGGAGTGCACCTATTTGCAGGGTTGGCCAAGTAACTGTTTGGATTTAGTACATACCAGTGAATCACCGAGCTAGCGAACAGCGATGCAGTGTCGGAATGATAGTAATCCGAGAACAGGCATGTGCCCATATATGGAAAATCAGAAGCCATGTACATGGCCTAAAGTACCCTAAGCCTAAAGCTAGACTGTAATACAGCTGAAGAGACTTCAGAGGAGCAGCACTAATACAAAGCAAACTGCCCAAAGCATTTGCTGGAAGAGTCCTTACAGACAGAGAATGAGAATAACCACAAATAGATGTTACCTAACAAAATGAAAGAAGCAATGATGTGGAAATAAGTCCTTCACCAGCCTTAGTAACAAACAAGGAATGAGAGACTAGTTTGAAGATTTGAACAAATAAGAGGTATAAAATGCCCCAGTGGCCTGGTGGCAAAATCCATCTGGCTAGAGCATGTAGTGTTCTACTAACTTCTAGTTCCAGTAAGTCAGGAAAGTTTGCGCAAAGATATGAAAATTGTTGAAAGGGAAGATACAGCAACATGAATGGGATTTGAAGACATGTGTCCAGTTTGCAAAAGAGAAAAATCTGTGGGCAGCACTAGAAATCTAGTCCATGAACACATGGCTGGAATGCTAACATTAGTTGCAGCAGTCTGGTAAATATGTCTCTTAATAAAGAACTGATTTAGTTCTACAAGCACTGAGTCCTTTCATGGTATTGGCCAATACATGGTACATCCATGGATATGAGCAATGCTGTGAGAATAAAACCAGTCATGAACAGAAAATCCTATTGTGCTGGTTGTGTGGTGCAATTGCAGCATTCTCTATGCTTTTAATGTTGCAGCCAAGCACAATCAGGAGGTGAACCACTCCCAGGGGATATGATATATCCTAACACTGAAGTATCACCTTCCACCTTAAATATCTGTGGTATTTGCAAATGATCTAAAGTGGTAAAGTAAAAGTGGTGCTTTTACTTCCAATTCAACTTGATTTTTATACATTTTAAAATAAAGTACCGGGTTGAGGCTGTATCTATCCATTTTCTTTTGATTTCCTTATTCTTCTTTTACTGTAGCAAAATGTTTTATAGCTAAGATATCCTGAGAAGGTAGAACAAACCTCTTGCCTGCCTTCTCCCCAGAACACTACCCAGCCATTTTGATGTCTCATCAGTCTTTAATACTGAGGACTCGAAGCCAAGGGAATTAAATAGGAGGAGACTAAAGTACCTTTATATGGGGCAATTTGCCACTTTGGCACATGTCCCAGTCTGAGTCAATGATGAATAGTGCTGATCACAGTTCTGAGTTGGATAGTTTTAAATAGATGGTGTTTATAAAAAAATCACACTATAAGGTGTCTGAGTGCTTTAAACATTTATTTTTCATTTTAAAATAAAGTGCCTAGGAAATTGAAAACATCCAGATTCTATTAGATACTTTTGGGGGCTGTAGTGTGCCAGCTTGCTGAGGATTTGCTAAATCCAAATGTAATTCATCCCTGATGTTACAGCAGGGATGATTTTGGCCCCAGAACCACAAAGGAGCCTTTAAATTACCAATTTGACAAAGTATGGCAAATAGCCAGACTATATTGTATCTGCCAACCATCACAGACCTGTGGTCCCTTTTGCCTAAAGTGCCTTCAGAGACCTCATTGTTGTTAAGTATTATAAGCATGAACAACAAATGTAGTTCATTCAGCATAAAATATTCTATCCTATTAGTTAAGGGTGTATTCAGATTTGTGTAAATGGAAGAATTAGTTTTTACACTGAAAATCAAGACTTTAAAACATGTTGAATCCTTGGCTAGATACAACAGTATAAAACAGACTATTTGATTTTACTTCTTCTGGCTGTGATCCTGCAATGTGAGGCAGGTTGTAATGGAGGTCTTCCAACATACACCATATTGTAACCTATGTCTGAATAATGGGAGTCCTGCTCTAAACAGAAGGACTCTCTCTGGTGTTCTGTAAATGCACAGTTTAATAAAAAAATGTTTAAAACAAGATTACTCTGGATGGATGAGAGAATATTGTAAACTGAGAAATGCATTAGAGAATACAAGGGAATTAATAGAGTTGCTAAGCTTGGGGCTCACACCTGTGTGTTGCTTAACTAGTAAGGGCAAAATTACCCCAGAAGCCCCAAGTAGCAAGTGTTGATTCCTATATTCTGCTTCTCCAGTGTGGACGAGGCTGAAACCCTTCCATGTCCCACTGGTCTTTCCACACAGGTGCATCCAAGATGAGATGCATCTTTTGGATCGGAAAAGGGAATCTTGTATTTTTCAGCTAAATTGTTGCAGGTGTGAAAGTCAAACTTGGAAACCTTTATAATGTTCCATATTCCCAAGAGTGCCCTGCAGCAGCTGTAGCTACACTGATGACAAAAATTTGCTTCCCATTTGTAAGGATTTGTTTTTCATTAGATTTAATGGCATGTGTGAAGGGAGGGAAAAAAAGATCAGACTCATGATCAACTACATGTCTAATAGGACAACGTTTCCATAAGCATGATCCCTGGCTTTATGCTTCTTATTATCATGTTTAACCTCCAAAGGAAATATAAGAAATGAAATACCTTGCTGTTTTAGGTCTTCCATCCTTAAGCTGACAAGAAAAATGAAAGTTTTATAAAACCTGAAGTACATGTCTGTGTTCCTTCAGCAACATAACAAAATCATGAAGGTGTGACACTGGTACACAGGTATATCAATGGTTCACAATAGGAATTTGATAGGTATTACATCTGCACAGCAAATGAGGCTGTCAGAAAAGTTCACTTTCAACAAATCAAACTAAATGATGGTAAATGGAAAGTACTGCAAATTAGCTGCTCTTAGTTTATTCGGTGTTTAATGGCCAGTCTTGACAGAAAAGTCAGTAGTGTTTGATATTGCATTCAACAGTGTAAACATAGGGAAGATAAAGTTATGAGCATAATTTTTCTTCTAGCATTCTCCAGCTTTGAAATGTAAGGAGTCTCTATGCTTGTCTCCTGGGGGGTTGGAGAATAAGTGCTGTGAGGTGATTTTAAAGTAGCTAGAACACTGCACCCTCTGCTTAGGAAAACAATAAAAAAGTCTTTACAAATCCCAGCAAAGTCACTTAGGCTGACGATATCTATTTTGTTATTTCTTTCTTTCTTATTAACACAACTGATATAGAAGTCTTGCCATGCAGTTTTATTACCCTTTTAATACCTTATTTACTGTATTGCAGCCTTCTACCTTTTGTACAGTTAAGATGGGAGAATACTGGACTGGTAGTCTGACTTTCTGTGTTACGTTGCTGACTTGCTATGTGACACCAGGCAAATCATGTCCCTTCTGTATTTCTGTTTCTCTGCCTACGAAGTGGTAATAATGATATTTTCTCTCTGATGTCAAGTGCTTTGGACTCTATGGCTAGGGACAGACATTCCAAATGCCTGAGCCTGAATTGATTCAATTTTTGCAGGTTAGTCTAACCTGCAATGCTTGAACCAAGTTGGAGATAGATAGACATTCCCTTTTCATTCTGGAAATGCAAACACATGCCTGTAGTGGCTCAGGCTAGAAGCCGGGGAGCACTAAAGCAGCCCTCCCTTTGCTTCACAGTGCTAAGCTGAGGGGGGCATGGCCAGACCTCAGCAGGATGCTCTGATTATTCCCCTACTTCTTGAGCAGCCCAGCAAGGAATGTTTATCACCCCTAATTCAGTGTTTATCAACCCACGAAGAAAACACTGCGTGTCTCCAAGCTCTTCTTAAACAGCTTTTCCAAGGAAGGGCATTAAACTACCTGTTGATTAGCTCCAAAAAGCCTGTCTGCCTTCATTGTCTCCCACAGCATGGACCAGACCATAGCCAGTGTGTGGTCTGCTAACTAATGCTGAGGTGTCTGTGTAAGGCAGACAGGCAGGGGGAATAATCCCTGCTTAGCAGGGAGAAGCCAGGCAGATGCTCTGTGCCTGTAAGTCTCTGCCAGAGCTCCAACCAGGGAGCACAGGGGAGGGGCCAGCCCTGCTGTGGAGCAGAGAGCCACTCCCAGCCCAGAGAGCATGTCAGGATGCTGAAGGAGTCTGGTTTATCTTAAACCAGTAAAGGGTCTGGGACAGACATTGCATAAACTGGTTTGACTCAATTCAGTTAAGTCTGATACTACATTCAACCAGGTTTATCTCAAACTCGTTTCAGCCATTTTCAAACTGGTTTATGTGCACTGAACATCTGTTCTGTTACAGGTTTAAACCATTTTTGATCACTTAAACCGGTTTATATGTAATGTGTGTCCCTAGCCTATGGTAGGGTGGCCATCATAAAGCACATTCTGGTTTTCTGCTACTCTGTCCTCTGTCCCCTATTGATACGAAACCCAACACCTTTCAAGCATCCGCTTTCTTATCAATATAGGACAGAGGACAACCGGACTGTCTTCTGTGGTAGCCACTCTAGCCTATGGGCACATACCCACATGTAGGGGTGTGCACTTGCAGTGGCACAAATAGCAGTGGGACATATTTGTGCCACTGCTTTGTGCCCCAGGGCACACCCCTGCACGTATACTCCAGCATGTACCAAATTGTCCCAGGTGGGGCAGGGAAGGCACCTATGCTGGCCTCAGCAGCCCTACCTGGCGTTCTGGGGGCCTCCTGGGGCAGCAGTGGTGTCAATTCAGCTACTCAGAGCCTAGCTGGCCTCAGCCAGAGCTTGGCTCTGGATAGCCAGGCTCTGTTTCTGGTGACGCATGCTGCTGCTGCATGCAATGCACTGCTTTTTGTAGCATTTTTTTTTTTTGATATAGGGACATCTCAGTATCATATTTTGGCACCACACTGCACCCTATGGGGGCATCCAGATGACTGTGCACATGCATTTTCTCAGGGACAAACTGCGTGCTATTGCTACTTGTCTCTGGGAAACACCCATGCATACGTGCACTGGAGTATGATTTGTTGCCCTAGGTGGAGTTCTGGGGCAGCAGCAGTGGTGATCTGGCAGCAGAGAGCCTGGGTGGCAGCCAGAGATTGGCTGCAGCCAGCCAGGCTCCATTTCATGCAGTGCATATTGCCTGTCCCTGAGTACTGCAGAGTTAATTAATCTACTCTGCAGTAAAGTACATGTGTAGATGCACACTATAGCCATGTCCAGATGCGCAGGGGCATGCAGTTTGTGACGCCACAAACCTCTTTGTAGTGCCATAGACAGGGCACTACAGGGAGCATTAAAACATGCTCCTCACTGCAGATTTGCAGCGCAGGGCCAAAATTTGCTACCGGGAATTCCCGGTAGTGAAAAAAAAAGCACTGTAAAAAACAGCAGCACAGTGCACACAACAGGAGCATACACCAGCAGATGCAGAGACTTGGTCCATTCTACTCCACTCCACTCCTTCAGTTGTTCCTGAGCTCCTTCAGCATGCCAGGAGCTGGGAGAAGCTGGGCAAGGGCAGTTTGCCTGAAGTAGGACAATTTGTCCCTCCACAGAGTGCACGCATAGGGGCATGAGCTATGGCAAAAAAGTAGTAGCACAAATTTGTGCCACTTCTATTTTTGTCACTGCAGGCACACACCCCTGCACATCTTGATGTGGCCTATGAAGCAAACCTTCATATAAAATTACTAAAGTATTATTATAAGTAGTCCCCTTCCTAGAATTTGTCATACTCTTCCTTTTAAAGACTGTGTCATTATTTAGTGACAGACTGCTCTCTTTGATTACAATACCATAATCAATAAAGGGGAGCTTTATCTCATCCATGTTTTTTACTATATTAATCATTTATCACTTTGTAAACATTTAAGATTTTTCACTCTCCTTATGATACTGTTTGTATTTCTTCCAATACGTGGTGAAATAAATGGAACAAAGGAAATTCACCAAGCCTTAAAATAGTTTGAAAGTCGTGGCTCTATTAATATCACAAGACCCTATTATTTTTGTGCTTGTTTATTACAAGTTGTGCAAGAATTACTTTGGTAGCCTGGAAGGATAAGGAAATTTTCTCTTCTGGCTTTCTAAGTTTTCATACCATGCACTTTCCATTGGTAGGTTATCATCTTATAAGCCTATGTTCATTATGTAACTTAATTATTTTGAATTTACCTCATTCCCTCTCATCCTTTATGTGTTGATTGTCATTTTCATGGTGTTGTGCTGCAGTCACCTTAATAAGCAACCAGTGGTCAGAAATACCCAACATATAATTGACCACAAAAATATTTCATAGCAATCTCATGGCCATATTTACTACTACTTTATTTTATTTTTTTCCAGTCACTTTCCTGATCAAAATATTGTGCCAGTTTTCCTGACTAAAATCTGATTAATAAAGTCAGTGAACATAAGGATCCTCCATTCCTCCGTGTTGTTAGGCCTCCTATTCAAGACAACCTGTTGAAGGAAGGACTATATCTAATTTTGGAAAATGTTTACCCCTGCTACAGGCTTAAGTGCATTTGGAGAGCTGAAATTTTATTTTAAAATTATCAATTTGATTACCTCTACTCTGTATTCAATTGTTATTTTTCTGTACTGGTATTTTCCAGTTTTGGGACATACAAAATTGTTGATCCTAGCGCATTGGGCTGGTGGAAATTCATTTCCCCCATGAGTGACCCAGTGAAACTTCTGTATTAATTTATATAATCTGAAGATTAGGAAGCTTTGGAGTAACAGTCTCAAGAATTACACTTTCTCAGAAAGGTTGCCATGCCATATATGCTGGCAGAAAAATTCCTGAGCAGCCTCACCCCTGTGACATTAGTGGTTAGCACCCTTCTTGAACTTGACAGGGTGTGTAAAGGAGGTGTAGGGCTACATAAGATCATTGTGAACAGAAGAGGAAAATAGTTTCACAGCTGTCCATATTACAGAGCTTGCATTTATTTTAAGTGTTTTTGTCCTGGAATCTGTAAGCTTCTGAGACACTTATGGGCACCCACAACTTTAACTTTTCCATGGTTACATTTCTTGCTACATTTCACAGATTTCATAGGCATTAGGGCTGGAAGGGACCTCACATGATCATTGGTTGTCCAGCCCCCTGCCCAAGGGGCAGGAAGTCAGCTGGGGTCAAATGATCCCAGCAAGGTAAGCATCCAAGTGTTTCTTATAAGTGTCTGGAGTATGTGCTTACACCAACTCTGGGGGGAGTTTATTCCAGGCTCTGGGGACTCAGACGGTAAAGAAGTTTTTCCTTATGTCCTGCCTAAAACAGTCTTCCAGGAGTTTGTGACCTTGTCTTCCCTTGGGGTGCCCTGGTGAACAGAAATCCTTTCTTCAGTTGTGACATTTCCTTAAAGTGGATTCTGGAAGAAAAGGCTATCATTGTAAATTTAGTTGTTATGACATTATCTTTAAATCATTCAAGTTAACTTTTTATGAAAAGTTCTGCATTAAAATACAGAGAAATGAAGTCAGACGTCTTGAAAAATGAGGAGGAGGGACTTCTTGGAGTGAATTAACTGAATAGTTTGGAGAGATTATAGATGAGCTTTAAGTACAAAGTATTTAGGACCCCAGAACCTTCTTCAGTTGGTCCAGTAATATCACTCCCCAAAATCCATTTCTCCCACATATTTCCAGCACCATCACATCCACATTACTGCAACATTATCTTTCAAAATACTTTTATACATGAGAACCAGTAACCCAGTTCAGGAAGATGCGATTGGGCATGGAATGAATGTTATAACTTATATAATACACCCCCCCCACACACACACACACAGCATTATATTATATATATATTACATATATTATATGTACATGCGTGTATATAATGAGCTATATATAATGATATATATATACTGTATAACATATATATAGCATTATATACATACTTACATATATAATGCTATATATATTAAAAAGCACATTTTACCAGAAAACATATATAATGTTATAACTTTATAGCCCGGTTGATAGAACATGCTACGTCTTCTGGTAAAGCACTTCTTTTTTTTTTTTTAAATGTCTGCAAGCAGCCATCATGATTATCTTCCTCAGCACATAGTGTTTCAAAAGAACATAGGCCTTGATTCTGGAAAATACTTGCCTCTGTATAGTTTAAGACTTACCTGCATGCTGAAGGGGATTTCCTGAATCAGAAGGCTTAACTGAATCAAGGGCTTGAAGAAGACACTTGGAAGGGAAATATTGATCCAAGGCTTCCAGATGGTTAGCCATGCCCTTGCTTTGAGCATTTCTGGAGGCTGCATGAAAAGATTCTTGTCTGGAATGTAAGTGCAGGATTTTTATTTTGGCTGCATTTCTACACCTACAGGTTCACAATCATCCAAAAGCAAGTCAGAACTGAACATGGCAAGGTTATATTTTTTGGTAAGGAAATACTTCTTGTGTCAAAATGTCTGTAAGCTAATGCAAATTCCCACAGGTACAAAGAAAGGGACTTTAAGGTCTTTCAATTTATTACTGAAAGAAAGAATGAAAAAATATTGTAAAGGGAGGGGGAGAGAATTAAGAAGCTAATAACAGTGAGAGCTTGCTGCCTGAGCTGTGCCTCTTGCTGTGTTTGAATGATTTTTCTTTGCAGACAGCTTTGCACTGCACTATTTTTAGAATCCCTTTAATAATTGAGCTGTAGCGATTGTGCTCAGCAGTCAGAACAGGCAGGGAAAATAGCATCTCAAAGAAACAGTGTGGCAGGGTAATAATTTAAATCAAACTGCATTATACTGGATTCCCTCCCCCACCTTTTTATTTTATTTTATTTTATTTTATTTTATTTTTGAAAGGTGAAATGCTGCAGCACACTGAATACATGGGGAAGATGAAAAATGGGCACATTCATAGCACTTAATAAAGTCAGCCAGTAGGATTTATGTTTTAGATGGTGGAGTAAGGGAAGGGGAGACCTGGTTAATTGTTCTTGTCTGACGGTTACTGGGTGGCCTCTGCTGTTTGCACTTCTACTACCCACCAAAGGCACCAAAGCAGGAAAAATAACTAATGTCTAGATTACAACAAAAATAAGAACAAAATCACCAGTGATTTTAACATAGGTAGCTGAGTAAAGTCACAAAAAAAAGTATAAAGGAACAGTGCAGCACTATGAATAGTGGAGTACAGCAAATTCTAACTCTTCACACACCACACTTAAGCTGTTTGCTGAAAGTCCAGGCCATCTCCCATAGAGTCAATGGAAATGGCAAAGTGAGGGGCTGAGTGAGCAGCATCGGCTCCCACTGACTACAATACAAATGGCACATGATGGAGTTTTCTGGCACCTCATATTGCAAGCAGCACTGAGGTAAGATCCTGCTTGGGGAATGATGAAGTGTTATCAGTGGGTCCAAGAATGGACAGTTCAGTAAAACTTGCTGTATAAGGGCATTGTACAGACAGCAAGAATTACTGCAGTCTGTTGGTAACATTTTGAATGTATGTAGCACCACCCATTCAAAGATTTCATAGGTCTTTGAAAATGCAACCAATTGCTAACATACCCATTTTACAGATGAAAGAAAGGGAGAGAGGAGGGGTTAATGGCCTGTTTTTGTGAGTAGCCTGAAATACTGGAGATCCACAACCTTATCTTAAGGTAACATGAACTGTGGGAACTCACTATTAGAAATGGTCAGAATTTTAATAACACTTTTTTTTGACAAAAGTTACTGGTTTTGTCAAAATCTAAACATTTTTTTTAAATGTCAGTTTTGCTGAAAGTTTGAGTTGGGGAAAATGGTTAGCATGGAGAATTTTTTGTTATGGAATTTTGCATTTTAAATGTTATAGTTTTAATTTTTATAGTTTTGCATTGTTTCATGGCATGTCAGTAGTTGTACTATTGAAATAATGGAATATAGCATAATAGAATCATTTAAGAAATAAAATGATTATAAAACTATTAAGGGAAACTGCTACTTAGTAGTAATGGAAATGTCTTATTTCTTGGGATATTTTGGGCCAAATCCTATTCCTGACTTACCTATTAGACATCTAAGTGATGTTTAAGCATCTAAGTATCAAGCTACAATTCTGTTCCATCCTTCTACAATCCCTGAAAAGCCCTGACTACAGAAAATAGGTGGGGTCTCATTTCTTTTGTGACTTTGTCCTGAAGCTAAGATGCAGGTGCCTTACAAAAAAAGCAGATGTGTTAAGCAAATACAAAGCACTGGAAGATACATACCTGTCTTTAGTTCCTTTTAAAAAATAAAATAAAATAGATTCATACTATTGTGTTTCATATTATAACATGCCATCAGTAGTAGTGAAAAATAGTCCTGCCAGCATGTCTTGAAATTATGAAAATTATAATAAAAATATCAAATAATCATAATAGAAATTAGAAACAAAGCTTTAGAGTGTTAAAGTAAAATGTTACAATTTCAAAATGGAGAACTTCCAAAACTGATTCCTTTGAATTTCCATTTTATGGGAAGTGCTCAAAATACTTGTTTTTCTTCTGAATTGGAATGAAAACAGATTTCAAAATTTCTGGCACACTTAGACTTGTGAGATTTAACAGGCTGTATGCAAGATTACTAAAACTCATATTTTAACTGACCTGGAAATTTTATGCAGTGAACCAGTGGCGTTTAGAATTAGAAATGCAGACTTCCACTTCATTATTCCAGGCACCCACCATCTCAGACTCAAATCCACAGTACCATTCTACTGGTCCTTTTGAGCCTCATTAGAATGATTTAGCTTACCTTCTGCCCCTTGGGAAAATGTGTGACAGTGCCCATTTATTCATGTTTTTTGCCTTGCGTAGGCTGTAGCCTGTAGTGTTTCAACCAAGGTCCTTCCTCATTGCTTTTTTCCTTTTTCACTTTAGCAGCTTTTCTGTAGTGAAGTCATAATGCTGACATTGTGACATCATACACATGTCCATGGTAATACACTATAATGTGTAAACTGAGGAACTGATTTTAGTGCAGCATTAAACAACGAACAGCTTCACTATAGGGTTAAAAGATCTCTTGGTCAAACAAAGATACAATATCTGAAATAGAAAAAGGTGCATAAAAAAATATTAGCCAGTCACATGTAACGTTCCATTAATGTTCCTTTTTTTCAACTTGATCTGGGATACAAATCCCACTTTCACAATTCAAGTGATTTATTCACACAAACTCACTTGTAAATGTTCTCTCCTATTTGGATATGTTTACTTCTCTCTTATCATGCATTATTTTAGCTTTGATCTTACACAGAGTAATTGGTAATTTTTAAACTTTTTCTTTAAGCAGCAGTCTTAAAGAGGGAATCAAGGGTGGGGGCAGTAAATGTCTGAGGATCAAACTAAGTATGTCTACACTGCAGAAGTAGAGTAAATTAGCTCCTGCTGTGCTGCTGCAGCTAGATTGTTACTGGCACCTAATGTAGCTCATTAAAAGCTAGCTCACATATCCTTATGCAGCACTGTATTCTGCAGCATAGACATACCTTGAGATACAAGACCCCACCATCAGCAGAGGTGTTTGATTAAGTTTGGTCTGTGTAGCTTAAAATCAGGGAGTAGCAAGCCTTGAGGTAAAATAGATGTGTTTTTAAGATTTGTCAGTTTTTCAGATCCATGTAGCATTATTTTTTGTGCTTTGTAGCCATGTCTACATACCCAGGTACTAAATTGTACTTGCATTAACTGGTGTTACTTAGTACTTGCACACCCAGGTACTAAATGACTGCTGCATGGTAGCATCCCTGCACGGCTTCCTGGTGATACCGACTGCTCAATAGCTTGTTACTACTGTGCAAGTAGCTCATTACTACAGTTCATGTCACGTGACACTACTGTGCAGTAGTAATGAGCTACTGCGCAGAAATAACAGTAGTTACAAGCTACTGCACAGTAAGCATCTTGTATAGACACAGCCTGTTAGGAGTAAAACGGTAATGGCCAATCTCTGGCATGTGTGCCACAAGTGATATGGGCAGCTACTATATCACAAGCTATGGACACCAAATTTAGGAAGGCACTGCTGGTGACAAGAGTTGGGGCAGCATTTGGGAAAGGGAATGAGATCAGAGCAGTATTCAGAGAGGGGATAGGGGTCAGATTGGCACTTAGGGAGAGGACCATGCTTGGAACAGTGCTCAGGGATGAGGCAGGAGTCAAGACTCTCTGTTGACTTTAGAGTTTGGCCTCTCAGGAGCTTCAGAGGGGGGTACTTTTGAAGTTAGTGTTGCTGAGGACATCTACATGTCATGATCTGTATGTGATCGCCAGCTGCGTCACCATGGCAGCGCACTCCCCTAGTATAGCATGCTGCTACAGTGGCATAGGGGCAAAATTTACCCATTCACTGCACACACAGTGCAGTAACCACCCATACCGCACCATGTTTTAGTACTCCCAAAAGTAAGTACTAAAGTATGGCACCGTAGCAACATCACCAGATGGCAATGTGTAGACATACCCGCTATATCCCAGTGGCAATAGGATTTGGTGGCATTAGGTGACTAGATTGGCTGATTAATAGAGTGACACTGTCTTATTGTTTGGACTTAACTTATGGTATTCTGGTCAAAAAGGGATAAAAGATTTGAGAAATTACTTGGCAATGTCTGTTCTTTGTTTTTCTGCCACATAATCCCTGAAGGGTTAATTGAAAAATAATGCTCTCACACCTAGATAGAGTATGGGAAAATGTGCCAAGGTGTCTTAATTTTCAAGGGAAAGGGGCTAGGGCACTTGATCTAGACCCCAAGACATTCAGACTGTGGACTCTTATTGCTCAAGAAGGAAGTTGGACACACGGGCCGCAACCAGACAAGCATCGCCTTGAGGTATATGGTGCCGCAGACATGTCTGCATTGCCACATAGTGCACGCTCAGTTGTTCTCTGTGCTGCAAGGGAGCAATATGGAGGGTTTTTTGGAGCCCTGGATATCCAGTAGTCAAAAAAACCTGCAGGAAAAAACAGCAGAGCAGTGCATGCTCCAGCAGCATGTATTGCCCAGAGCCAGAGCCTGGCCAGCTAGAGCCTCACTCCATTGCTGGCCAGGCTCCACATAGCAGGATTGCCACTGCTGCAGACCCAGGAGGCTCCCAGGACCCCAGGTAAGGCTGCTGAGGCCAGCCCAATTTTGGACCTCACCTCCCCTACCCCATGTGGGGTAACTTGCTGCACACCAGAGGCACAGGCTGCACACCATGACACAGGCATTCCCGAAGCACAACTAGTGGCCGCAAAAGGTGTGCCACCACTAGTTGTTCCCAGGATACCAAATGTCCACGCATGTCTGGATGCAGCCATGGGTTGCATCTAAGAGTGAGCCCAAGAGACTTAGAATTAGAACAATGACCAGTCACTATCCAGACCACTGTGAGAGCGGACAAGTTAAAAGCATATGACCCTAGGATTTGGGCACAGTTGGAACAGGTTGCAACACAAGTATAGAGTCTTTGTAAGGTTTTGCCATCTGATTTATTTAAGCAACTCTTTCAAGTTGTATCTAGTATTTGCCCAAGTAAGGGCATCCAGACTTCTTGGAAATAGAAATCTGGGACCAAATCCATCCAATATTAAAGATAATTTAAGAGACAAATTTGGCTATCTGGTTAAAAGGAAAGTTCTTTATGTTACTATCGTGTGCGGTGGACATGGATAACTTTCCTTAAATGTCAAACAGGAGAAAATGTCTTTTCTGTTATGTAAGTTCATGTGATTGAAATCTATTGTTCATTCCATTTGTGCAGGTAAGAACAAGCTTTCAGATGTGATAAGTGAGAGATGAGAGAGAATGCGAGTAAGCAGTAAATAAGATGATTTTTTTTTCTCTTAAGCATTCTGTGGAAGTACATAGTAGCATAGATCACCCAGAAATATAAATGCAGTGGTTATTTTAATGTAACATATATAGGAAAAGAAGGTTTGAATCCCTTGGCACAAAAAAAAGTGTTTGCGGTTTACAGGTTGGTTGATATGCAGAGAATGTGTGAGCGTAACATCTTTCTGCAGGAAACAGAAATATACATATATCATTATAGTTGTAGGCATTCAGCAGAATGGCAATTTTCAACTTCATAGACTCAGCTACATGAGCCAGTTGGATCCGTGAAACTGAAAGTAAGTTCAGGTTGGTTTGGAGGGATTAGAGCTACAAAGAGCATCCACAAAATGGTGAATTTGGCCTTCTCAAATTATCTGAACCTGACCCAAGAATTTCTAGTTGAAAATTGTATCAAATTGAGTTTCCAGAAAAAGAGCCTGGAAAGAGTCAAGTGGACCTTTGGTCCTAGAGAAAGCTTTGTGACTTAAATCCTGTGGGCTCTCAGCTCAAACCTGGCTTCCCCAGAGCTTGGATTGATCTGTGTTGGGTACTTAGGTGGACTACGTGTCAGCTGGAAAGCCTGGGTATTCTGATTGTTCATGTAGGTTTGTGACTCCATTTCTCTCCTTCTTAACCTTCTGAATGATGAGCTTTGCATTATTTAGGAGTGCTCCCCAGCCCTTCTCTAGAGGGAGAATGGAGGAAGAGGAAGTGCTGGAAATAAATTTGAATTTCTTCATTTTTTTTCAGTACTTGGTATTGAGAAAACCCAATACTTAGGTTCTGTTAAGATCTTCAGTATCTCCTAACCATCTCCCCATATAGGTACAGTAAATAACGACAGCTTACTATACTTTTGTCACATCCTGATGTGGCAGTATCATGAAAAAGAAGAAGAAGAAGAAATTTATTTCAGTGGATGCAATAACTCTTGTTTCAGGTGACAGAATGAAAAGTTACGGATAATTATTATTTTAAAGCTGCTTGTTGGGAAAGAACTTAGTAGTTTCTGAAATAGCTTGATGCTCCATGGTAGGTTTTAAATTTATAACAGTAAATAATTGCTTCAAACCAGAACCCTAATTAAAACCTTACTCCACCATCTGTGCATTTTGTAAAGGACACATACTTTTAAAGATGTGCTGAGAAGTAGATAGTGGTAAAATGCTGAAGTGTGTTGTTGTACCTAATCTCTACAGTGCACCTTGTAGTCCTAGTATATCACTTTTATGACAAAGATTTAGAATTAATGGTAATTTTTGTCATTATTTTTTCATAATAGAATATTTATCTTTCAGCAGAGGCTGGTGCATTAAATTCTGTCCTTTAGAGAAATTTGTGACAATTCTCCATCTTTCATCATGGCAAACATCTTAGACTGGTTTTAATGAGACTTTGCTGCTCTCTAGTTAAGGTACCCACTTTCAAAATGGCCACTGTCTCCCATTTTCTTCCATGAGAGTGAAGCTGTTGTTTTTTTGAAGGGAGGTCAGATCTGTGTGGAAGTCTTTTCTTTTTTTATCCCCTGCTGAAGGATAAGCTTTCAGTTATTCAGAATAATTGGAGGAAAATGACCTTTTAATTCCAAACACTGGTTTCAAAGGAAGATTGAAAGATTTCTATGAGTGCTAATTATAATGGAAGGTTGAAGTGTCTGCATTATTCTTTTACTAAGATTATTTGGGGAAAAGCAACAGTTCATTGCCAGGTGCTAACTACTGAAGAATGGGTTTTTAATTAATTTTTAATTAACCTATTTGTCCATAAACGTATTGAAAATTGATTATATACTGAAAAAGTAAATGCTTTAATCTGGGGGACACTGGCTATGTTTTTCAAACATTAGCAAATCTTGTTTTAAGGGCAAAAATTAACTCAATTTTAACTAGGGTCTTTCTACATATAGAAAACAGGGTAGATTTGCACCTTATAGACTAACTGAAATGTTATGTGTATAAGGGTATAGCACAAGCTTTTCTGGGCTAGGACTTACTTCATCCGACTCTTTCTACATATTCCAGTATGGTATGTGTTTTGCAGGGTACCACTGCCTGGCATGATAAATTTGCTGGGTGGACATTAGGGCTGTGTGAAATTTCAATGGGTGTTTCATTTCAATGCTGTTCCAACACATTTCAAGCTTGAACCAGTGAAATCGAAACTACATGAAAGGCTTTGAAACCACTTTGAAATGAAATGAGGGCACTTGAAATGTTTCAAAAGTTTCAGAATGTTTCAAGTTTCGAAGCTGAGCTTGCTAGCAGCTAAACAGAAAGTAAGGAGAGGTTCAGGGGAGAGGAGAGAAAGACTGCCCTGATATTGACATCCAGCTCCTGGTTCAATTCCCAAGCTCTCTGACTGTGCTGCCAGATCTGGTGAGTGGAGGGCTTTCTTTTTTTTTTTTAAGTTCTGCACACTGCCTGTGGAGCATGTAGATGACAGGAGTCTGCTGCTGCTGGCTGGGGCCAGCACCAGCACCCATGTCTGCTTGGTGTAGCCCACACTGAGCGCCAGGAAGAACCCCGGGCTGGCGCTGGCCCCAGCTGGCAGTGACAGCCTGCTGTCATCCTGCACAAAGATCTGGGGGCCTGTGCACCCTGGGAGGGCTTCAGGGCTGTGCCAGACACCTCCCGGGGGGTGCGGCCCCCAGATCTTCGTGGGATGACAGCAGGCTGCTGGCAAGTGATGCTAGTTTTGCTATGAACAGTTTGAGTTACAGTTTCACAAAAATCCTGGCACTTATCTCCTTGAAACTTGGCAAGCTCTGTGCCCTTAGAAGGGGCTACCATCCTGGCAATTTTATCTGAATCAGGTGAGAAATGACAAAGTTATAGGCATTTTTGTGATTCCCCATTATAGCCTATGGGCAAAATGTCAAAATGCGTGGAAACAACATTGAAACAACAAAACAGTTTCGACGAAACAAAATGGAACAGTGCTTCAAAACAGCAAAATGAAACACTGTCCCTTTGAAACAGTGAAACAGAAGTCAAAACGAAATAGTGCTATTTTGCACAGCCCTAGCAGACATACCCTGTGATATTCAAAATTATAAAGGCAATTCAAAAATACTTCATGACTGAGGGAAGAAAGCAAGGTAGAGATGCCTTAAAGACTAACAGAATCAGAGATGCATAAATTGCTGAGAAGCCCTTTAGTCATGGTAAAATTCACCCTGTATATGCTCAATTTAGCACAAAGCCTACCAAGCACTTATGCCTCAATTAAGTCCTACTCTAGGTGTGAGTGAGAGCCTGTTATGACATCATTCTGGCACACAATGAATACTCTCACATTTATTAAGGTTTTTCTAAGTTAAGCGGATTTGCTGTGACACTTTTAATAGTTATTTTAACTTATTAATATTTAATGGGGCAGATCCCGAACACTTTATTGAAATAACCTCACATGCAAACCCTATTTTGAGGCATGTGGTGTGCAGGTGGTCTCTTGCTCGCTGTTGCTTTAAGCGTTTCAGCTGGTGGTGTCAAGACACTCCAGACGGATGGTGCTAGCAAGTGGCATTCTGGAGGACAGGTATGGTTCAAGAAGAACAATTCAAATTCATATTCAGGGGGGAAAGCTCAGAGAGATTTATTGTCACTCAGGCAGTACCCTGGCTGATCTGTTTAGGAGTCAGCTCACCTCTTTAAAACTGCCAGGACAAGGTAGCAAGGTGAGTTAGTTAGGCTCCCCTACGCTGCTACGAAGAAAAAAAATAATATGATTTTCTTATACCCTAAATCCCCACGTTTTCCTGGCAGTACTTATCTACTTTTCTGTCCAGATATCCGTTTCTGTTTGTTTCTGACAGATTCAACCACCGGCCATCTTTGGTTCTCCTCTTTTCTCAGTACCTGCCCTCATTAATTTTACTTAGTTCCTACCACTCCCTTCTCAAATCAGCGTTTCTGCTCATTACTTTTTACATTTTGTCTTAAGTCATCCAAAGTTCTTCTCTCGCTCCTTTTCACCACCTTAGCTTAACTATAGCTTAGCATAACTATGGTTCCCAGAAGTCCTACAGTGAGTACTCCCATGAGTAAGAGGTCCAGGATAGTGCTCTAGATACCTAATGGAGCTGGGTACAAATATAGCCACCAGGACTTTTTTTTCAAAAGTTTGTATCACCTCCGTTTAGGCATTAAAATGTGGAGACTCAGGTGAAATTCTGACTCCACTAGCATTCATTTCAAAGCTGCCATTGACATGGACAGAATCAGAATTTTTTAAAGTGCTCATTGTTAGACCCAGGATTTAAAAAAAAATGGCAAATAACTGAAAAAAAATGTTTTCTGAGCAGGTTGGGGAGTGAGAACAGGCAGCAAAGCTATTTATGAATTTCAGGTGAATTTGGCCAAGTTTTTTGGCCAGAAAATTATGTGTGTATGGGAAGAAGTCTCTTTGAGCACAAAAGTCTGCACGATGACACCAATGAGGAAGTCTCTCCATAAAAGCCCTATTCATAGGTAAGTCTTCTCTTAAGGCTGCCAGACATTCTTATTGTAAACTGTTTTTAGTTGTTTGTAACTTTTGACAAAGCGCACGTAAGCTTTTGGGCATCTGCCTCAACCTGAATTTCTTTTGAAAATTTCAGCCAAAACAATTTGGCTGTTCCTGAGAACAAAGTGAGGCAAAAATAATTTGCTTTGTGTTCAAGCAATCTTCTTTTTGTCAAACCAGATGTAGCCAAGTTAGAATGTCAACACAAATTTAGCCAAGTTAGAAGCTTTCAGGAAAAAAAAAATCACAGTTCACACATGCTAAGTAGAGAGTTCTTTGCTTTTAACAGCAAAGTGTTCTAATGATTCCAGCTACACAGAGCATGCTGCAGTTGTGTGCCTGAACAGGATTTCCCATGCAATTTGCAGCATGGAGGAAGAAGGTGCCTGATTAGAAGCCAAACCCAGACCTGTGTAGGGAGTGGGGAGGAGATGGAGGGGAGAGTGCTAGGAGTGGAGGTTTATGTGAAGGATGTGAAGCTGGCTAGCAAACATGCTGATACTGGAAGCCAGGAAGGGACATGGGGTAGGGACACTTAAGTCAGTGGTTATGGGGAAAAACTGAAATTGAATGAAGAACAAAGGCAAATGAATCAGCTAAACTAAGAGTCAGGAACTAAGAGGTAGGGGAGCAATGGAAAGGAGGTAAGAGGAGAGACACCTGACAAAGAGTTGGAGTGTGATGGGAGAATTGGAGTCAGCTTGGCAAAGAAACTGGAATAAGGAACCAAATGGACAATAAGGATGGATGAGAAACTTGAGAGATTGGGCTGGTAGCTGTTGTGGACTAGGAACATGGGCAGAAGGGGAAGTGACTGGAGAAAAGAAACAGAATGGAGGAGGAGTTGAGTGGTAACTGAGACATGCTGGATGAGAAGACTGGGTACAAGGAGGTGAGGGTTGGGAGTGGGGATAGTTATGCAAGGACACCATGGCTGTGATTCATGATGGCAGATTGAAATATCTTCCTTTTAATCCCTTTGATCTTAACGGCCATGTCTAATAAGACACTAACTGCACAGTAGCATCGTGTGCCAACAAGCGTGACATGATGCTACTGTGCAGTAGTCTCGGGCTACTTCACGGTCAGCATCATGAAAAAGCCATTTGGCAATGCTGCTGCACGGTAACTCCAGTTACTACGCAGTCATTTAGTACTTGTTTATAAGCATACTAAATGACTGCACAGTCAGTGTCTCATGTAGGCATGGGCAATGGGTAGGGATGCTGGGTCTGAGATGAAAAGTCTGAAAAGTGGACAGCGATGCTGAGTCGGTGATGAGAATGGATGGAGAAGAGACAGGGCTGGGATAAAGACAAAAGCAGGCTGTGGGGAACAAGGCAGAAAGAGTATGTGGGTCTGAGTCTGAGTCTGAGTATTTGTTAGAGCACTTGTTTCCATGAACCAGGTGTGGGAATCCAGATCCCTGAGTCTTGCCATTCTTTTGCTCTCATAAAATACATTTACAATTCTCTGGCAAACATTCCCACCTCATGTTTGTCCACAGAGATAAATGATGACTTACTCCTATTATCCAAAGGCATAATGAACAGGTTTGCACCCTGAGCAAACCTTGTTGGAGATGTGGGAAGGGAAGAAAGGTTCTGCTGAGTAGTGGCAGGAAGGGTCCTGAGAATAGGGACAGGGGGCAGTAGTCTTACCTACTCTGGAGGCAGAAATCTTACCTACTCTGAGGACTCAAAGACAGCCCTCAGCTGCTGCTGCCATGGCTTAGTCTACACACCCTAGTTGTTGCAGCCAGGGCACAGACACCAGCGAGCCCTGCAGCCAGAGCTACATGGTGTCAAGCCCTGGCCTGGCTGGGTCTGGAAGTCTCCATGGTCCACACCAGCGGTTGGGGGGGGGGGGCTGTGCCATTCTGGTACCCTTCCTAAGTTGGCAGCAAGGGCTGGTGCCTTTCTTGCTCAGCCCAAGTTATGCTACTATTATCAATTACTCTGTTAGCTCAAGTGGCCAAAGTGAGTACAGTGTATCTAAAAATTCCCACTGTGCTGGTGTCCAATACCATAATTCTGAGGTAATTTTGGGGGGGGGGTGGTCATTTTGCTTTAAAGATAAAAGAAAAACATAGGAAATTAAACACCCATGAACTATGCTAGAAGTGATGAAGGCAGCAAAATCAAGCAAACACACAAAAAATAAGAAATGTAAGAACTGAATCTTCCTATGCCATAGTACTTCACCCTCCCACCCATGTACATCACAATAATGGTATACCATATACTTATTGACTGTACTGTAATATATGGGATGCAGTCAATTATATATATATATATAAAAAAAAATAGTGCAGTAAGTTGTTACAAGATCACATACCCTTTTTTTCCTGCAAATTCAGTGCACAGGATGGACCTGTCCTCAGGATGTGTAAAGAAGGTTGTAGTCTGTAGGACTCCATCCTCACTGGTTACAGAAGTTGGGACGTATGTAGTTAATGGTGTAGGGCAGTGGTATTCAACCTTCTGGTCCCGTGGGCTGGATAAGTACCACAGGGTCACTCTGTGGTCCAGATACTGTGTGGTGTCAGTACTTGGGTCAATTTATAAGTATAGCCCTACATACCAGATCCCGATGCGGAGCAACTCTACGTGCCAACATGCAGGGCCATGCCATCTGGCCCTGGTACTGCTCCCCCTCTACTGCTACATTTCCTGACCAATAGGGAGCCTCACAAACAGGATGACTTGGTCTGCAAGCCAGATTCAGCCCACAGGCCTCTAGGGTAACAACCACTATAGTAAGGGGTTGCAGAATAAGAAAGGATGGTTTAGGCAGTTGAATGCCATCTTGGAAAATCAGATTCTATTCTTCTGCCCTGAATTTCCAATGTGATGCCAGGCAAGCTACTTAGACAATACTTTTCAGAGGTAGTGAAAGCTCCACACTTCATTTGAAACCTGGGATCCTAGACATTTCAGACTGGGTACCCAAAATTAGTGGATACTTTTGTCATTATTCAGTCTGTGTATGGAATTCCCCTGTATAAAATGGAGTTAATATCATCCTCTTGTTTCACAGGATTTTGTAAACCACTGAAGTTTGGACATTATAGTGGTGAACACTATGGAAACACAAATTGGTAATGCTGTATTTAAAGCAGGATCTGAATAGTGTGCACCAAAAAAGCATAGGAGTAAACAGTAGGAAGAAAATAAAATATTGAATAGTTTCTCGTTACAGGAGCCCTGTCCATTCAGCACATTGAATGAGGCAGGGGTCCTATGGAAAAATAGCTTTTAATTACAGGATAACATGCTGTATCATAATAATACATACACAAAGGGAGGCCAAATGAAATAGGCTGTTTGAAACTGCTCAGGGGGTTAGAAGTAATTGTGGGGGTAAACTAATGTGCAAAATGCAGGTGAGTGGTCAATGGTTCTCTAAAAATTCTGTGTTTATAACTTGTCTCAGCAGTTTATCACACCACCAGGTTTATACCTATAATTACAATATACTGTAATGATAAAGCTGCTTTACCCATAAAGAGAATTTAAAAAAAAGAAAGGAGTGGTGGGAAGAGGAAAGGGAAACTAGGAAAGACTGAGGGAACTGCAAGATTATCCTTCCTATCAAAATATAATATGTAAAGCCCACAGATACATCATCGTTGTCTTTTGCCAATCTGTGAATTGCTTCCTTGTGTTTATTAACTCTTGCTAATTGTACCTCTTTATATAAAGGCATCCTTGGGTCCTCTCTCATTGCTTGTTTTATAACTTGCTTTCATTATAAATCATTGTCTTCAGGTCTTTATAAAAGGAAGTCATCCTACATTACTTTATTACAAACATGTGCATTGGCTCCTGTCCCATGTCTGGTGTGTGCTCTTTTACAGTAAATGGCTTTCTTACAGTCAGTGTTGTTGTTGGCAGGGAGGAAGGGTTCTGAATCAGTCTGCCTGGGATCAGTGACACTCATGTTTTTCCCTTTCCTTGTCTCTGTCTTTCATTCTCTGTATTGTCCTTTTGGCAAACACCAAGTGTTTTAGTTATATCAGTTTGATATACTGGACAGTCAGTGATAATGAATAGAAATAGTGAAGTGGTTTACCCAGTTACTTAAATTTATTATGTTAGGTCATGCTTATGTCAGAGCTGAATCTGTTGGGCGAGGATTTGTTTTGGAAGAAAAAAAAGAAAAAACAAATAAAATAATAAAAAGGAGCAGATGTTTGGAAACTATTGGATGTTCTCTATTAACTCTGATGTCATAAGAAAGAAAGGTCAGAGTTAGGAAGGCAGCCTGTGAATGTTCCTACTGTCAATTATTGGGCTGAGCACAACAAAGACAGCCTTCATAAATACAGGATGCATGCATAAACCTTTATGCATGCATCCTGTATTTGGCAGGATTACCAGTTTAGGGTCAGACAGCCTTGTCTAGTCCACATGAATGATCAAGATCTGCTGCTTTTTCTAAGCAACCAAAACAAGGCCTGATATTGCTGATTCACAGTGTCTGATTTTTCAGACCAAATATGTGCAGTTTGGTGTATTTTCGGGGTTAGTCGAAAAACAACAATACAGAGGTAAGACTAAACACCAAGTAGAACTGTTCTGAACTTTTCTGACTATTTTGGCATCACTTCACATCCTTCAGAATGTTCTGATTTCCTCACTAAGGATATTGTCCATACATTTGTGACTGGGTCAGGTTGTTAGAGAAATGCAAAGACCATTATAGTCTTGTTGGTAATCTGCGAAGACTGACAACACAAGAACTGATATGACTTGTGAAGTCATGGAAATTACAATGAGTGACAATGCCTTGTGTTTTGGTTACTTTGTTTTAAGCCTGGAGCACTCAGAGCTTCATGTATAATCAGCAGGATACTGCCACATATTATGGCTAGGGCTGATAGAGAGCAAACTAACCAACCAACAACGAATGCAAGTTAGTCAATATTTGAACATATTTTCAGTTTTTCATAGAGTTGAGTAGAATTCATGGAGGTTTTATGTTTTGAAAATGTTTTCTCTTTTGAAATAAAAAATGTTCAAAACAAACTAGCACTGCAAAAAACCAAAGTGACAAACATTAGACCGCCTGATATAAACTTCTTCTAAAGCTACATGAAAAAAGATTACAAACCATGCTGAAGAACAGCTAGTTGGTCAAATATCCAAAATGAAAAAGTGATTAAGCAAGCATGTGGAGAACAGATATGCGCACACAATTAAGGAAAATGTTCTTTTCTCAACAGCATGCGACTGTTAGAAAAAGTTCAATGGCATCCATTCTCCAGTATTATGCATGGCATCTAACAGAGTGGAAACATTTTTAATGTTGAATTATTTGACCCCTCTCATCATAGTCTAGTATTGCCTACTGTTTTTAATGCTGAGGTGTCTTTCCTCTGCATTGCTTCAGAAAATCTCAAAAGTCTTGAAAATGAAGGTAGCCTAATGAAGAGTGGATACAGAATGGTGAAAGCATAAAAACAAAATAGAAAGACAAGGTTCTTTGGGTGAATCTGATATCTTTTATTAGACCAACTTAAATAGTTGGATGGAATGAATAGAATGGAATGAATATTCATTCCATCCAGGAAGAGTACACACCAACTGCAGAGACTTCCTCAGCCTGACGAAGGGTTTTTAAACCCAAAAGCTTGCTAAAATGTTTTTTTCCAACTATTTAAGTTAGTCATATAAAAGATATCAGATTCACCCAAAAAACCTTGTCTGCCTATGTCCTTAGACCAGCACGGCTACAGCCTATACCCCTTAAAACATAATATTAACTTGGAGTCATTTCCATTTCATCATAGAGAAAATGTCTGTATCCCTACTGGTAGCAATAATAGTGGTTGAAACGGAGTGATGCAATAGTGGTTGAATAAAAGAGCTTTTATGTTTTAACCAAGTCATCTGTTCAATCTAGGCCAGAGTTATTTTGATTGTTAACTTGATTTGTCAGACTAACAAAATCCAGTGGGCTTTTTTTTCTCCTGGACACTATTGCCAACTTATTTCTTTGATGAAATCAATTTGAATGTGAATATTGTAAATGTTGTTGACCTCTCTTAATGGAACCCAGATATAATAGAAGGGGCCTTGATTGGCAGATGTTTATCCAAATTGTGTAAATGTTTCTTTGCCTTCTGTTATAGTCCTGAAGACATTGGCCTTGAACAAAAGTGGCTCACAGCTTACAGATTCTTTTCGCTCTGTTGCTTCTTATGGCCTCATACTAGCTGAGGCCACCATCAAGGGCTAGGCAGGAAATTTTGGTCATTATTCTTCTACTTCAAACTCAGAGTTGTATGCCTTTGCCACTGCCATTTGTTCTCTATACTAAACAGTGCATAGAGTTAGCAATGGATTCCATCCAGCAACTGCAGAAGGTGCAGATCACAGCTGCCTATGTCTTGTGTACTGCAGGAAATGGTGAACACATAACCTCTGGTATCTGGATTGGTTTTCTGTTTGAATCCAAGGTCAGTTTAAGTTGCTGGTGGCATTCTGAATATGCAACATGATCTGATCTGAAAGACCATAATTTTACCCCATGCCTTCTCAGAGCAATTAAGCTTTAAGATTATAAATTTGGACAACATACAGACTTCATTAGCAAACTCTGTCCAAGGTCTTCTGCCTTAGGTATCTATCCATACCTTGAATATTGTGTGCAGTTTTGATCCCCACCCCTCAAAAATTATATAGAAAAGGTAGAAGAGGTACAAAGGAAGGCAAAAAGATGATCGGGGTATGGAGGAACTTCCATATGAAGAGAAACTAAATAGATTAGGAATTTTCAGTTTAGAAAAGAAGCACTTGATAAAGTTTATAAAATATTAAATGGTGGAGAAAAAATAACTAGAGATTTATTATTTATTACATCTCACAACATTAGAACTAGAAAACATAAAGTGAAACTATTAAGTAATAGAATTAAAAGTAACAAAAGAAAAAAATTCATACCATGTGTAATTAACTTGTGAAATTCATTGCTACAAGATGTTGTAAAGGCTGGTAGCTTAACACATTTCAAAATAGGATTGAAACAGTTCTTGGAGGAAAGGTTCATCAGCAGGTATTGTATATGGGAGATATGGATGCAGCCTCTAAATCAAAATGTCCTAAACCTCTTAATGTTGGAAGCTGCAGTAGGAGAGAACTAGGGTGTGGAAAATTCTGGACACTCCCTGTTCACCTTCCCCCTCAACATCCTCTCATTGCCAGTGTGTAAGACAGGATACTAGGCTAGGTGAACCTTATAGTCCAACCTAGTAAACAACATTTCTAATGTTATGTTCTTATGGCCAGACTGGGAATCCAAATCCACTCCCATTGGAAAGACAGGTTATCCAGGCCATAAGGCAAGTCAATTTCTGTCATTTTTATTTTCTTTTGGAGTTTGCAAAAAGTGCTGCCATGAAGCACTTGTTGCCATGGTTATGTATGCTACCAGTACAGTTTGCAGTAGTAATTAGCAAATTTAAAAGCCATTAGAAGCGAGGAGGTCATGATAGGAATATATGCAGGTTTAGTTACCTGCTTACGTTCAGAATGTAAGTTAGAAATGAAATATTAAAGTTGTGTTTTTTATCGCTGTTCACTGTATATTCTTTCTATATTAGTGGTGCTTACTGGTGCTATGTGTTACACTTTAGAGGACACCTTCATCAATTAAGAGTTTACTTCTAACTGAAGGGGGCACTGTAACTGAGTGAGAAATAGAGAGTTTCTTAAAAGTAAAAATAAGGAAATAAAAATGGAAACACAGCTTAAGATAAGTTTCAGAAGTTGAATGAGGCAAAGAGATGTATACTTTAGGTCATGATAATTCTATATATATATATATATATAAAAGGCCTAATCTGTCTGTGTGTCTGTCTGTCTGTCCGTAATGTTCTTGGAGGCCATGGCTCCTGGTGTGGCATGGCTTCAGCCAGTGCTGTGCATGGGGTGAATGGCCTGTCAAGAATGACGAAGGGGATGGAGCGGGGTGGGGCGGGGCGGGGGCAGACACAAAGCAGGGGGAAGAGAATGATGGCAGGGACAGAGCACCACCATGACAGGGGATGGAGGGGATGGAGCTGCAGGCCTCCCCGCCCCAGTACTGATGGCCTTTCCACCCCCCCCCCCTTGCATCCTGCTTTTTGGAGGCAGCAGGGTCTGGGTGGGTGGCAGCATGGCACTGGCCTCACCTCCCCCTCCATCTCTTCTGTCCCTGCCATGATGGCAGTGCTCCATTCTCACTGTCATTCTTGATGGGCAATTAGCTAGTATTTAAATAAACAGAAATAGCAAGCAGTGTATCATGTCATCATTGAAAGAACTTTTGAAACAAAATATAGCCAATTTCTGAAAATCTATCAGACTGATCTATGTGATGTCAAAACAATGCGAAAAGCAGAAATATATATATTTTATTATCAAATGACTACTTTTTTGCTAAATTACAGTAGAAAAGAAGCAATATTTAAAACATGAAGTGTTAAGTCATCATCTCCTCTCTCTTTTTGACGTTACCTCCTTTACTCTTAAAACCATGTTATTTCCATTCAGTCAGTCAACTATGAAGCTGCCAAAATAATCTTCCTTGCCTACTGAACTCTCTGTGCACCTTCTCTCTTGTCCCAAAGTATATACACTGAATCTCACCACTACCTTCACCACATCAAGTTCAATCCTCTTGATCAGTGTTTCAAGGCTCTGTGTAACATTGTTCTCCCTTTTTTTCTGTCTTTGTCCCTTATCCATGTTGTGCCTCCTATCACTTGCACTTTGACAGTGATACCATTCTCAGTGCCCTGTCTTTCCACAAGCATCTCTATACCTTGTTCAGTATATATGCATGTATTACCTCTACTGAGGCAGTCCACAAGGCCACTGGTCTGTCTACATTCATCTTATTTCTAAAGACATACGATACTCCAGTACTTCTGAAAGAGCCCAACTATGTCTTTAGGACAAGACTTTAATCAGATAAAAATGTAGATGCAACTAAAAAAATTAAATTATTGAAATAGGATATCAGGGTTAGGTCCATCTAAATGCCCAGGATTAGTTCAATATAAATGTGTGTAGGCATACAGAGGACTTAAATTGCCCCCCGAAAATCAGGTATATGATCTAAGTTAGTTCACCTCAGGAATAAAATAAAATCCAATCTAAAAAAGGTTAGCTTGATCTCCTGTTTGCAGTGAAGCCCTGGGGCCATTGTATTCTACCACCCTGAACCCGACTGGGCCATTTTTTGTGCCCCATCTCCCTGTGCTCCCACCCATGGACCTGCTAATTTCCCCATGGACAAACCCCCCGCCCACCACCACATGGATCCATTGGCCCCCTCCAAAACTGCCCATCCCTCCCTTCAACCCTGAGTAACTTACATCAGTTTCTCTATGCAGCTCCCAGAAGCAGTGAACAGCTACATGTGATGCTCCTAGTTTACATTCACACAGCTTAAAGTAAGCCACATGAAGGTAGACTCAGTACAGTGAACTTTAAATTCTCTATGCTTAGAACAACAGTCTAAACTGGGGCAGGCAAAATATGGCCTGCAGGCCAGATCTGGC
>NW_017728886.1:82651363-82656479 GCF_001723895.1 Crocodylus porosus
CCCACCCTTGTGGATGGAAGGGCCTAGCCCAAGCAGCTTGCAGCTTGCAGGCAGGGCTGCTGCTGCCACTGCTGCAGCTGCCAAACAACCTGCTCAGCTTCCCTGGTAGGGAAGAAGCAGGAGCAAAGGGGAAGTGGCACCTGGGTGGGAGAGTGGAGTACGAGACTGGGGTTGTTGGCAGCATGGAGCCTGCATCCGGGGGATGTCAGAAACATGGAGCTCGGATGGGCTGGGTGTGGATATGAGGGAAGGTGGAAATGGTAGGGACCCACTGCACACTCCCTGCCCATGATGCACAGCCCCTGCTGCCAGTGGCGACAGCAGCCGTCAGCAGACACTCAGGGCACTCATGCCCCATGCAGGTGCTGCCACCTGGTGGCATGCAGTTCCAGCCAGCACTGCACATAGTGGCAAGAAGCACAGCCAGGCCGGCCTGCCAAATCACACAGGGCTCCATGCAGTGCATGTGCAGCTCCTGACACTTGCATGCCACTGGGGGAAGCCCTGGGGATGGAGCTGGCTGCTTTCCCTACTGTAAAGAAATGAGGAAAAACTCTTCTGAGTTCACAGCATGGGAAACTCACTGACCCAGCTAGAGCTGACAACAACAAGCAACTGGCAGCCGCCACAGTTCGTCAACAGCTATTCCATCAAGCTTGGGCCTGCAAGCGGCAGAGCTAATATTTCTGGCCCGTTGCCAGGGCTGAGGAGGGAGGGAGATGGACACCAGATAAGGATGGAGAGCTGGAAAAGCTCAGACACTGGTGAAGAAGCTCCGGGCCATGGAGAGCCAGTAGACCCACTGCTCTCCATGGGAGCCCGGAGGCTCCATTAATTTAGAATGGCACCCAGAAGAGTGCAGCCATGGGGATGGCAGGGAAACGCATCAAGGGAAAGGGCTGTGAGAGAAACTGGCAGCACCCTGAGAAGGTTTTGGTTTCATTTTCCTTTTTTTCATAGAGCCCAGGAGACTGGTCTGTAGCCCTGGGAAAGGGAGAAATGAAGGAATTAGTGCCAGCTTAGTCATGCCAGTTGGGGGTACTGGCTTTAAAATTGCTAGGAGCTGAGTCGAAGAGGGGGGTAGATGGACCCTCCACACCTGAGAAGGTGGCATGTGCCACTAAAGCCTTGATGAACAGACTCCAAAGCATTCAAGACTAGGAAATGCCTAAGCTGTGGGTGAAGGGGGCCATGAAGGTCTGCCTATTTTCTTCTGGTCCCTTTTATTTTTTCTATTAGGATCAGGCAGCTAAGCAAGGCCTGCAGCCCTAAGGACTAAATAATCTTGTGGCTAGTAGACACAGCTATAGCAACTTCTCTATAGGTCATGACTTACCTGAGTTCCTTTCACTATTTGAGTTGTCTTCCATTTCTCCCCTGTGGATCAAGCCATGACTGACCAGTCAGAAGGCCTGTTCAGTCATGGCCTCCATAAGCCAGGCCTGAGATGAATGTGGGCCTGCAGGAGCAAAGAACAAATGAAGATCGCTCATTGAGAGATGAGGGTGCAACAGATGCAGTAAAAACAGGTTGGTGCTTGGACAGGGTATAGCGGAGGTTGGAGCCTCAAAGAAGATCCAGACCCAACTCATCAAGAATTGCACACAGCAGAAATAGACCATCTCCAAACTAAGACAAGTTCAACACCAAGACGTGGCAGGAGAGAATCGGCTAATCTCTGCTGGGTGCAAGGACTGGGTGAGTCTGTTTCCCCATGGCACAGTCTCACAGGGCATAGGGCCATCAGGCTTTGTGACCCTATCCTATATTGTGCTGACACCTGCTTCCTGCCGTACAGGTCCCAGGACTCTGCTGGAAGTGGGGAGGAGCCCGCACTCCTTGCCCCCCCCACAGTTCCCCCCACATATACACACACACCAACATACCCTATTGCCCCCTCACACACAGCCACACCCCCTCACAAACCCCCCCGACACACACACATGCTGTACCATACCCACACAACCACTCTGACCATGCCCCCACACATAGTATACAGAACAGGACTTTATTTTTTTAGTTATTATGCAATCACCTCTATATAGAGTATGCAAACACAAATCATGACAAAATATTTTTTGTGATAAAATTAAAATATGGTGGTTTAGATGGCAACCAAAAGGAGTACTTCCACGAGGCAAGTGGAGGGACTTCCTGTGGCAAAGGTCAGGGCTTAGAGGTGGGACTTCTGGTCCCAAGATCACAACCAAGGGGCAGGGCTACCCTTGTGGCCCTCGACAGCTCACCAAAACTCATTAAGCAGCCCTCCAGCTGAAATAATTGCCCACCCCTGATCTAAACCATATAAAATATCCAAACCTTTACAAGTTCTGCAATAAAAGTGAAGTGACCAGTATGTTCGCATCTTGGCTGTGACAATGATCCCATTTAAATCCAGTAGAAGGAATATAGAGTTAATTGGAGAAGCAGTAATTCAGGTAACGTAGGTTACAAAAAGTAACTGAAGCAGTTGATTATAAGCACCTGCATTGTAGACATTCTCATCTGGAGTGGAGTGGGGGAAATAACAGCTAATGTTCCAAGGAGATTATATGGGTTATAAAATCTAGTGGTGGACAAAGTAAACACAAATAAAATGACTGAAAAGAAATCCCAGTATCAACAGTAATTACATATTTATTATCTATAGGTAAACTAAAGTGAATAATTAACTCAGGTGTCTGCTTATGTAATCTTGTAACAATTAAATCCTTATTTGATGGAATTTGAAAACCTGATTTGAAAACATAGTACAAATCAATAATAGTAAGAAGATCATGTAACATAGCAGCAGTTTTTCATAGATGTCTATTGTCTGTAGACATCTGTGGCCAGCTGTGCATCAGTGTCTACAATTCTGTCATTACAGATCTCATCAGTCAGTCATTACAGCATATCATTGAACATAGTTCAACCAATCTTTCAAGCATCCTTGATTCTGATTATATCAGGCCAAAATATTGATACCGTCTGTTTTATAAGGTGATGTGTTATAAAAGTTAACTAGCAATTCAATAACTCAATAGTGTTCTCAGACACAGCCGCTTTGTGTTGTGCTGGTGGTTCAAGGAGGCAAATGGGTACAAGAAAAGGATTAAATCTAGATGTACAATTCCAGAAATACTCTGTGTGCTTTGTAGGAAATACTCTGCCAAAGTTTGATGAGAAGTACATTGATCGATAATCATGCCAGATCAAACTGTTGCCACAGTCCTTATTGAAAGTAGGAATCTGCATATAATAAATGTATTGGCTTGCTAGCAATTCTAAAAAAAAAAAATAATTATGGGTTAATCTGAAGAAGATTTTTTTTAATTTCAGTGACAAGAGAAATTGAAAGTTTTGTTAATATTGTTTTGAGATGAACTAAATTTTTTCTTGACACAAAATGTAATGTTTCTGTTTCAAGCTATTTTAAACATTTTTTAATAATGGTTAATGATGGAATATATTTCAACATGGAGAGCCATTTCAAATCAAAGTTTTTCATTTAGAAATGGCTGAACCAAAACATTTTAATTTTTTGGAAATTTTTAACCGGGTTGTGAAACTGTAAAACATTATCAAACATTTCTAATGGGGCCAAATCGGAATTTTCATTCAACTCCAATTGACAGGGTATGGAAACAGGCCCAGACTTATATCTGTATTGTGGCAGTGGATACTTGCACTCTGAACCCTTTTACTTCTTACTTCATCAGCAGCTTCTCCCTCTATATACCAACACCCTCCTCTCTCTTTCAGATTAAAATAGGCAAGGGCAGCCCAGTGCTCCTGTCACAAACAAGTATCCTGAGACTCCAGCAAAAACTGTCCCAGTTCCATACTTAGTTTCTGCTCTAGGTACACTTTATGAGTTAATGAAGACTTCATAGCTCTTAATTTAAGTAGCATTTCACAAAACCTAGGTTTGCTTCTGTGGCTGGCTGTACTGCAGTGGTCTCCAACCTTTTTAAGTAGGAGATCACTTTTGGCATTTAAAAGCAACCCAAGATCTACCGTGCACCTCCACCACCCCTCTTCCCTGCCTATCAGGTAAGTCTGTGGGGAGGGAAGGGCGGGGGGTAAATCAAGGAGGAGGGAGAAAAAATTATTTGTGGGTGTGCCTCCCCAGCAGGTAAATCCCACCTGGCTGGGGCCTCACTCAACTTACCCCTGCTCCTGCCTCTGCAGCACTGTCCCTCACTGCAGAAGCCTCAATCTAGCCCCTGCCCTTTCCCTCCCCCATGGCCTGACCTGCTGAGCTGGTGTGCATGTGTGCATGCACATGGGCACTTAGCCCCCCACCCCGACTTTGGATCAACTCCAAGAGGCTTCAAGATCTACCACAAGAGGCTCCAGAATCTACCGGTGGATCGAGATCCACTGCTTGGTGACCACTGCTCTACTGTATTGCCAAGAGCTACAATTTTCTTCAAGCCTGATGCCTAGAATCATATGATTCCAGAGTTTTGGCTTTCCTAGGAGTGGAAGGAATGACATTTCTAGCCCTTATAGATGAAAGCTTGAGAGTAAGCCCAGAGTGTGCCCCCAAAGGATCAAAATACAGAAGGCAAATAAAAAAATCATAAAATTATTTTTAAAAATATTTAATGAGTTTTGAATCGCATCCAAAAAATTAAAAGTATCTACAAAACCATAGAAAACCAGAAGCACTAACTTCCATTCATAATTTTTACAGACTGTATGATTTGCTATTGCCGAAATATATTCTTATAAACTCTAATGAGCATAGAAATAAATGAATAAAAACTGATATAGATTCTTTTCCAAGGCTTTTTTCAAATATTCTTCCAGCCTTAAAAGAAGGTTACATAATACAAATTCATTGTATAACTATGATTATACACACAAGGTTTTAAAATGTCATTTAGCAATAATTAGTTTTCATGAGACAATTCAAAGCTTGCATAGTTTTCTCAATAACTCTCCCCAGAGACAATCAGCTGCTTTTACTAGAGTTCACTTTTTGCTGTGAGTTCAGTTTCCTTTCATATTTTGCTTCATTGAATGAAGTAAAAAATTGGAATAGTCTGAAAGATGCAATTCAAAAAAGTTACAAAATAAAGAACATTTAACTCACAATCAGATCCAATGAGTATACATTGGCTCTGTC
>NW_017728886.1:82656717-82663870 GCF_001723895.1 Crocodylus porosus
ATCTATCTATCTATCTATATATCTGTATCTATACATACACGCACACATACACACTCATATGTATGTATATACATACAGACTTTCATCTAGATCAAATAAATTCATTGAGATGACGATTAAAAGCCAGGGGTCTCTAAAAGCCAGATTCTATTTCACCTTTTGGGCATGTAAATGTATTTAGGTGCCTAAATGCAATTCTCTTCCACCCTGCTCAAGTCCCTGAAAAGCTGTTACTACAAAAGGTAGGTGGGTCCTCCTTCACCTTACTGCTTTTATGTGACTCAGTCTTAAAGGTAAAATGATGGCATGTTACAAAAGTAGATGCATTAAAGGATTTTCAGGACTTGAACAAAGTAGACTAGAATCCCATTTAGACATCTAGGTCTAATATGAGGAATAAAATCTGGACATATGTGCCTAAACAGGAAAAGAGGCAAGTTGTACCTCTCTAGTCTATTAGAATTCTTTGCCTTGACAGTAAAGTAATAGATAAAGGAATATAATTTGGCCTAATTCAGTTAAATGTTCTTAAAACAGCTTCTTTATAATCTCAATGTGTTATTTATTTTTTTCCCCCTGAAGAGAAGAACAGCTGGCAGCAGCATCTTCTCACTAGGGAGGATGAGAAAACAGGCAGAAGGACAGCTTTTTTTCTGTAGAAAAGAAAGGTGTATGAAACCCAGAAGCCCAAGAAATTCTTCAACAAGCCATGAGTTTCTCCTTATACTCCCCTTCAGATTGTCCTGTCTGTTTGACAGGACAAGAAGCCATTTGGCAAACAAAAATCTTTGGTTGCATCAACTGATCTTTGTACAATTGCAACAAAATAATTCATGACAATTCTATCTAACGTGTGAATAATTTGCAAAGGGGAGGGTGGGTAGGGTTACATCAAATAAATAATACCTTAATAGCGTAACCACCTTTATCCTTATGAGTAGGAGGGAAGAAGAACTTAAAGTTTCCCTTTTAGTTGAGAGTACAGGTTTGAAGTAAACTACCTTTGATGACTAGTTCCCAAACATTCAAATAAAAACAGATATCAGTCTGTTTTTATACGTTTCTCTTTGGTTCAATAATTAAAAAAAAAAAAGTTTATTATTTTTATTGTGTACTTGACATTCTGGGATATTATTCTTGAAATTTCAGGTGAATTCATTTGTTTACTTGGCAAAGCCTAGGTAGTGGTAAATGACTTGCCATTCATCTAAAAATTACTTCAAAATCACAATTGATACTATCTGGTTGTTATTAAAATTATATTTTAAAAAACCCCAAAACTTTAATCTGGATGTTTGTCATATTTTTTTCAGTTTTCTTTTTGTTTTTCTTTCAAATGGCCTAATTGGAAATCTGTTCTCCAAAACATGGCACCTGGCTAAGTAACAAAACAAAATAATAAGAGACTGTCAAGCTTTTATTTGGATAGTATCCTTAGTGGAATACCCATTCTCAGGTAATAGCTATGGGATTAATAATACTTCAGAGCTGAAAGTTATTTTAGTTCTCTGTTCCCAGAATTCCCCCAGCAACACATCACTGGGAAAAGATTTATGGAAAAGGTGTTTGGTCCAATCAGAAACTGCATAATAGAAGGCATAGAATTGATTGTAGTAATATTTTTCTCTATTCCAAATGGCATAAGAAAGAGTTAAGTTACTGAGAAGCTGCTGTGCCCAAAAAGTGATCTCTGCAAGCAGATGTTTTTTCACCCTCCTGCAACCCCACCTGCACAGACACAATAGTTTACAGTTGGAATTGGGCATGTTCTTGGTCTGTAATTCACTGCTTCTCTCTCTCTGTCTCTGGCTTCAAAACAGGCCAGCAGCAACATCTGTTATATGAAGATACATTGCAGTAACTTTTCTGATATGGGAGCTCTATAGCATACTGGCTACACAGTAGCAAGAAGACAGGCTTTTCTGTCTACATGATCTATAACACTGTTCTGCTAATTCAAGAAGAGTGAACTATTTTTAGAGGTTACCAAATGATTCAGAGTATAGAAGCAATTCTAAAACAGACATCTAGCTTAAACCAAGCAGAGAAAGGTAGTTACCCAGTTTAGTCTGAAGTCAGGCAGAAGGCAGAGCAGGTCTCTAAGGTGCCATCCTGTCCTGCCTTAAACCAAGCAGTTAGATTATCTGACTGTTAAAACATCTGGAAAAAGGGAAATGTAATTCCTGTTTAGCTATGGGAAGTAGGTTTCTTAAACCTTCCTGAAATGTATATAAATTGTTTACTCACTTGTAGAACCTTTTCTTTCATGAGCTCTGTAGAAAAAATGGCAGATATAAATTTGACTGAGAGAGATTTATACTAGTGTTTGATGTTGACTGCATTGCACCTACAGTTCTAAATCCCATTAGAAACTGCTTATCTTAAGTGAGGACTCTAATAGTATGCTTGGATAGTCAACAGCCAGAACAAGATCAGCAGTGCTTCCATGTTGTAGAAAAATAAATATGATGTTGACTGAATATACACTAAATTGTCAGCTCTGTCAGGGCTGTGGACTTGAGATTTAGATTTTAATATAATATTTCTCCAACTTTATTGATTGTCACTGCTTAAAATTCCAAAGTTCTTTTCATGAAATTTCAAGAACACTGAAAATGTCACCATATAGTAAACCCATACAAAGTTTTTCATTCAGGTTGAAAACTAGCTCTCAAAAATTGGTCACTTAAAAAAAGTTTCAGATTGAGACAATAGGCCTAATATCTGCAGCATTTGAAGCATATCCAAGAGCCATGTGTTAGTTGCAATTCATATGCTTAGCTAAATGGTTTTGGTTTTCCAGTATAAAACCAGCAGTTTTTAAAATGGAATGGATTCCTGTTGAGTTCACTAGAAAATCACTCTAGATTCCTGAAGTCTCTTTCTTCTGGAAGTATGTTGGTTTGTGAACAACAGTAGCAATATAGTTATTCCTATTGGGTTTAAGATAAATGTCAAATAGCAGTGTAACTGAATGCCATGACTGTGCACTAAAATGGAGGCAAAAAATGTCTTAGGGTAAGGGGTGTGTCGCAGGACTCTCAGGTGTCCTGCGACTGAGAGTAGAAATGGCTCAGGAGAGACCCCTAGTGGCAGGAAAGGGGAAACACAGCTGCCAGTCACCGGGACTGTGCAGGTGCTGGTTGCCCTAGCAACCAGGGAAGCCTAGAGCCAGGAAGGGGCGGAGCTTAGCCCTTCTTAAGCCCAGGCAGAAGGCCAGGAGGGTAGTTCCCCTCCAGCAGCCGAAGGAGGAGGAACTCGGCCTGGGCAAGGGGACAGCTCGGATGGTTGGAACACCCTAGTCCCTGCTGGGGGTGGATGAGCTCTCGCTCTCTCTCTCTTTGGTAAGGAGAGGTTTCTAATTTTTCGAACCAGAATGGTCTAGTTTTTATGTTGTAGCCCAGGGGCTTTGTGTTTGTGTTTTGTTCTACCGGAGGACCGGGTGAGGCTGTAGGGGTGCAAGGAGGCCTCATGGGAGCTCCCCAATAATCTGGGGGTTCCTGGTGCCCAGAGGGCACAGCGAGTGGTGCTGAAGAGGGCACAGCTTTGTTTGGGGGTACGTTGGCCCAGCCTGGAGGTAGGGGTCAGCGTAGCGCCCTGACTAGGGAGAAGTGTGGAGCCCCGGAGTTAGAGGGCAGAGAAGAGCCCCGACTAGGGGGGTGCGAGGAGCCCCGGAGTTAGGGGGCAGCGAGAAGCTCAGAGTGAGGGGGCAGTGAGGGCCCCCGAGAGTGAGAAGGGGTGTCGAGGAGCCCTGAAAGGCAAGCAAAGGGCCGGGACCTAATACCATGGCCCTAGAGAGATCACACCAGTAACATCTGCAAGGCTTGGGCTGCAGTGCAGGGGAGGAAAAGGAGCCACAGATGGCATCTCCTGTCATCAGGATGCACAAAAATTGGCAGCTTCCCGCTAATTCAAATTATTCATCAATTATGAGCAAGATCAAGACGTGGCAGGAGAGAGTAAGCGGGCGATTGGCCCATTGCAGGAGACCGGAGCCGCGCATCCAGAGAGGAACTCCTGTTACAGGGTGCAATTTTGCATCATATTAAACATGTAGATAAACGATATGGAAGAAAAGATGGGGAAAGGGGAGAGTCTGTAACCTATTTAGGGCGAGATGAGAACTGACAGCAACTTATCACTTATTTAGTGAGGTGGAAGTTCTTTTCCATTGTGGGATTTGCAGGTTTATATAGTGGAACCACCTTCTCCGCTAGAGGCTAAAATATGACAGAGGAAGGTACAGGAGATACTGCAAGCTGAAGCATGGTTGGTTTCCATTCCCATGTGGGGAACAAATGAGATGGTGACAGTTCCTATACTTGATATTGCTGTATAATTCTAAATGTATATATTAACTTCTGAGTTTTCTAGTGAAAACTGATTTATGAAATAAAAGAAACCATCCCTGATGCATTTTGTCCTACTGAATTTGTTGCTGTACTGAATGAAAATGCATCAGAAAAAATACTAAGGTATAATTGAGTTTGACATCATGCAATTAGCTGTAGTGGAAGACGGTTTCTCAAACAGGCAATCTGATGATCTGACAAGCTATCTCTATGAGATAAGCCAGTTTAAAGTCTTGCAACATTATGTATTAATTTGCTAACGCACCAGTCTGTACAGCACACCTCCCAATTTGTGTTGTATCTTCGCTAGCTACAAGTTCTGTTGTTTTATATCTGAGATAAAGCCTCTCGCTAATTCACAAACACTTAGCAGTAAAAACTAATGCTTCTTGGCACTTTACTCTTCTCACAGTTGAATTAGGGCAGTCAGTTCATGTGGCTCCATTTTTATCCTTAATGGCTGCCTGATCAGATGAGTTGGTCAGTGATGCATTCCAAGACTAGGCTACAGTTGTAGGTTTGGTTTTGTTTCCTTTTTTTAATTAAAGCACAAAGAGTTTATGGTGTTGGTAACTGAATATTTGGACAAATTTTTCAAGCTTGGTGCATGCTGATCTATAGAACGTGATGTACATTTTCAGAAATGATCATGTTGAAAGCCTGGTATCATTGCCTAAAGTAAATATCTTAATGCTATCTATGATCAGTGAGTTGATTGTTAACATTAGTATTAGATCCTACAAAAGGACAGAGACACAGAGCATCTGTAAGTCCATGCAAAATAAAGCCAGAATAAAAAGGGCAAGAGAAACCATTGATACATATGGACATATTTAGACACTATCAGTGAAATTAGAGCAGATCTCCTTCCATATTTAAAATTAAATACAATGTTCAAGAATCTAAAATTGTACATGTATAAACACCCTCTTTGATTATTTTTACAAATGGAACTGTTTAATATTTTTTAAATAGCTGTTCCACTCCCACACAAAAATGTAGAATAGAACCCAGCCGGTAAAACGTAGTATGTTATTTTTTCAGGCACTGTTTTTTGTTTGAAAGGGCTAATATTATCTGAATGACAGGAAGATGAGAACTGTGTAGAGCATGGGCACCCAAAGTTTTTATGCTGCAGCCTGGCAAACTACAGCCTGGAAGTGGTCACGTACCAGGAAACCATGGCCCAGCAGTCGCAGCCGACCGCAGCCAGAATTTCCGGCAGAAGATAGGTAAGGATACCCCACTCCTTGGGCAGCAGGGTGGGCCAAACCCTGTGCCACCGCAGGCTCTGCGGAAGAAGCCATGGCCTCTCTGCCTGGCTCTGAGGGGCTGTGGTTTGCTGGTTCGCAGCCACTTCTGGTCCAGCAGCTGACCTTGCACAGGGCCGTGGCCCTGGGATTGAGAAACCCTGGTGTAGAGAACAGTTGCTTTTTTACCATCTGGCTCATGAGATAGTGGCAACATGTAAGAAAAATATTATGTTTTTATTAAGAGAAATCAGCAACATAAATGCATGTAAAAGGAATGATTTTATTATGGTTTCACAAAATTCTCTTACAAGAAATATAATATTATTAATGGGAAAAATGTTAATCATCATTCCAGGATTAAGAAGTTTTCATATACTATCTTTTTGCCAGTCAGTGTGCGAATGGGCATTTTATGTATCATGGGAAAAGCTATGCTCAAGTGGCGTAGCAGTGACACTGTTTCAAGACTATTATTAAATTTTGGAATGCTTGTGCCCTAATAGGAAAGTAAGGATATATGTAGCATGTTTGTGTATGTCCGCATGCCCAGAGAAGATTTATACATATGTGTGTATGTAATAAGATACTGAGAAACCATATTGTCATGGTAAATCATGCTGTCATGCTTTTGTCACCCACATAGTCATGGTAAGGATTAAAAAATGTGAACAATCTATAATATCTTACAAGATGACATTTGGAAATTCTGCTATTGCATTAGTCATTAGCCATGGCAGTATTCTACCATAATACAACAAATCAGACTTTGATTAGAGAGCCTTATTATATTATGTCTCAATCACAGCACCGATGAAGTCAATACAAAATTCCCATTGTCTTCAATAATACACCTTATTTGGACTAATGGCTTAACTTAGGAGTCTGTTGCTGCAAGGTGTTTTATTTGTTAGTTATAATAGAGTAGTATTTAGACCCCCTTCCCCCCAAGAAATAATGGCCTGATTGCCCTAGGCACTGCACAAACTCAGTGAAAGAGAGCCCCTACCCCAAAGAGTTTACAATTCAAAGAAGAAAGGTGGGTAGAGAGAATACAGATAGCTGAAGTGATATGTTAACATTACACAGTAAACCAGCAGCAGAGGCAAGAATAGAACCATGCTCTGCTGAGTTGCCCTTCTGTATGCCAGCCACTAAAGTATACTGCCTCTGACATTGCTTTGAGTTTTCTTTCTTTGAAAGTAATATCCCTTTTGGGCTTCAGCTTTTTAGTTAGGTTTTTAAACTATTGAGATCTTTGTACTTCATAATGACATCTGTTTCAAGCTACAACTGTTTCCCACCACAACTCATTACTTTCCCACCTTCCTCCACCCTTATCCCTAAGGTTATAAGCCAATTGCTGTGTTTGTCATACATGTTTGTGAGACAGAAACATTACAGCAATTTTTGGTATTGATAGAGAAGTTTATACAGGCAGTCCTCGGATTTATGGCGCAATTGGTTCCTGAAAACCGCATCTTAAGTGGAAACATTGTAACTCAGAACCAATTTTCTCATAAGAAACAATGTTATAAAAGGGGGATTCAT
>NW_017728886.1:82664359-82666004 GCF_001723895.1 Crocodylus porosus
CCTGAGCCAAGGCCTGATACCCTATTTTCATTAGTATAAAGATAATTCAATATTGTAAGCATCTTGTAAATTAAAAAATAATTTGTTTTACAACAGGTTATATTACTAGTAGGCTGATCCCGTAGGCTATTGATTTAAGCAGGAGTTTAACCTGCATTAAGAATGGACAATAAGATTGTATCTACAGACCCTTGTTAAACCCTCCTTAGTTTTCCTTCATATCACTTTATTGAAATGCTCTCCGCCTTTAATTTCTTTGGTTCAACCCTTACTATAATGGTTGATGATCTGCTATCTTTCTTTCTTTGTGTATGGGAGCATTCAAGTATTCTGACACTACTAAATTAACAGGGGATCTTCCATTTACTTAAAGGGGAGCAAAAACACGCCTTGATGTTAAATGTGCATGAAGCACAGGATTGTCCCCTAAACACAAGCTTGCTGCTCACTCTGTGCCCAACATAAGATGGGTGTTTGAATGTAATTATGCATTTCAAGTCAACTATCTTGTACATCATTGATCCTATAGACAGTAATAGAAGTAGAAAATTAATTTCAAGATCTATGAAAAGCAAAAAAACTCGAGAGCACCATATAACCATTTACATAGAACAGAAGTACAGTATCTACAGGCAAATGATCAGATGACAATTGTGGTTCATGCAGTTTAGATGGAACCACTTTCTTCTAATGCTGAACAAAGTGACTTTTTGAATAAGAAAAAACTGCATCAGGATTAAGATTTCTCACTTTTCCTCTCTGCTTCCCCATAGGATTTTTGCCTAGAGCCTTCCTCACTATTTAGAGTCTTGCTTCAAGCTACAGATTTAAAGATAAAGTAAAAATATACCATATTTACTCAAATATAAGCCAAGAATGTTTTTCCTCCAAACAGCATGAAGAAAAAAGCCCCTCATCTTACACTCACATAAAAGGAAATGTCATTAAATACATTGGCTATTAAGCTGCTGACAAAAGCAGCATGTGCTTAGTATTGGAAGCTGATTGATTAGTGGCAGCCACCACTGAGCATGATTATAAAATACATAACCTATATTGGGCAAACATGCTGATGGGAATTTTTTTTTTAAATCCTTAAAAAAATGGGTGGGTGTTGCCTCTGCAAGGAACTGGCACTGGGCCTGGAGGTACTGCAATACTAGGCTGGCTCTGGGAGGGCTAAAGCCAGACCTGATACCTTCTCCTTGGTGCCAGAAATGAAGTGCTACATTCGATATGCTGATGGAACCTTTTTAAAATTATTTTTACAATTTTTTTGAAAGTACACTTGTCACCTTACACTTATAAAGCTACACGTATTTACTATGCTTGTTTTACCAAGAATGTATGTCACAGAAGCAACTGCATATCAAAAACATGCAACTACATATAAACCCTTAAACAACATACATCAACTTCCCACAAAAAACAAACCCTTACAGGAATCTTTTTCTTCATACAGAGCCCCATGAAAAACTCAGTAACCACCTGAAACTTTCCACCCATCCCATCAGTCCTCCGTTGGTTCAGTGAGTGAAATAAGTTTGTCCAGTCATAGATTTCATAGACATTAGGGCTGGAAGGGACCTCGGGAGATCATCGAGTCCAGCCCCCTGCCCAAAGGGCAGGAAGTCAGCTGGGGTCA
>NW_017728886.1:82668701-82671749 GCF_001723895.1 Crocodylus porosus
AACCTCCCACTATTATGCACAATCTTCCTCTGACCATGTAAACTGCTAACTTTCTAGGCAGTGCATTCCTTCCTTCCCTCTCCAGTGATGCATATATGTTGAACATTTCTAATTCTGTTCCCTTGACTGATAGTATCATTTGTTGCAGTCTGCCATTCATGACTTTTTCTACCTACTTTGTTCTTAGCTCTGGGTTCTTGAATAATATTGCCTGCTGCTTTGTTCTCATTTTTCCTGACTACCAGGATGGTCCCCTTTGCCACCTTTTCTCTCCCCTAGTATACCATTTATGCTTGTTTTAAATGAGTGCACCTGTCCCTTTCAAGCTCATCTGTGCTACTGGTTGGGATGGTCAACTCCTCCCTTACTCACATTCCTATATGGTTGGTAAGCTGTTGGATTGCTTTTGCATTTAGGAAGACTTGCATATTTGTGTCACCCAGCCGCTTCCTGCCTTCTGGTCTCTGCTTCAGGCTGGAGCCCAGAGGTATTAGTGGCAGGAAACTGTTCTCCATCTCTGACTCCACCTCCCTCATTGTCAGGTTTCTTCTTCCTCGTCTTCAGTCCCTGTGTCTTTTTTCTTTTCCTAGCCTATAACTCTGGTTCTTTCTCTTGCTCCATCTCCACTTCTGTTGCCTGTAGGGTGTCTTCTTTTTTCCCTATCCACATCTCCATGTCTCAGCTGTTTGCTGTTCCCATGTTTCCTTCCATTCCATCTCTTATTTCCTTCTGGACTGCTTCAGTCACAGAAATGTTGCCTCCCTCCTTCTCTGTTTCACCCTCCTGCAGGGTTTCTTCCACATTTCTATATCAGTGTCCAACCCCTCCTCTCCTCTGCTCTCCCTCTTTGGGTTTTCCTGTTCCTTTGCTGCTTTGTGCCCCATCCCATCACATCTGTAGCACACCATAAGGAGACAGTGGACATGACTACATGAGATGCTTTACTGTGCAATAAGTGTGCATGTTTACATATGCATACATATGTCTACATATGCATATGTTTAATGCACAGTAAACTGCTCTACTTGTGAGTAAATTTGCTACCTGCAAATGCAAGAAGCTAATTTACTTTTGAGTAGTTGCTGTGCAGCAGTGCATGTGCAGACACTGACTGGGAGCAAATTTGCTCCTGGTCAGCTCTGCCAGTTGGGGGCCAGCCTTAGCTTAGGCCCAGGGCCCCAGGGCTGAGCCTCTCCTGCCCCAGGGCTAGGCTAGCTGTATGCCAGCCCCAGCCCCAGCCCAAGGACCTTCAAAGCTTGCAGTCATGCTAGAGGCCTAGGGCATGTGCAAGCAACCTGTGGCCACACCTGGCCACTGTGTTCCCCTGCAGAGGCTGCAGGGCAACTGAGGCAGCCTAGATGCACCCTGGCACTGCTCCCTAGCACTGCAGTGCTGCACGGCTGCTAGGGCCACACCATCCAGCCCCACATGGTGCTGCTGGCACCTGCCGGGCCTGGCAGCACCTGGGCCCAGCTTCTGACCATCTGTGACAGCTCCACCTGGCCACAGGTGACCCCCAGCAACCTGCCCAGACCTTGCAACTGCTGCCTGGCACTGCCTCACTGCACTCCTGCCAGTCCTGAACTGTGTCCCTGTGCTGGGCACTGCAGGCAGCTTCCCAGGCCCAGCAGCAGCACATGGAGGCCCAGAGAGCCATTGTGGGAGCCATGCTGGTATTTTTCTCAACACCACATGCCACCTCCTGCGGCCCCAACTGGTTGCAAAACCAGCCTGAGGATCTCATGGCACTTTAGTGTGAAGCTGAGGTGCTCAGTCAGTTTGCACATGGTGGGTGCTGCAATGCTCACGTTTATGAGGGGCTGTTAGGTCACATGTGGCAGCACAGGCCCAACTGATTGCTGCGCCAGTGCTGCATAAAGGTCAAGGCCTTGTGGGTCTTGTTAGCACTGATGACAACCATTGGTCAGGGACTGCTGGCAAGTCTATGCCCTTCATGCAGCAGCTGGACACCATTCTTGCACCCTGGGACCATGACCACAGCCATGCCATGTGCTTGAGCACAGGCGGCCTGACCAAGCCTCTGCTATGGCCCGACACCTGCAGTAACATATCATGGGGGGAGGGCCCCTCAGGCCACTAGCAGCCCATCCCACCAAGCTCCCCATTCCTGGCATCATCCAGCAGCTCTGGGAGCCACAGCCAGTGCCTGTCCTGCCAGCTTCGTGGCCTCAGGCCCATCCATGAGGCAAGGCTGGCTATATCACCACCGAGCACCAGCAGCTTCAGCTTCTCCCTGGAGGGAGACTGTGCCTCTGCTGCACCCTTCTGACCCAGGACACTGCCGGGAGCTGCACACCATCACCATGAGATGGGACTGACCTGAGCCACGGGGCATATCAGCATTGCCCAGTTGGTAAGCCCCGCACTGGGGGGAGGGCCCTCTCTGCCCTGGCCCATGGCCCCTGGCCCTGTCCTGGCCCATCCTTTCCACCTGGCATACCTATGCTCCTCCGGCATCCAGGTTCCCCTGCACAGCATGCAACGAGGTGGGAGATAGTGCAAAACCTTACTGAGCAACCTGTACCCCCACAGCTAGGATGGGCATGGGCCTCTCGTGCTGAGGAATGCATCGATGCTAGTGGTGATGTCAAGGCAGGGAAGTGGGGATGGGGAGCTTAGTTGGCTGGGCCCAGGCCTGCCTACCCAAGTTACCATGGTCTGTGAGCATCTGTGCCCATTGTGGGGAGGGAGGGGGAATGGGCTCTATTGTTGCAGGGGAGTAGGTAATCTGTTTCTGTGATGGGAATAAAGTGGTTTTCAGAAAACTGGCCACAGTGAGCATGGTGCTGGGGGTGGGTGGTGGGATGGGGGTCTGTGGGCAGCAGTCCAGGTGGGCTACAGTGGAGAGTGCAAAAGGAGGTGTTCAGCCAGTGCCTCTTGCACCCAGTGCCCTGGCCCCCACTGGCAGGTGAGCGGCTCACCCAGGGCCTTAGTGGGGGGGGCCACTGCTGTTGCTGCTGGTGCTCCCAGTGCCAGGTGCCCTCTGCCTGCTGTGACTCCTCTATGCAGGCCTCACAAAACAGCTGC
>NW_017728886.1:82671849-82685059 GCF_001723895.1 Crocodylus porosus
CCCCCTGGGCCTCACAGGTGTTATGCAGCATGCAGACTGCAATGATGACTGTGGGGATGTAGGCCTCAGTGACCTCAAGGTGGGCGGTGAGGGTGTGCCAGCATCCCTTCAGCCACCCAAAGGTACACTGGGTGAAATGGGCCTGGCAGGGATCCAGTTGGCCAGTGTTGTGAGGAGCAGGTAAGTGGGGTCCTCAGTGAGGAGGGGCAGGAAAATCATTGTGCCCAGCTGGCGGTCTGGCACCCCTAGTATGAAGTGGCTGCACCCAAGGTGGCAGGGCAGAGTTCTGAAACGTGGGTGTCGTGGCCACTGCCTGCCCAGTGCTTTTTGTGAAAGCTGGTGTCGTGGTTTATAATGGCCTGGAGTGCAATGGAGTGGAAGTGCTGCCGGCTGTAGTAGGAGTGGTTGCCATGGGGTGGGCGGGTGACAGGAATGTGAATCCCATTCAGGGCCAAAGTGCACTTGGAGAAGCCCAGGGCATGGACCTCCCCCTCTCCCCCCACCAGAGACCATGCACACGCAGCACCATGTGCCCAAGCACATCGTGGAGGGTGCTGCACACCTCCAAGATGGCCTTCCTGGTGGTGGCCTTGCCCATGCCAAAGAAGGCTGGCAGGTATGGCCTGCTTGAACAGGGTGATGGACAGTTGGGAGTCCACAGAGAAGGGCTGCAGCCTGGTGGTGTTCTGCAGCTCCAGGTGTGGACAGAGCTGCTCCAGGAGGTCCTGGAAGGTGGCCCAGGTCATCTGGAATGCCTCCAGCTACTGCCTATCCTCCCAGGTGGCCTGGACAACATGCAGCCACCAGTCCTGCCTAGCTGGGTATAACCAGAGGAGGTGGGGCTGGAGGCCTAAGAGGGCATGGACACCCCTAGAGATGGTGGTCAGGAAAATGTCATTGACATCCCTGCCAGCAGAACGGGGTCCAGGAGGCACCTGCATGGTGGCAGGAGGCCTGGGACAGCATGGTGAAGCTGCCCAGGCAGTCGCTGCGCATGGGGGAGCCAGTAGGGCCCAAACTGCCATGGGCCAGATGGCAGTTGCCATGCTGCGCCAGCAGGGCCAGCATGGTGGCTAGCAGGAACCTGGGGTGCTGGTTGTCGCTGTCAGGGGCAGGGGCTGGAACAGCCATGGTGACAGGAGGCAGAGGCAGAGGTGGAGGCTGCAGCAAGAGAGCCACCGTATGCTGACCCCAGGCTCTGCACACTGCTTCCAGCCAGAAAAGTGGCTGGCTAGGTACCTGGGAGTGGGGCTGTCTTTTAAAGATGGCTGCTGGTTACAGGCACTTGTGACTGGAGCCTCCAACTTCACCTGGTGGCAGAAGAAGCCCATTGCAGGGTCACAGCAAATCTGGTCCTGCTTCCCTGCATGTGTAGATGCATGTCCAGGAGTATTTACTCTCAAGTAGTTTAAATGCTGGATTAAATGCATGTGTAGACATCCCCAGTGTGTGGACAGGTGTCCCACCTTTCCATATTTTCTGTATCATGTTGGTTGCCTGTGGTACATTATAAAACCCTGGTGTGCTCCAGTTTGGGAGGTGCAGCACTTCACCTGGCTTCTACTCTTCTGCTTGTAACACTATTTGTGCCCTCCAAGACCCGGTCCAGATACCATATTTGTCCCTTACTTTCTCTACTGTCATGACTCTTTGGATGTACTTTTCCATCCATCTTTCTATGTTTTCTGCTTCTGGTAAAACTGTGTTTATTCAAACTATAATCACTGTTTCTCTTGACTTTTCCCCTGCTATGAATGTTATCCCTCTTAATTCCTCCCTCCTACGTTCCTTGGCATATTTCTTCCAACAGTTCTCATACCCTTCTCCATCCAACAAGTCAAATCCAATACCAGGTTCAGACAAATAATCACTCCTCCTTTAGTACATAAACTGCTCAGTTCAACTGAAGTTTTCAACATTCAGACCTTCTGAATGTTGCATTGAATTTTTCTGCTATTTGTCTCGTTTAGATTGCATATATGTTTGCAAAGATAATGGCTGTCTAGCTGGCTAATAGGACTGCTGGTTGAAGCCAGCAAGGTGAGCTTATTGGAGAATGGGATCAGAGAATTCTTTTGTATTCTTCTTGTCAGTTTCCACCACCATGTATGAGTAAATGGGTAAGGGTAGCCAAAGTATTTAAATAATCAGTTTCTCCCATAACTGATGGGAGCTTTAAATTTGGCTGCTAGAATCTAAGTCCCCATGGCAGTATAGGCAGTGAGACATGTTCAGCTTATACAGATTGCAGCCCAGTTCAGTGCTAAATATTGCGTCCTAAATTGCACTCCCACGTTATTCAAAGCTCCAAAATGCCCTTCAAAGTTTTCCAGGCTCAGTTTATTGTATTATCTTTGTCATTATGAAGTGCAGAAGTGTATATTTGTTATGATTGCTCTTCATTTGGTTTGAAGCAACCTCATTTTTGTTTTTCTTTTAGCAGGGGAGGAGTCCAGTGCTTTGAATAATTAAACCATATAAATAGTTCATGTCAGGAATATGGCACAGAACACCAAAACCTCTTATGTAAACGCCATGTGTTTTTACTTCTACTGTCTAATGGGCTTGAACTAGGTTTAAAAAAAATATTGTCATGAAAAATTAAAGACGATAATAATAGGCATTATTATCCTGTTTGTTACATGCTGCTAATTTAGAGAGATTTAGATTTCTCCTGGGGAGCCGTTTGATGTATATTTGTTTTCAATTAAATTTGTATATGCTGCTTTAAAGAGAAAGAGACTCTATTTTTCTTCTGTATTTTCTTAAACTGAGGGAGATTGGGGGGAGAAATAGAAGTACTATTTCCCCCTTTCATGTTGTGTATAAGAGCCTAATACTATGCATTATAAAGAGGTTGTGAAGTTGGACAATTAATCAGCCTTTATGTAATTGGAAGTTAAAATTCATTAGCTTTATATCAGAGTGAGTGTTATGAGAGAGAGCATGTTGTGAGTGAGAGGGAGAGAGCCTTATAATTAAGGAAGTGCGTAAATAATAATGAAAGTCATTAGTGCCATTCAGTTTGTAAGAATGTCATAAATGTAATTGGAGCATTAAAGTGAAATCCACAATGACAAACATTAACAATACAAAAGAGAGAAAATGTGGTTATCTTTAGTTTGACAGATAATGTCAGCTTTCTTGTGTTGCCCACATGGTACACAGGAAAATGTTATGAACAGTTTTATTTTAGTATTTTCATTATAAGATATTTGGGAATACAATGCCACAATAGCACAAGGAGGTTTCACATTTGTGAACCAAGAGTGCCTTGCAGAGTACACAGTTCACCACTGACTGACTAAAGCAATAGACAGGAAAAGTTCTGTCACCGACGAGAGAGAGTTTTTGATGTTGCGGTAAGTGTGAAGCACAATACAGACTGGTATTAAGTTTCCTGTCTCTCTAGATACGTAGTTTGAATGTTTCTTTCTTTAAAAAAAAAAATAAAAGAGGGGGAGGGAAGAAAGGAAGAAAATGATTTAACAATTATGCAGGAAATTATATGATGCTAAAATTGTACCATGTTCTGCTGTTTCAATGGAGGGGACTTTCTACAGTATTGTGCATTGCACAGGCTATAATTTTAGGGTGTGAAAAAATGTAGATCCTAAACAAAGGAAAATTTAAATATGTCTAGTGGATAAGGCAAAGTGAAACAAAAAGAAGGCAGCTGGAGAAAATTTAGAGGGGGGACTGTATTATTTTAAGGGCAGTGAGTGATAAATAACTGTGCTTAAGAATAAAGTCTGTAAGTCTGTCAGTAGTGGCAACAAAGTATCTCTCTGTGTTTTGTGTTTAAAGTGTTACAATATGCCAGTGTCACTTTGCGTCGAGCAGATCCAATTTTGACAATAGCAGTTGTTCATTCTTTATAGTGACTGCTCTTCAATAGAGTAACAGACATGAAAGTCTCCTCCAAGTTGTTCAGGAGAAACTGTGTGAATTGCTGAGATGATACCAATCAAACTCATTTTATGTTAGGCTCTTTGGAAATGAGCTGTAGTCCCTGAAAAGGGAAGCTGATTCCAGTGTGCTGGTAAAGGGTGGGAGGGGTGGGGGGGAGAATGTGACTAAGTGATTTAGACTGATGCAAGCACACCAGGGTGTAATGGTCACGAGATATGATGGAGCATAATGGAGGTCATCCAGTGGACCAGAGGGACCATTGCCCTGAGTCAGTATGGCAGTTCTGATGGTCCCTCTTAAATGCTTCTCAGATTGGGATTTTAATCACTAGGTCCAAGTGGAAACCATGTAATTTCCTTGCCATGTAAAAACAGACATGTTTTTAGTAGTCTTGTGGGTTATCAGCACCTTTGTGTACCATACCTTTACTGTAAGTGTTAAAGAAGGTACTAACATATCATGTAGCTTAGGGTTGCTATGCACTGACTGTAAGGGCTACTGCTTACAGTTAGTGGTTGTGCATGTGGTGTGACAGGTCAGTGCAGGAGTAATACTGACTAGACTGCATTATGGCCTTTTAAAATTATTATTATTATTATTTTACTGGGGATAAACAAAACTGACTTGGTGGCACATACACAGGAATGGAGAGGCTGGCAGATATGTTCCCACCAGCAGCCTGCAAAGTGCTGGTTTTGGAAAGCATGATGCAGTGCAGTCTTTCTTGATTCCAGACTGCTTCTGATCTTTCAGCTCATCTGTGTATGATTTGACATATACAGTATGGTACTCTGAGCAACGGCTTCATCTCACACAGCCCATGCAGGAAAACTGTATGTCAGCAAAGCTTCCCTCCATTGTGAAGAATCATGTGATCTCCAGTGTGGAGTTCATGTTCACCATTTGATTTCACCTTTCTATTGCTTTCTGCTCTTCAAAGTAACCAGAATATTGAGTGAAGGTCAGGAGGGTGGGGAAGGGGGCTGTTGTATTTTTATACAGCTGGAAACTTTATTCTTTTAACATTTTGGTTGCAATTCCCTTCCTAAAGGGACCATGGGATTTTATATTGGTCCATGTGCAGTTTCTGTAACAGCTTGTTGATAATTTTGCAATCTGACTGGATTGATCTGAACTATATGATTAATGATTTTTTAAACTCCCAGATAATCCATTACTGCTGTTACAATTTGACTATTTGGGATTAGAGCATCTACAAATATTAGAGGATAAATCTTGAAAATCTTCCCTGCTTTTCAGTATGTCCTACCTGAGGAAAAAATATGATTAACTTCAATGGGAGTAGAAAGCAGGACAGAGTTGCACCTCATGGATAAACTAATTCAGAGATACATAAGCTTTCACAAGCAACAGCTCACTCCATCAACTACTGAGCAACTACGTGTTGCTTGTGAAAGCTTATGCATCTCTGAATTAGTTAGTCTGAGGTGCAACTCTGCCCTGCCTTCTGTCTGCCTTGAGACTAACCAAGCTACCTACTTCTCTCTGTTCAATTGCAGTGTTACCTGAATGAGGGCAGAGTAAATAGAGAGAGGCCAGTTATCCTTTTCCATATATGAACTCACAGCAGAAAGCCTAAAATGGGGATTTTTTTTAACTCTCTTTAAAGGAATATGCACCCATTTAGCAAGTTGGCACATGTTTTTCTCATGGGTATATTTCACGTAATATACCCTAGGCCACCTTCCAGGCTCAGAATCCTAGAGACTCAGCATGAGATAAGGAAAAAACTACTCAGAGACTCTAGGATTTCACTTCGGCATTGACTCTCAAGTGCTAGTGAAGCTGTGTTACCCGGTTTCCCCAGCTGGTGCTTGCCCCAGAATTGCATTACAGAAGGCTTTGCATTATGGGATGGCACGCAAGATATGTGAGGGTCTGATCCTGCACTCACAGAAATCAGTGGGAAAAATCTGTAAGGCTGCAAAGATGCTAAACACCCATTTTAGAACAGATTAGTTGTTTCTATAAGTAGAAGCTAACAGGGCGAGACATTCAATGGAAATTTCAAAGGGGGTGATTTAGGTATGCAGCAAGTGCATATTCTCTTTTGACCACCCTGGGATTTGGGGGAGGATAAACAGTGCAGGAGTGTTCTGAAAATCTGACCCACTGTAACAGCAACAATAACTAGGGAAGCTAAGCAATCCTCTGCCCACTAGAAACCTACCCTGTACCACATACAGATCACTAGCCAGTCTTGCTCTGAAGTTGTCTTTAGATGGCAGCAGAATAATGGCAGGATTTATGCTGAGTGCAAGTTTCAGCAGAGGTCACGAAAGAAAACCTGTGTCTAATGCACTCCAAACTGCTGGTCAACTTGCTACACCAGAAATGTGCTTAGACCCTTAACAGTGGTTGTGCAGCAACTTCCATTCAAAGCTATGTGTGGCAACTGGTGCCAGCCAGGCAGCGGCACTGGACAGGAGGACTCTGGTAGTAACTAATTTATATTGCCTTATTCAGAGAAAGTACAGCTAAAGCAATAGTAAAAGTGGACTTCATTTAAGAACTGCTATCTGCTTCTGTGTGTCAGATTACTAAAAGGAGAACAAATATTTTGCCTGGGAACATTGTATGAGACTAAGAAGTGTTCCTACATAAAGAGGTACATAAATAGGAAGAAGAGTAATATGGCTTTCTTATTAACAGAATGCAAATCAGTCAACATGGAAAGCCTGCTAATATGAGGATCACCAATCTCTAATCTTACACAATGTTATCTGGTCACTGAAAGCAGGGAGGTTCAATCTCACCCTAGCATACAAGTAGACAGTGCTCTGGCGTATACATCTGCCTGGACAGAAACAGAGCAGAGATGCACTTCAACTTCAGTGTAGCCCCCAGAAAAGAACAGGACATTTGGGTGGACATTACCATGGGGAGTGGGGCAAAAGAGCCAAAGGGAAAACAAGTATTTCCAACCTCTTCTGCTGTGCTGACAGTTCTTGACACATGCATGCACTCTCACTACTCATAGGTATACATCCTTAAAAACCCTTTGCCTTCCTCATAACATCATGGTCATTATTCAGTGTCACACGATTCCCTACCAAGTAAACTCACAACCATTTTAATCTTGATCTGTGATCCTTGTCCAGAATGTTGCAGTTGTATCATCAACATTACTGTGTAGAGGATAAACATCTGTCACTCTCTCTATATGAAGTCATAATAGAAAAATATAAGCCTACCTATCTGCGTGTCTACCTGTCCCCCTAGGAGAAGAGCTCAGCCAACAGACAGTCTTCTAGTCAAGACTCATTTTCTGCTTATGCAGCTCAGGAGAAGGAAAATGCAAAAGGCTAGAGCAGATCCATTAGCGGCTTCCATTACGTCAGACCTCAAAACACAATTGTACCAAAGCAAAAGTGTGGTTGAAAGACACCATCAAAGCCTGCCCTTCCAGCTGTGGGTCAGTCATCTCTTCTCTAATCTGAACAAGGCTCCTCAAGGGAAACCAAGAATCGGGTGCCCGTGGTGTCACATGGGATCTTCAGGAAGGATTGGTACCAAATTTCCTAAGGACCCTGCATAATGAGCCAAATGGAGATGAAGAAATTGTGACTCCTGCATGTCTGCCGTCGGTTCCATACTTTGGGACATACTGGCTTCCACGGTGAGCCTGAGATCCTGGCTTATCTGAGACAACATGAAGCCTTGTTAGCTTAGATTCTTGATTTTCCTCAGCCTCTTGGGCAACCACCAGTTTCTTGAAAGTCACCAGATTACCATCCAGCTGAATTCTTTGTCTCTCTCTCCTTCCACCATCCATCCTGTTTCCTTCTAGTCACCTTTCCCCTACTCTTGCTCTGGCTTTGCTCTAACCCAAATCTTGATGGCTTTCTTTTTTCCCCGTCTCTCACAAACTCCTGACATTTCTTTAGAAACGTTCACCTGTGCTTTACTTTTTTTTTTTCTTCCTTTTTTATAAAATCAGTTGAAGTGGGATTACTGGCTGTGCAGCATCCAGAGCAACTGATGAGTAGCTGGTGCCTGACCAGCTTCATCTGTGCCTGCTGCTATAGCTCTGTCTATAACTTAACTAAGTCAGAAGGCTCCTAGTGGAGCACTGTGTGGGGCCTCTAAGTAGCCAGCCCATTAACTATGTCCCACCTCTGCCCTCATGTCAGCCCCCAGGACTTTCAGGTGACTGGAGAGAAAATGAATAATCTAGTCTGACAATCTACAGCTACTCCAGGCATACACAGAACCCATGAAACACTGTGCAATAGGCTATTTGCACCCAGCTTTTAATGCTAGGGCTCAAATTATTACTGATTCCTTTGAGAGTTCTGGCTGAGTAAGGATGGCAGCTTCTGGCTCTGAGAGATCACAGGCACTACCCTGGAGGGTGTTGGGCTATGTGTCTGAAGATAGGCATTAAGGGAACATGTTTTCAGAAGATACAGATTTATTACATCAACCATTTGGGATCTCGGAGAGAAACTTAAAGGGGATTTTAAAATGTCAGAAAGAAATGATGATTTTCACTGAGTGGGAAAAATACCTTCCTTAGCCTTTTCAGCAGCAGATCACATTATGATTATTAGTAGTAGTACTGTTGCTGTTGTTTATTTTTAAAAAAGGTTTAATTTATTATTCCTTCAAGCAGAGCTACTTTTTAGATTGGGGGACTGATCCTAAACCAATGGAGTCCTTTACAAAGCTATCATTGACTTCAGTGAGAGGAAGATTAGATCTTAGTTTTCCTTTAGATCCTCAAAACCACAGCAAGCTGCACACAAATGGCTTTGCTCATTTTCCATGGGGTGCTAATCATTGTGCTAGAATAAACATGTCAGCTCCCCCTGAAAAGTATTTAAAAAGAAAACCGTATTTAATTATATTCATGCATTTCTAATGGTCATTTTGAATATGATGTTGACCTTTCTAAGTCTGTTTCGAATACGGTAAATTTGTTAGAACATTTAGAACTTGAAACATAAAAACCTAAAATGAAAACAACACTCTTTTTTTCAGAATATTATGTTGCAATGTATTAATTATCGAGTGATTTAATTACAGAATCCTAAACCAAATCATTATATGCCTCCAATCACCACAGTTTGCAAATTACCCTCCTTTCACTGAAAAATGACTGATGCCTGAGGCTATGTGTAACCAGACCAGTAATGCAAGTTCATGATACCATATTAAACGTTGTTTTATGAAATAACTAAATAGTGGATCAGGGGTTAAAGACATGAATCCTTGTGCATGCTTATCTTGACACAAGTTTCCAGACTCAGTTATGCTTTGGAAGACAAACATCTTTTTTTACATATATGTATGTATTACACACAAAGCATGCAAGTAAAATAACTAGGTCCTTTGTTTTGAAAATATCAGCCCATATACTGAATCTAGTCCATTTTCAACCAGAAGCTTCCACTGCTTTTTTTGGTTATGGAAGGAATACATGTTTGGGTTTGTTTATGGCCCAGTTTGCAAACTGGTCTACCCACATGGTCTGTAGCTCTAGTTAATAGGGCCTGCAGGCCATTTAACATACTGAATTTAAGGTCCCAGTACTGAAAACTAAAGCTCAATATAATTTAAACATATATCTAAATACAGGCTGGGCAGGGGACTGGAGTTGGTTTTACAAGCCTTCTGAAAAAGCCTGACTGGGTAAACACATTTGCTTACAGACCTGACTTCTGTTGACTTACTGAAAGTCATGTCCTTAACCAAGGGAAAGCTTTTCTCCCTGGCGCCTACACATTCATTAATGTGCTGTAATTACAGCACATTAAGTTGAGTACCAGTAATTACAGGTACTAAATTAATGCGCTGTAATCGACACTACTGCACAAAAACACCTGCACGTGCTTTTTTGTGATGTTAATGTGTAGTAGACTAATTCTACTGCACATTACTGCATTAGCATGGGTTTTGCATGCTGCATTAATGCGCAATAGAATTAGCCTACTGTGCTTGAAGCATCTGATGTAAATATGCCCACTGTGTTACAAGTTACTATGTGGGGCAGCAGACAATATCGCATTTCTCTGAAATGGAGATTTTCCTTTGTGCAGGAAAAATCCTACGAAGTGAGATATAGTGTTCATGTGTTCTTTTGGCTATGAGAAGGTCTAGGCAAGGCTTCTTGGGCAAAAGGAGATTATTGTTTCTTGTTCTGTAGATGTTGATTATGATCCCAGTCACCATCCTTGGGTCTTGAACTTGTAGTTCAGGGGCTGGCACAAGTATTATGTACAAATCCCATTTTTCCAAGTACCTCACATTAGTTGCTCTAGCTGGCATTTTTTCTCTAGCATTTAACAAACAATTTTTACCAAATGGTGGGAAGGCAGCAATAACGGCAACAAACTGTCTCTGCTAGGTTCTGATGTACAAGGTTCGATGGGACAGACTGCCAAGTCTGCAGGGTATGTACATAACATACATACGTAATGCCCATACATTTCCACCTCTCTCACTGGAATTAAGTGAAGCAACCTCTGGGGAAGGAAGTAGCTCAGGACACATTGCTATTTTGCATACCCATCTACCACCTACCCCCTTCCAACATCTACTGCTCAACCCTAATTATCATGCCTCCCCCTCTCCTGCTTTGCAGGCAGGTGGGTGTTGCAGAGTGTCTGCTTAAGAAAGGAGTGATTCTTCAGCATCCTAATGCAGTATTTGAATTATCAGTGCTCTGCTGGATAGCCTGCTTTGGGGGAAGTTGGCCAGCAGAACTGTTAAACAAATGGCCTGCTCTGGGATAAATGAGAGTTGCATCATATATGGATCAGGCCTCTGCATCTACATCTCATTGATATTTGGGAGAGTAATACTTGGTCTATAGTAAGGCAGTGTGAACATTTTAAAAGCGAAGAGATGGACTCCTGCTTTGTCTCTGTATAGTTTAATTTTGATGCTTGCTACTTTGTACTGTAACAGCCAACTCTTCAATACAGCAAGGCTTGCTTATAACCTTCTTTCTGCTATTTTTTGCTTGTTCCACAAGTTATATTTTACAGTGTAAGGCTATGTTAAATAATGAAATTTAAAATGGACGGAGCTCTACACCACGCTAATAGGAATAAGCCACATCAGGAGGTACATTAGTATTGTAGGCTTTTGGTGTACTTGGCTGAATGCCTCCGATCACTCAAGGTGTGCACCAACAGCCCGCTAATGCACACCCTGTTGTGGCTCATTGCTTGCTATATTCTTACAGTCTGATGCCATTCAGCAGTCCATTTTAAAGGCAGGTGTTGACTTCCGAAGGGAGAGGGATTCCAAGGGCTTCAACATAATACTTCATAAAGCCAATATTTTTTCCCTGCTTTGTGTCTTTAGCATCTTTTGGTTTGTAAAGTAGTTATCTGGCACTTGCAAGCCTGGAGAATTGTATTTTGTAAGTAGAATATTTTTGGTTTTGTTCTAAAGGGAGTGACTGAAAATACTACATTTGAAAATGGTTAATTTTAGAAAATCACTCGTGTGAGACAGAATCTGTTGGTCTGAGTTTCTACAAAATTGATTAGACTATTTCATACTGTCTCAAGTTTATGTTTATTGCCTGTTTATTTTTCATGTATAGGATTAGTAATTACAGCCAGTACAAGCTACTTCTGTCTCCTTTTTGGTTATTGTAGTATGGGGCATTGTGCCACACACACATGATTATTCACAAAGCGTGCGTTTCCAGCAGTTGAATTGCTGGATCTGCCCTACATGAGGTAGGGCGATTGCATTCGGGCTTGTACAGCTATAATTTTGCTGCATATTAATAGCCACCTAGCAAAGAGGTAAATGTCCTTCTCTCGGTTGGGTGCAGAACAGTTGCTTTTAGATGCATTCAGCTGGGCAAAACAGGGACGGGCTTTTCAACTGGATAACAGGGGTGTGATGTCTGGGAAGCGTTTTGTTTTCAGTGGCTCTTTCTCTCTGCATTGTTGCATGCAGCCCAGATTAAGAACAGGACTGAGTCGGATGCTGGCTGGAGGGGACGCATTGAGCTGGGGGGCGGGTGGTAGGGAGGGGATCATGTGCCCCATATTGAAGCAGTTCAGATGCTCCCACACAAAAGCTGCAGCAGTCTTTTTTCCTTTCAGCAGCTCAGCTGATCAGCAGAGAGGCTGTCAAATATCCCTGAGCCATAATTGTGCTAATAAATTCCTCCCCAGTCCTGCGCTAACCTGTTCTCTGTAGTCAAGGGTCCATAGCTGTATATCAATATAGATATATATTTAGATACTATCTATAGAGATATCAAGATATATAGCTTTAGAGGCATCAAGATCTATATCTATAGATATCTATCTATATAGATATCTAGATAGATATTAATATATCTTTTCTATATATCAAGATATCTATCTATATAGATGTCCATATATAGCTATGTACCTAGATGGCTATCTAGCTTGTTATATAGCTGTCTATCTGGATAGCTATATGTGGATATCTAGAGAGCTCTATAGCTCTATCTCTATATAGCTTTATATATATGTGTGTATATATGTATGTGTATATATATACACACACACATACACAGAGATATCTGTATAGTTATATTTGTAGCTATATAGCTACATACCAAAATATGTAGCTGTATCACTATATATAGACATATCTCTAGATAGATAGCTAAACAACTAGATATATGTCTATATAGATGTAGTGATATGCATATGTATCTATATGGTTATCTGTCTAAATACCTGTAGGCCTTTGACTCTGGAGAATGGGTTGAGAGTGCTGTCTGGGAGTGCTGCCATGCAAGTGAGAAGTCAGCTTGGTTGGCAGTTTCAGGGCCAGGATCTTCTTTCCTCACTAGAGCCTGGATTTTGTCCATATGGCCTCTCCAAGCTGGAATCTGAGAGTGATTACAAAAGAAATGGCACATTAGCTAGATAGATGGATAGATACCTGAGAGAGAGAGAGAGAAAGAGAAAGAGAGAGGAACCTGTGTGAGAGAGAGAAAGAGATGGACAGATAGATGGATGAACCTGAGAGAGATACCTGCAAGTGATTACAAACCCATGGCACACGGGACAGCCAGGCAGGCAGGCAGACAGACAGATTGGTGGGTAGATAGCATGTCTATATGGAGCAAGCTGGCTGGGTGGGTGATAGCTGTAGATAATAACTAGCTCTCTAGATCTCCCCCCTGCTCTACAGAACAGTCCTTGCGGGGTGCGAGGGGCTGGGGAGGAAGAAGCAGCAAATAACAAGAAATTGCGGGAGCTGAATGAGCCTTCCCCTTATTAGTGCTGCTCCTGTGCTTTGTCTGCGGTGCCGGCTGGGCCGGGGCCGG
>NW_017728886.1:82685282-82703425 GCF_001723895.1 Crocodylus porosus
CCGCGGCGAGGCAGAGCGACGCGCACACACACACACACGCACACATGCACACACGCGCACGCAGAGGCGCACGCACACGCGCCGGGGCTACATAAGGCAGGCGGAGGGGCAGAGGCAGAGGGGCAGAGCGAGGCGCGGCGCCGGGCAGGAGGCGGAGGTGGCGGAGGCGGCGGAAGAGGAGACCATGCCTTTGGGGAAGGCGGCGGCCACTTGACTGGAGCAGCCTCGGCGGCGGCGGCCAAGTAAACAAACAGCCCCCCTACCCCCTCCGAAAAAACCCCCCAAACCAAACCAAAACCCAAACTAAACCCACCCCAGAAGCTGGCGGGCACGCAAGGTAAAGAGCCCCCGGGCGCTCCGGGTCCTTTGTCCTTGTCCTCGGCGTTGCAGCATGTCTGTGTCCTCTTCGCTTCCATCTCCGCATCCCCTTTCCCTCCCCCCACCTCGGTTTGGGGCTCAGGGTGCACCAGCCTGAGGAGCAGGGCCCGGGCGCGGAGCGCGGGCACCCAGAGCCTTGCCGCCGCCGCCCTCGGGTGCTCGGAGAGGCGACCTGGACGCGGTCCTGGCTGTGCTGGGTGGGCACCGGAGATCCTGGCTCTGAAGCCACCAGCCGGCTGGCATCCCGCTTGCATGGCAGCCCTGGCAGATCCTGGGGCTTGGCCCCTTTGAATGAATTGGCTGTCCCTGGAAGAGGCAGGTGTAGGCAGAGCCTGAGGAAGTTTAATCCCCCCCTCCCCCCCGCTTTCTTCTCTGTGAGCTACACTTCTTCTAGGGAAAAGTGGAAGGAGGGGGGGATGCTGTGGGCAGGGTACCATTATTTGTACCGGCCCTGGTTGACTCTTTGCACCATAACTAAAGCAGATGGTGAGGCATTTTGGCATGGCATTAAAGTGGCGGGGGGGGACCTCAAAAACTGGGGTGATTCGGATGAGGCAAAGTGCAGCGGGAGCTACTAGGAGTGTTTGGCTTCTGGTAGGGCTTTTTTGGGAAATGGTCATCCCATTTGATCTGTGATAGTTAAAAAAAAAAAAATAATTGGAGCCTGCTTTCCAGACAGGCTCTTCAGTGTTATGGAGACATTTCAAAGTGGTCCGTTAACAAGAAATGCAGAAAGGCCAGTCCTTTTTAGTAACTGGAGCAGAGAACTTTTCCCTGTTGATCTGTGAAAACTAATGAAAAAATAGTTGTGTGTGTGAGTGTGTGTTTCCCCAATTTGATGGGGGGGGGGGGGAAGAAAAGATTGGGGTTATTTGATTTTGATGTTTAAATCTTCCCACTGGGCAGTAGTTTGGTTTGATTGGAAATCTCCTGTGTGCTTTGTTAGCATCATTATTTTGTTGTGATCACAAAAGAAATCCTAGTTTGGGAGCTATAAACTTAATGCTGAATATTTCGGTAGTCTGTTGCTTTGGTAAGAAGTAGTGAATGTGACTGGGCTGCTATTATTTTTTTTTTTTTTTAATTGTCCCAAGTTGAATGTGCGTTGTTTCAACTGCATTGTTTTATAGATGTTAGTAAGGCATGGTCTCCTGTAGTGCACCCTTTTATGTACGGTTCTGTTAACTTATTATTTTTTTCACATTCATTTGCTGTTTCAATCAAGTGGAATCTCCTTCTTCGGTTTCTGGTACATTTCTCTGTGGTAGCTATGATCCCTCCTCCCCAGGTGTATACGTTGCTGTTTTGTGTCTATTCCAGTGTTACTGTTTACATTATGACATTCCTGTAAATGCACTGAATAATGAAACAAAAGGTGTAAATACAGGTGCTGTTTTGATTGCCGTTGAGACTCTTCTGACTTTGGTTATCTGGATGTGTGAATAAGTATAGATTTCTCTCTGCATCCTCCAGACCAAATACCCAAATCTTTAGACAGAGAATTTAAAGCCAAGGTGTTGGGTAGCGAAGACATTTGTTGAACTGGCCTTCAACTTTTCAGTCACATAATTTAACTGCACACTAATTTTTGTTTTAACAGTCTTCGTCATGGATCAAGGCAAGTTTGTGTGCACAATTAGGCTTGCAAATTACTAATCTCACATTGACTTTGCTTCTCGGTTCCCATCTGAGCATGGTTACCTTGAGAACTGTGGCATTAGCACAGTTAGAGCATGCTCCACTTGGGAGTTCGGGTGTATTCTATTTTTAATGCCACTTAATGAAGAAGCTTCTCACTCTGCAATAAAGGAAGCATAATGGAAGAGCAGAGCAATGATTGGTTATGGATACTGGAAAAGAAAAATTGCAAAGGTAAAAGTGGTATATAGGATATGTAACTTATTCAACTCTTTTTAATATGTTTATAGTTCCTTTTATATCCAATAAGAAATTGGTTCTAACAGAAAGCTGATTGAATAGATGGTTTTAATTTTTTTTTTATTTTGTAGTGTCTGAAAAGAATTAAAAAATGACCTTAAGTTATGAAAGACAAACTGTGGATGGAAAATTGTTGGTATGCGTTGGTGTTGACTTTTTTTTATCTGTACATCTTGATATGTTGTATAATAATTGTCAAAGAAAATTATCCTATTTCAATGATGAAATGTTTAATGATGAAATAACATTATTTTAAGCCATTCTTAAAGCATACCTTTCTTGTAAATTTAGTGCTAATGTCTTGTTGATTTAATGTGTTTTCATTCTATATCATCAATAGCTACATGAAGCAGATGTATAAGGTTTTTATGCATTGTAATACTTAGAAGTTGTTTCAGTTGGTACCACAAATTGTTATTCTCTAATATTTTTACAAGGGGAAACAGCTGTAATCTCTAGTGAGACAAACAGATAGATGGATATCTATCTACACACACACGCGCGCGCGCACACACGAAAATTCCTATAGATTTTGCACAGTGTATATCATTATGCGAGATGTGTCTAGATATTTTTTTTTTTAAATGCTTTTCTTTTTTTAAGGAAATGTTCCATGAATTTCTAGAAAAGATATTCATTGCTTATTTGCAGCAATCAATATATGCAGCACAGAATAAAAAGGCTTGTTCTTGATTTTAAAGATGTCACATATCAAATAACTCCATTCTTCCTTTAGTGTCTGTACATTGGGCTGGATAACTTCTGAGGATCCAATCCTGTAAACCTTTTATTCATGCAGTTTAGTCCTTCTGTTTGTCCTATTGACTGCCTCGGCTGTCTGGGATTTACATAGACTAGTGAGTCCTCTGTAAATGAGCAAATATTTGCAGGATTGTATCCTGGAAAGAAATTTTACATAAAAGCAATAAAAGAAATAGTGTGACCTCCATGAGAAAATTAATACAGTTAATCATGGTTCTCATGGTCAACTTTGTAGGCAAATAATATGTACCTAGCTTTAAAGCTATGAGCCAAGCCATGTTCCCTACTGATCAAGTAACCCCAGGTATATCACTGGGAATATTTGTCTGAATGGGGTAAACAGAATTGGTTTGATACAACAATATCATGGCAAGAATTTCCAGGGGTGTAAGAGGATTTTAAAAGTTCTAAACTAAAATATATTCTTAGTTTTCACCAAGTTTGAGCATATAATGGGTTTTAATTACTTTTGCATAGAATTATGAGGGTTTTTTGTGTGTTTAGGGGGTTTTTTTGGTTTTTGGTATTTTTTTTTTTTTTAAACATACTTATTCTAGAGTCACGTCACATTCTCATAGTGCAGTTTTTCATTCCTTCCAGTCAGTAGGAGCTTTGGAAGTAAAAGGAATGTAGGATCAGGCTCAGTGATTTATGCCAGCACCATAGAGAGGTCCTGGGACAGATCTTCAGCAGCTGTAAGTTGGCATAGCTCCATTGACCTTAGTAGCAATGATTTACTTGATCCTATAATTTGGCCCACTATTTTTTCAATGTACCAGATTTTTTGCCATCCATAGCTGGGTTAAGTAATACATTTCTGTTTGAGTAACGCCATGGATTTCAGTGGGATTGCTTACAGACCAAGGAGAGGAATGATGTAAGAGTTGGAGTTGGAGCAGTGCTGATGGAACTTGGTACATGAACACTACTCCCGGACTGATGGCTTGGTCCAAAGTCCATTGAAGTCAATGGGAGTTTTTTTCTGGCCTAATTTCTTTACAGAAGAGAACTTGTAACTTGTATGATTATTTGAAGGGATTGACATTACTTTTTAAAGTAATTTCTTTTAAAATAATTATTAAGGATTGGCCACTGTAAATGCAATCCAATAAACTTGCAAAATCCTTTTGTCCCTTTTCTCATTCATTTATTGGTTGTGTATTAATAATGGTTGGTGGAGGCAGTAAGCCAAGCAAATGTGTTGTTGTCTGTCGTCTTGAAAAATGAAAGATGCATTAAACAAATCATATGGAATAAATGCCAAAGGTTGTATAAAATCCAGTGGAAAGCATATGTTTCTGAAAGAAGTAGACATGGTATACCAAGACATCTTTGCGTGTGGTACCATGTACCATTTTAGTACCTAAATTGTTTCACGAAGGCTGTTGAATGAATGAAACCTTTTGCGATTTAACAGGTAAGTCTGAATTTCCCATTTTTTTTAAAGGTGGGTAAACCAAGGCATAAAGTATTAAGCAACCTTTTTGAGATAACACAGCTAGTTTGTCGTGAAGTTTGAAAGAGAAAACTATCCCAACAAACAGTCCTGTGCCTTAAGCATTTGATGTCTTCCCATCTAGTTGGTGGTTAAGTTTTTTTGAAGAGCATTTTCTGCTTCAGATAAGCTATTTGGGTGCATTTCAGAGCAGTGGTGAAAGTGGTTTACTTTCAGAAATGAAAACAAATGTATAAACCAATGTGGATTTTTTTTGTATAGTTGATATTTCATTTAACTTTTAAAAATCATCTGTCTACACAGTAAACTAAGCACTTTTTTGCTGTAAGACAAAGAAAAAAACAGTCAATGTGCTTAAGAAATGGTTATTTGTTTTTTCTTGATGGAAATATAGGATGTGTTTCCATTGGCCTACCCTTACAAAAAGCGTGCTAATTCCATATTAAGAAATAGTGCTAGTTAGAATTTTGATACATATCGCTATTGCAGAGTCCATGGTAATGCTAACTGCTGGCCAGCTGGAAAAGTCAACATTTTAATTACGTGTGTGTGTGTGTGTGTGCGCGCGCATATACTTTTCCAGAAGATTAAGAGGCAGGTAACCATTTATATACAGGGTTTCTTGCCAAGACAGCAAGCAATTAATGTGTACATTATGTTCTTGAAGAATACATTTCTATTTGTCTATGGAAGCCAATATTACTTAAATTTACCATTTATAGCTAAACTACTTGTAAGTAATTTGCCTTGGGCTTTCAGTTTTGAGTACCTTCAATTTTAGAGTCCATGTATTAAAACATGTGGTGGATGTAAAGTAGGTAAAATTGTCAACAACTGTCCTCTGCTTATGTCTTCTCTGTAATTCTTTCCATGTTTCTCTTTATCTTTTTTGAAGAAACTAAGAATAATCTCAGCATCATATTGATGCTTAATTGTAACCATGTATGCTCATAAGGTACTTGTGTCAACCAAGGAGAGAAATTATACCTGTGACTGACACTTCTGCAAAACATTTCAGAGGTTCTTCAAAAAATTGTATTAAAACCAGTTTTTTTCTTAATTATACAGCTGTCTTGACTGCTACCGCTTCTTTTTAATTAACAAAATTTCTGGTAATCCATCAGCAATAATCCTCCCATTGCGGCTAAGTGAAAGGACACCTATCTGGGAATCTCATTAAAATTTGTTTATAACTTTTTTTAATTGGTTTGTACATATATCTAGATACAAGCTTGTTAATTATTTAGGTATCTGAAAATGAAGTGCCATATTGTCTTATTTTTGTTTCTGTTTCTAAATTAACTTTTACTAACAAAAAAAGAAAATCTAGGGAGACGGAGAAAGCCAGAGAAAATGGAATAAAATAATCTTTATAGATTTTACAGCAGTTGGGTAACAAAGGGAAGTCTGATCTTACCTGGTCAGTTACCTTCATAATATACATGGTAGAATTTTTAAAATTATTTTAACATATTTTCCTATAAATTTTCAAGCATCTGGGGAGTCTGTCCTGATTTCTGTATAGTGATGCAATACAACACAATTTAACAGAAACGGAGAAAAGCAGCAATGTCTGGGAGTGCATCTATTATCTGGAGAGCTAGTCTTCTACAGCAATTAATTTTTAGTGCTTGTGAGTAAATGTAGATTTCCATATATAATAGTTATACCACAGTTCTCATGGCAAGCTTATTTACCTACTGAATGTGAAGCTGTATGAGATGAAAAGGAAAGTGTGTTTTGGATAACTAAAATACAAAGAGCTGCCCACAAATTGGCACACTATTATTTTGGTGAATAAGACATTTGCTCCTAATCTTCTTCCCGGGCCATGAGTCACCATAAAAAATATATATATAAATAAATAAAGCCATGAGGAAGGTTGGGGGTACCCCTTCCCAAACACCTCATGTTTCCAATGCTTGCAACTTAGTTTTAGGCAATGTATCAACTGCAGGTACTGCATACATATTAAGTGGCAGTAGTTTGGAAATACTTACCTAGCTGGATAAGTTATTTTTTCCTAAACCAGAAATCTACACTTACGAGTCGAGAGAGAGCTTAACTAGTCAGCATGAGAGTATCCAAGGATAAAATATGATCAGTTAAATAAACTGTTTTTTGTTCCTTTCTCACAAAGTCTTTCTGTTTTTATTCTGTTGTTTTCAATCTATGCTGAAACATCCATACCAAATATGTGCATATCCAGTTGCTTTCAGCTTTCTTTTTTATCCCAAGCTTATTGGTCAAACAGCATTGATTGCACTGGATTCATAAAGTCAGCTGAACCAAGCTTACATGCCAAAATTTGGATCCTGTGATCAACAGCATACGTCTAATTAGCTTTTCTCAGTTAACTGCAATGCAAAGATGATGATTTTTTTTTTTGTACATTTGTTTCCTTGCAAGTTGAATTCTTGCTTTTGTTTTTAAAAAGTAAATGTTTTCACAAAACGTTACAAATTTGGATTGTAGACTGTGCAGCAAGGGTATCGCAATTCTTTCAGTCTCGTTGACTTTAATGGGGCTTTTTATGGTGTCATGTTCTAGTGAGCATGAATAAAAAAAATAAAAAAATTGCCCCCTGGCCTTGCGCTAAGAGAATTTGACAAGATGTTTCTGATGAATGAGGCTGCACTCTGTAAACCTCAGTAGCCAGATGCATGATGGCACCTTTGATAGTGTAATTGTTCCCTGTCAGATGAACCTGTATCCTTTTGTTCAGTTGTTCAAGCACTTACCAATCAATGATCCTATTAGAGTGTTACCTGAATAAGGACTTCGGGGTTGATGGCCTTTATATTAAATAGTTCCAGTAACAGGGACTTCTGTTATAGGGATGGAGAACTTCAGCACTGCAACCATTCATTCTTCCAACTTTATTTTAAATGCTTTGCCTTTTAGATGAATGGAAGTAAACAGTTGTTATGTCTTAGACTAATCTTCAACCTTTTAAGGCCACTTTGATCATACACAGTAATTATATTTCTATGTAGAAAAATGATTTTTCACCTGTGAGTGCATATGGCATTTCTAAATTGCCATAGACATAACATTGAAAATAATTGAAAATAGCTTGCCTAATGTATTGGAATATATGTTATGGAATCAAAGGTATTTATGATGTCATAAAAACCTCATGGAAAAACTCATCAACTTGGTCCTCGATAAAGAGTGAAAAAATTTATATCGCATGTCATTATTATGTGAAGTTTTAAAGGATGGAGATTTGACTTTCATGCTCTAGGCTTGTGCTTCTTCTAGGAAAAAATAAGGCCTTCTCACCAATAGAAAAATGCTAAAATAGTTCTATAAAGAGAATAATAGACAGGTAAAATAAGCATCTTAAAGAGCATGATGTCATAACATGTGCTGACATTTTTATTTTCTTCCAAAGTGATATCACTTTAAATACTGTAGACCAGTGCTTCTCAGGCTTTCTAGATTCTTTTCCCCACCCTCCCTTGTTTGATTCAAGGTACTCCTCCTTAACTTTTTTGTGAACTGAGCAGCATCCCATTGCTTTTTGCTTCATGGCATGGGGGTTGGGCAGCAGGGATGATGGAAACAAGCCTGAGCCTGCACTTATCTCCTCACACCTCAGGGCACCTCTCAAAAGGTCTCCTGGTTGGGAATCGCTGATGTAGATCCACAAAATTTAATTTTTCATTCAGGTGTGGCTTTTATTTTTGGTTATCCTTTACTATATTCTGTGGGACAAAGAGTAAGTTGAAATAAACTATTAACCATGTTAAAAATAAACCTGTGTTTATTTGTAAACAAATGTATATTTGCTGCTATAAAATTGTCTGCTATACAAGTGTTAAATGAAATGGAAGGTCATCTGAAACTGGAAATGGAGCCAGAGAATTACATTAGATAGTGAAAAGACAGAAAATTAGCACTTTGGCATTAATAAAGATGAAACAGAGTTGCCAAATTAGCAATTCTGTTACTAGATTGAGAAACTTTTGGGGCTCCTGGCAACAACATGCATGTATTTAAGGATTTTGTATCTGTCTGTTATGCGTCCTTGGTAACTTTGTATAGTGACATTTTTGACAACTTAAGAAAGTCTTCATAGTGAAATCTAGGGTGTGGACAGACATGACAATTAAAACGTTTCTGAGATCTTTGCGACATAAGCCTGTACAGGTGGACCTTTGAAATAAGCCCTTTGAAAAATTCTAAAGGTAACTGAAACATTCTGAATAGTAGCTCTTGAAGTGAGGTCCTATTTTGGAGCTTTTCATTGTTGGTGACATGCAGAAGGACAGCACACATGATTTAAGCTGGGGCTAGGGTTGGAGCTGGGCCTGCTTTTTTTTTTTTTTTTTTTTTTCTGCCAGATTGATGGAACTCCCACTGATGCTGCAGCTGGGCTCTTCAATTACAGTTTCCTCTGTGGGGGAAAAGAGATTTAAGGGATTTGGGAGTCCTTGCTGCCCCTTCACTCCTGCTTACCTCTTTTCTGGTTCTCTCCCTTCCCCTTTTACCTCCCAGTTCTTGTGACGGGAGGAGGAACTGAGTGTAGCAGGTTGCTACAGACTGCTCTCTCAACCCTTGGCTGATGCTAGAGGAGGCTGCAATGTTTTAAGCCATATGTGTGTCCCCTGGCTGAAATGCTTCCTTGTTGAAGTGTTTCCAAATGCGTTTCACTCTAAAAACATTTCAGTTGTTACAACGGTGTTACTTTTTGAGATTTGTATAGTGAATTTTTGCTTTCCAGCATTGGAACACTTAGACTTTGGATTTCTTCTAAAACTGGAGTGTTTAAATTCATCTAGCCCCCATGGCTGCTTAATGGTTCAGGGCTAGTTCACAGGCTGAATTTGACCTCCATGCTGGATCCACTGCATCTTTTGGAGTGGCTGGAATTGGTACCACATATGTTGTGCGGTCCTGCTCTTGCCACTCCACGGCTGTGTTGCGCACAACGCTGGTTAAGGGTTGCGATGCATGTGCCTCTGCTCCATCGTTTTGGGACATGAACTGGAACGGGCACTGTATGATGCACAGAGCCTTCCAGCACACCCTGCATGCTGCCTGCGGGTTAACATTGAGACCCACAGATACCCCTGGGTGCTGGATAACAGGGCTCCATGGGCTGCATCTTTGACAGCCCTACTCTTTAAGAAAAGAGGTGCAGGAATATAGCCTCTCCTCAATCTGTTTCACTTGGCTTGAGAGGCCTGTTAATTCAGAGTGACACTTACTCATTTGCAGAAGACTATGATGGGGTCTGTGCCTCACTGAAGTCCTACTTCAAACACTCAAAAGAGGACTTACATGAGTTGTAAATGTTGTTATGTGAGCCTTTTGAATTCTGCCTTCACTGAACAGCTGGCTCAGATGTTTCTGTATTGGTCTCCAGCCTGATGTGAACATGCTTAAAACTCCTTCAGCAAAAATAGTGACACAATGCTAAATGGAGAAGAGGGACAATCATGTGGTAGTTCCTCACCATGTGGTTCTTTGCAGGTCTATTAAAAAAAAATGCATATACTGTACTGGGCATGTGTGGCCTGATGGAGCAGGGGGAGAAAACTGGGATCACTGACTCCATAGTACGTGTTATGTTCCTGTATGAACACAGACACATTTTTTTATTATTTGCCTTGGCATAACATCTAAGTAGCCTTGGACGCCATTGTGCTAGGTTCTGTACAACACATTATAAAAAGATGGTCCCCACAGCAAAATGTTTATCACTGAGTTAGAAAACAGTAACTGGCAGATGGCAGAAGATGGGGATGTAAAAAGAAAGAATGAAGGAATGTTGGTTGGCATGGTAGGCAGCAACCTCAATATCCCAAAAGCCGAACAAATTAATGTGGTAATGAACGTAAAACATGACACCAGACTATGTTTGTATCTACTCCTTCTGCCCACCCCTTCCAGTACTGGCAGAGCAGTTGTGAGCACAAAATAAGTTGTGGAAAAGCAACCAGTAACAAAGCATTTTACTAGCTTTTAAGTGCTGTTGATGAAGATGTAGGGAGGTGGGAGGGGCATGAAAGGCCTTTATGTCTGCCCAGGTATCCGTAACGTTTGGGCTGTAATTCCCTTAGATACCATCTACTTCCCTTCTAACAGATCGTGTCCCCTGCTGCACTGCTACCATTTCCTGCAATGCAGGAGGAAAATGTGGCAGGCACGTACATCTTTCAAAGACATATATTTCTTTGATGTATTTGTTACTCCTGAGGCATTTTTAGCAGAGAGGGGAACAGGGACCATAAATTGTACTCAATAATACTAATTAGAATTTTTCTTTTTCAGATTATTTCTTGGAGAATGCTATGGTCAAAAAATCATTTCTAACTTTCTGTCCATTTTAATGACGTTTAGTATTCAGAAGATACAAAACCAAGGTGCATTTTTTGTTTTGTTTTGTTTTTAACTTTTTTTTTTATATTTGTGTTGTGTCCTAGATTTTGTTGTTTTTAAGACACTCTACAGCTTCATTAAAAATGTCATTATCGGAAATTGTCAGGAAAAAAGGAAGATGACTTATTTTCCCCCTTTCCCAGCAAATCCTCTTTTTTACAATTATATAATTTCATTAACATAACTTCAAAATTTTGACATTATTCTATTGGTTCAAATCACTTAGCACCAAAGAGAAAAACACAAGGAACAGGTTTTTTTGGTTTTTAGCTTTGCTCTCAACGTAATAAAGTGAACTCTTTGAACTGTAATTGATATAGGTGAAGAATTTTATAGCCAGGGCCCATGGTTTTAAAGTGGCTGACTGATACAAGATAAAAAGAAAGCATAAAGCAACAAATACTTGAAGTGCATTGAAATACTACATTTCTCAGGAACTTTTGCAGTGAGACTTGAAGCTCCTTCACAGTTGTGGTTGCACTGAAGTAGGCACAGTAGAAATCCACATTAAGGAACTATCCTCAAGATTCTGTCGTCTGAATAGGAGGGAGATGGAATAGAAGTAGAATCCTCACTAGACAGATGGGGAACTGAGGCAGAGGGAGGTTGTTTGAGTGTCCAGTAATTTCTTAAACAAGATTTTGCATTTAAAGAACTGCTGAAAAATTTATGTCATTAAGTATCAATGAAGGTCACAGCAACAACTTTTTTTAAATCTCCAGTTATGCCACTTGCAATCAGTGGCTTTACATATTTGCCAGATCGTTCATTTAACAATTACCTCTTTTCCTGTGCTTTATGCGATCTGTTTTTTTAGGCAAGGGCCATCTCCTTTGCAGAGGAGCTGGTTAGAATACATTTCCCTTATTTGACGCTCCACCTTTTTTTTTTTTTTTTTTAAATAGCAAATGGGAAAAAAAAGTTTTGGAGTGATGATGGCTCTGAATTTTTTTTTGTCTGAATCAGTTGCATGCCAATATGACAGAATGCATTAATTTAGTCACAAGACAATATCCTTATAATTGTGCAAATTGCTTTTAAAATTATTTAATTCTATAAATTATTTTGAAATGCAGTTCATTCCATCTTTCAAAGTGCATGACTTCTAGGTCCCCAAGGTTATTTTGGAGGCTGCTTAATATATTAACATGATTTATCTAAAAGTTGAATTTTACTAAAGCAAGTTTATTTCTATCTAATATGTTTGTGTCCACCAAGGAGAAGATCTTGGCATTAAACTTGGAAGGAATTCTTTTAACTCATTCAGATATTCGGTTGAAATTAATCTGTTTAACTCCATAAATTTTTATTTCATTCTTCACATAGATGAGAAATATAAATCCACATTTTAGTACTCAATGAAATTATGTTAATTTATGACACTCTCGTGATAATTCTGTGCCCTGAAATCTCAGTCCATTGATGCAGACTATCTTTTTTTTTTTTTTTTTAATTCCAAATTAATAATATTTACAATAGACACCATGCTGCTCAATTGCCTAGAAATCAGAATAGAAATGGCAAAAATATTGAGAGGCACTTAAAGCACTTCTGTAAAATCAGAGGAGTTTCACATTCTTGTTCTTTGGCTACAGACTCATGTAACGTCTTACCGTGAAATACTGTAATTTCTAGGAGAGAATAGTGAAATAAATAGTGATCGGGTACAGTGTATAATGTCACTGGACTATGCATTGCTGGGTAGTAAGACCTGAATGAAATCATGTAGAGTCTGTTTTTTCTCTTTTTCCTTCTGTTTCACATATATGTTGAATAAACTTGAACTGTGTACTGTAAGATGTAGCTTTTTTTCATTCTTTACATAATATAAATTACAGTGAATATGTTGACGTAGGTTGTGTGACCTGGGGGGGTGGGAAGCACAGTAGGAATCTATTTTAAGGTATGTTGAAAAATGCCTTTCTTCAAAGAAGTAGGGTAAGCACATTTTGTGTTTTACAGATGTGCATACTGAAAAACCCATGTTTACTGACTAGCAGCATCTCACTGGAATATTGTATAGGGATCTTCCAAAACATGCAACATAGACATGCAGATTTTTGAAGGAACAAATCTTGCCTATGATGTGGAAGAGTCAAAACTTATTTTCCTGTAAATTTAACTTTTTTGTTTGCCTTCATTGCTGCCAATGAGATTCCCAGAGAAATCCCTGTATTCAGTTGCCAGTCTGATTTTGATTATTTGTTTTTCAATATTCTGGTTGCTGTTAGTGTCTAAATCAGTATACCTGTGCTGAACAAATTAATCCACTCATTAGTGACATACAGTAATAAAGAGGCGATGGCAGTCATCTGAAAACATGTTAATATGGGAGGAATGGACTAGATTCTAGGTGTGGTTGAGAATCGTTTATTGATCCCAACACGACAATAGCAGCACACCTTACTGACAAATTTCAGTCACCCTTGTTCATACAGAATCATTCATTGTTTCAGTGGGGTTACATAGCAGTTAACATGTGACTCCTTAATAGTAGACACAACTTTAACACACAACTTGTATGGCCTTTGGCCAGGTTTATAACTGTGTATATACATACCTGTTGGGTATTTACAGTGATGGCCTAGAAGAGGTGGGATGAGCTCCTTTATAACATAGCAATCCTAGTCCTGTGAAGGAAAATCTCTGCTTGTTTTACCGAAACATAAGTCTTTAACTCTATTCTTACAGATATAGACTTGAAAATGTTCATTGGTATAAACCAATTACAGGGATTGAAAGAAATGTGCAACTTGGCTCCAGACCTGTAGCATGAGGCTGGCATAACTAAGGTATCCTTGCACCAAGCACATGCGCACCTTTTTTGCTGTAATGTGAATAAAGGAAGCTGACAGTTTCTACAAGAAAATTCTCACTAGCCCTCTGCTAAATCCTTATGCCAGTCCTATACATAGGTATAACAGAACTGTGGTAATCATGGACAGAAATTAACTTAAATATATGAGAACATTTTTGTAAACTTTCCCAAAATGCAAAGGTTGATCAGCTTTATCTGTTGATATCAGTGATGCATGCAGCAACTGTAAGAGGAAGAACCATTCTCGCTCCTCATCCCTGATCCTTACCTTCAGGTGTCAAAGGGAAATTACCTATGCAGACCAGGGACAGGCATTACACACAAAACGGTTGAAGTAATCTGAAATGTATTTAAACCTGTAACAGAACAGATGTTCGTTGTACATGAATCAGTTTGAAAATGATCAAAACCAGTTTGAGAGAAATCTGGTTGAACGTAGTATCAGACTGAACTGATTTGGGTCAAGCCAGTTTATGCAATGTCTGTCTATCCCCTTGCTAGTTTAAGATAAACCAGACACTCCCAGCATGCTCTCTGGGCTGGGCAGAGCTCTACTCTGCTCCAGTGAGCTGGGCTGGCCCCTTCCCTCTGCTTTCTAGCCAGAGCAGGTCCAGAATGTGGCCTACCATTAACCCGTGAGGCAAACTCCTCCCTCTGTTCCCCTCTTTCCTCCTTCTCCCCGCCCCCACAACCCCTTGCTGGCAAACCCTGGGGATTGCAGCTGGGGTTTGCCAGCCCCAGCTGCATTTCCACAGCTTGCTGGCAGCCAGGCAGGGATGGAGGGGGTTTGGCTGCAGTCTCTGTGGCTTGCCTACAGTCAGACAGGGAGGGGATTAATTGCACAGCTGTCCTGGAGTGGCAGAGGGAGTGGTGAAGAGGGCCAAGCTAGTCCCTTGTGTGGAGATCGAAGCCCTGTACCTGTGAGCCCAGAGCTAAGACATGTAGGGCTAGTCTGAGAGGTGGAAAGTTTTGACAAAGACCTGACAATCATCACACATGCTGGAGATGTAATTAAGGGAAGTTGCAGATGGCTACATTCATGGAATTATAAAGCAGAACCTGTAAAAGGTGGGAACAGCTAAACAAAGCCTTTCTGAATGCCTGGCTGTAAGGAGACCTGCCCTCAGGATTAGTCTAACTTAAAATATAAACCAGGAAGACCAGGATTAGTTTTACTAAGTTGTGTATGTTTTATTGGGCTGTATCTTGGCTTGGGTGAAGATTTTTGGTAGTTTCCTGTTTGTATACTTTGCAAACTGCTGTGTTCAATACATGCTTGCATCAGAGAAACGATTTTTTTCTCCATTCCCCACTCCTCAGTCTGACATCAGCTGTCCTCCTCTTTCCCCTGCCAACCCCCTGCTGGTGGCTGGCATCCCCTGTGTTGTGCTAGCCCCGGCTGGTGCCGGGAGAGGTGCTTCAGCAGGGAGGGGTGAGAGCCTCAGAAGGCGTCCCTCTTCCCTTTTCTCTGGTAGTGGCTGGCAGGCATGCTCTGGCATACCCCAGCTTCTGGCTTGAGCCACTGCAGGCATGTGGCTGCATTTCCTGGTTTAACAGAGAATCTCTGTTCAGTTACTAATCAGTTTTAAGCTGTGCAGCTTAGAATAACCTGCAAAGAATGAATCAATTCAGGCTTGCGCTTTTTGAATGTCTGTCCCTAGTTGCAGTGTCCATAGATTTCAGTCTACTGCTCACCAGCCACTGCAGCAGTATGACGTAATGTGAGGTTAAGTTATCACTGCACTGAGTAGGAGTTCGCTAGCAACTACACCAAAACTTTCACCATTGACACACTCTCCTGGGCTCATTTGAGAGCTGCTGCTCCTTTGACGAGTGGCTGCCAGATAGGAGAGTCATCTAGAATAGGCTTCCTGAGATACTAAAAAGATGGAAGCTTGGAGCGCATCAAGGGTTTCTGGTCCAGAGTGTAGGTACAGTAAGTTGACAGTGGAGAAGAATGCTAAAACTTGCACCTTTCTGGGAAAGAGAATATGGCATTTTGTCCAGGAGAGTAGTATTTTATCCAAGGAAGTTTTACGTAGCTGCTCTCTCATTCAGTGAGGTATCTAAAAAAATCCCTTAAAACTTTGGAAGCAAATTGGTGCAGACTACTTAAAGAAATACATGGAGGAGATGATGTAAGTCTCCCACTTGGAAGTTGAAAGACTGTCTTCCCACACTTTCCACAAAAAGGCAATGGCTTAAATGAAGACTAAAAATTATATAAATCTGCATTAAGCTCGCTGTGGAAACGAAACTGAAGTATTACATTTAAGGAGGATAAATCTTTCCAGGCTACTCTAAAATGTTGGATCTTCATAAAATACAGTTTAATGTTGACCTGAATAAAGGTTTTCAAATAGAAGTCAAGTTTTTGCAGTGTTTATTCCCATGTTGTTATTGAAAATAATGGTCATAGTATGGGGAAAAATGACGAGGTAAGTATTAATCCTAATTCAAAACAGTATAATGTCTCATGAGATGCATTTAACTTCCACTACTGTTAGTTAAACTATATGCTCTCCAGAAGGAGACTGTATCCAATAATGGGATGTCAGAAAGTTTGGAAGTATGGTATAAGCATAAGGGAAATTCATAGTGGGATTTGTTTCTCTGTGACATGGTTTATCTTGGGTGGTAGAACACAAAGATGAGGTGAGATTCTGGGGAATTAATTACGTTTGATGTAGGCATGAGTGTTACTGATCTCCATCTATTAGCTCAGTGTTTTCAGTTGTTTGGTATTTTAAGATAATTGTTGTGAAGTAATTGCCTATCTCTTTCTCTGTGGGATTTAGAATATTCTTGGAGTGGTAGAATACCATATGGACCTGTATATTGAAATGGTCAGTGACAGGAAGGGAAAGGGTTTTCTTCTCAAATTGTGTCAAAGCAGCAATGTATTTTAGCACTCTTTGTGTAGAATACCATGAAGATATTTCCTTTTGCAGAAAGGAGATGTGGCTGGGTTTTAAAGGGGGAGGGGAAGGGGGAGTCCCAGTGCTTCCAGAAATCATGTGACTCACTATTCTTAGTCACTGCCATCCTCTGCATGGATATGTTTACAAGGACTATTTTCCAATAAAAATCGTAAGAAAGAAATCGCATCAAATAGGAGTATCATCAGTCTATGGTCATAGTTTCAAACTGGGACCTCTGTACCCAGACACTCCCTTCAAAGAAAGCACAGCCCCAAAACACCTATTTTATCCCAAATATGGACTCCACTACATTTTATCCAAAATATGGAAGACAAATTCTAGGAAAGTGAGGACAGTCAAACTAACATACTATGAACAGCACAGAGTGCTTCAAGGGTGAGGACTGCCTCATGTGGTACAGCAATGCAGAAGATTTCCTAGCCGTGTAAATCTTTATTATTCCACTTTTCCTTTATAACCTGTATCTGTTTTCCTTGAATTCCCTCTTCCCCAGGAACAGTTTTTAGAAGCCAGGATGCCCATTGGGAAGGAGAATAGAACTCTGCAATGCAAACTGATGAACAGGTATCCTTCTCAAAAGTGAATCTAGGAAAACCAAAAAAGGATGACTTTTGAAGTGAAAGCATATTGTCAGAATTGTTTGCACTTTGCAGAAAAAATCAAGCAGAGATTTTTTTTTTTTATATATGAATTTATACCTAATGGTAGATGATGAGGGAAAAATCAACTGAATATACCATCTCAGGAGAGATTTTTTGGAAAACTTTGGGAATGGAAGTGTTTGAATACCAAAAAGTTTGAAGTTAGCTTCATCGTCTACTGATTACCATGTAGACTTTGCATTGAAAATGTACAATAGTACGTGCTATTGATGTAATGAAACAGCTAAAATTATATTAAGGAAATACATTTTCTTTTGTAGTTGGAGACTAAAGAAATCTTGAGAGACATGAGCTTTTTGATGACATGACAGGGAAATGGGAGGAAAAACTCCATACAGTGGACAAACTTAATATTTTTTTTCTTTAGATAACTAATATAATACATTCATCTTTTCATAATTCTCTTTTTTATGCTTTTTCTGTCTGTGCTATGGGAATGTTGACATTGCCCATCTTCTTCCAGATGTTACTGTCAGTATTATGATGCAAGTTTGAACTCTGTTTTTCTCTGTGTCCTTAGCTCTCCCAGGAAGTATATCTGAGCCATTAACTGTTTTAAAACAGTTTTAAAACAGTTATTTCAATCTCATTAAATACAGAATGAGACCTAGAACTGTATGTAGATTTGTTTTTTTTTTCCCCACATGTATGTATATCTGTTACTAGTGCCCTTCATTCTCTTTTTCTCTCTTACCGTTTAAAAAAAAAAAAAAACCCAACGAAGTGATGGGGTGGTGGGAAGACAAAAGTTTATTATAATAATGTCCCAGGGTAAACAGTTTTCTCATATTTCATTT
>NW_017728886.1:82703436-82722081 GCF_001723895.1 Crocodylus porosus
TGTATCCAATAATGGGATGTCAGAAAGTTTGGAAGTATGGTATAAGCATAAGGGAAATTCATAGTGGGATTTGTTTCTCTGTGACATGGTTTATCTTGGGTGGTAGAACACAAAGATGAGGTGAGATTCTGGGGAATTAATTACGTTTGATGTAGGCATGAGTGTTACTGATCTCCATCTATTAGCTCAGTGTTTTCAGTTGTTTGGTATTTTAAGATAATTGTTGTGAAGTAATTGCCTATCTCTTTCTCTGTGGGATTTAGAATATTCTTGGAGTGGTAGAATACCATATGGACCTGTATATTGAAATGGTCAGTGACAGGAAGGGAAAGGGTTTTCTTCTCAAATTGTGTCAAAGCAGCAATGTATTTTAGCACTCTTTGTGTAGAATACCATGAAGATATTTCCTTTTGCAGAAAGGAGATGTGGCTGGGTTTTAAAGGGGGAGGGGAAGGGGGAGTCCCAGTGCTTCCAGAAATCATGTGACTCACTATTCTTAGTCACTGCCATCCTCTGCATGGATATGTTTACAAGGACTATTTTCCAATAAAAATCGTAAGAAAGAAATCGCATCAAATAGGAGTATCATCAGTCTATGGTCATAGTTTCAAACTGGGACCTCTGTACCCAGACACTCCCTTCAAAGAAAGCACAGCCCCAAAACACCTATTTTATCCCAAATATGGACTCCACTACATTTTATCCAAAATATGGAAGACAAATTCTAGGAAAGTGAGGACAGTCAAACTAACATACTATGAACAGCACAGAGTGCTTCAAGGGTGAGGACTGCCTCATGTGGTACAGCAATGCAGAAGATTTCCTAGCCGTGTAAATCTTTATTATTCCACTTTTCCTTTATAACCTGTATCTGTTTTCCTTGAATTCCCTCTTCCCCAGGAACAGTTTTTAGAAGCCAGGATGCCCATTGGGAAGGAGAATAGAACTCTGCAATGCAAACTGATGAACAGGTATCCTTCTCAAAAGTGAATCTAGGAAAACCAAAAAAGGATGACTTTTGAAGTGAAAGCATATTGTCAGAATTGTTTGCACTTTGCAGAAAAAATCAAGCAGAGATTTTTTTTTTTTATATATGAATTTATACCTAATGGTAGATGATGAGGGAAAAATCAACTGAATATACCATCTCAGGAGAGATTTTTTGGAAAACTTTGGGAATGGAAGTGTTTGAATACCAAAAAGTTTGAAGTTAGCTTCATCGTCTACTGATTACCATGTAGACTTTGCATTGAAAATGTACAATAGTACGTGCTATTGATGTAATGAAACAGCTAAAATTATATTAAGGAAATACATTTTCTTTTGTAGTTGGAGACTAAAGAAATCTTGAGAGACATGAGCTTTTTGATGACATGACAGGGAAATGGGAGGAAAAACTCCATACAGTGGACAAACTTAATATTTTTTTTCTTTAGATAACTAATATAATACATTCATCTTTTCATAATTCTCTTTTTTATGCTTTTTCTGTCTGTGCTATGGGAATGTTGACATTGCCCATCTTCTTCCAGATGTTACTGTCAGTATTATGATGCAAGTTTGAACTCTGTTTTTCTCTGTGTCCTTAGCTCTCCCAGGAAGTATATCTGAGCCATTAACTGTTTTAAAACAGTTTTAAAACAGTTATTTCAATCTCATTAAATACAGAATGAGACCTAGAACTGTATGTAGATTTGTTTTTTTTTTCCCCACATGTATGTATATCTGTTACTAGTGCCCTTCATTCTCTTTTTCTCTCTTACCGTTTAAAAAAAAAAAAAACCCAACGAAGTGATGGGGTGGTGGGAAGACAAAAGTTTATTATAATAATGTCCCAGGGTAAACAGTTTTCTCATATTTCATTTCTGAAGCAGTTTGGGAGGCTAGAACGAATTGTGTTGCACTTCACAGTTTCCCTGTTAATGTCTTTCTGTGTCTCTCTCTATTGATGTCTGTTTGTATGTTTTAATTTTTCCACATGTATGTGTCTACATTTTCATTAAGAGGGGTAAATATCAGCTAAGTTTAAAAAGAATGCTAAATTTTTAATCACATGCTACTTTTTCAGTCGCACATACCAAGTAATTACAAGAATAGTCAAGTAAACTAAATCCTTTTTACGAAGATGACTAAAATTACTTCATTAAAAATTATCATAGGCTTAGAGTTACAGTTTTTAGATCCTTGTTCTTCATCCTGTTACTGTTGTGTGTTAGTACACCCTGGGTTTCGTTATCTATGTATGCCTTTGGCTCGACACGTTTTCTGCCAAAACCATTTTCTGCATTTTATTTTCTGATCTGGTCATGTGATTGCATATGGGTTGATAGTAGGATATTCCATAAGTACTATTTAAGAATATTAGCAGATCTCAAGAGTTAGGATTCCTGAATATGTTAAACACACGTTTTGGACATGTTGACATTAAAGTAGTTTTCAGGGCTTGATCCAAACATTATAGAAATCAATAGGGATATTTCAGTTGATTTATTTTGTCTTCAGATCAGACCTCAAAGAGTAAACATGTATAAGCCGTGAGGGTAACTTTTCAGAGTATGCCTTTGAAGCCTGAAACTTCCACAAATGAAAGAATATATTCCCAGAAGCATAAATTTTATGTGTTCAGTGCAGCTTAAGTCAGGATTTTTGTGCAGCCATCATTTGGTAGACCCAAACAAATAGATTTAAAAAAAAAAAAATACAAACCTAGGAGGCTTTTGATATAATCACAGACTCATTTCTGTCATCTTGCTAATTAATGTTCTTATTTGCCCTTTCTGTATAGCTGATGTATAACAAATTCTCCCCTTCATTAAAAATAGCTTGTGTAACAAATGGCAGTTAAAACTTTATTTTACTGATTCTTAGGACTAAATACTATATTTACTCAAATATAAAACAGCCTCCCAATTATTAAATGGAAAATGATAATTTTTTAAAAATAATTTTCTAGGCATAAAATTGTAATTATTGGAGGTTTAGCTTTGTCAACCTCCAACTGCTACAGCAGGGAAAACTAAATCTGGGGGGTCAGGTAGCTCTTTCCTTCCTCCTGCCCCCAACTTCTTCTTCTTCCTCCTCCTTCCCTACTTTCTTTGTGTTAGACATAGTAATGAAGGGCAAATTTAATTTGCATATAGTACCTAGCTGATCCAGAATGAGGCATTTTACCTTTTTTACCTATCAGAGTTAACAGTGTTTCATGGTGACTCCATAGCTCTGGACTGCTTAGTATGCATGTGTGGGATACCCACAAAGCATTCATGTGCTAATTACCCCACCATGACTGGAACTAGGTATTCTTGTCACGAGTGCTGGGACCTTCCAAAAATGTATATGGAGATGAGGGTAACCTGGTCTGGCTTCACCTCCTGCAGGGTCAGGCAATACTAATCATGTGCAAGAGGTTGAAGGGACGCAAGGGGGGGTGACAGATTCTGGGCAAACTGTTTGGGGCCCTGTTTGATGTTTGTCAGACATTTCAGGTTGATGAAACGGGAATCATTGGAAATGGGAAAGCCATTTCAGCTGTGGAAGTAAGGAGGAAGTTGCAGTGTATTCAGTGTAGTGGCTCACATTACTTAAAGAGTAGGTGCTGAGGGGGACTGCTTAATGGGTCATATACCTTGCTCAAATGGGCTGCACTAACTTATCTTTGTAGTAAGTTCCCATCAGTACATTTAAAACACATGGCCTATATTGGGTACAGTCATGCTCGGTGTTGGCTGTATTTATAGTTGGTTTCCATTACTGAGTGCACATTGCTTTTGGGCAGAAGTTTAAAGATAGATGGTATATTTCATGAGGTTTCCTTGTATGTAAATTTAAGACAGTGGGTTCCCCCCCCATGTTGATTGGAGGGGAAGGGAAGAGGGACTTCATCTTGTATTTGGGTAAATGTGGTATTTGTTGCATTAGCTGACACTAGCTTATGCACAAGCGGTATCTGTCCTACCCTCTTCACCCATAATAAATGACAACGAAATTCTGTTTTTTCCCCTCATGTAGAAAGTGAAGGGTGGAGTGGGGAGAATTCATCCAACTGAGAATCAAAAGTTTTTGAAAACTGTATGCAGGCCAAATAAGAGACATACCAAATTACGATATGTTAATTGTACTGTAACTTTTAAACAGAGAGACAGACTCTTGTTCGCTACCAGTTCAGGAGAAATTTTTGTTACTGTTTGTTTGTTTTAATTTTTATAAGATGATCAGTGATAAAGTCCTAGGCTTCATATGTATGCATATGGTGTCTGTCTGTCGATATCTGAACATGTAAATTGCATAATATTTCCAAAAACAAATAATATGTACTGTCTAGGATCATGTATTGGGGAAGTTAGACACCCATGAATACTGTGACAGATTGTGAGGGAGAGTAGTTTTTCAAAAAACTTTCCATTTTAGCAGAGTAGTTTTCCAAAAAACACCCTATATTCCAAAAGGCATACTAATTCCTTTTGGAGATTACCAAAGGCACTAACAGCACCCAGAAGACGCAACATAGGAATCGTATGGTTTTTACTAGCACCAGTCAAATCTAAAACCAATAATCAGCAATCTGGGAGCAACCTGAGAAGCAATGAAAGAACGAGTCCATTTGATTTTTTTTTTTTTTTTTTTCTCCCCCCCCCTTCTCTCTCGGGGCATAATTTTGAGTTTGGAACATGCCTACAGAAACATTTTTGATGGGGGGAACTGAAGGAGAAGTTTTATATTGCATCACTTGTAACAGAAAAAAATGTAATGGCTTTAATTTATTCTTCCAGACATCAGGTTCTACATTACTTTGTAAATGGGGGGGTGTTGTTTTGCATGTTTTAAAGCCTCCCTGCATCCGTAGTTATTCCCAATGAGGTATGTGAAGATTTTATTTTTATTATTCCTGGTTTCATATACTTGGATGAGTATAAATATCTACCAATTTAATGTTTACAGGAGGTAGTATATTATCACATCAGAAAAACGGATTGTTGAAATTGGAAGGGGGGTTTCTTCTTTTTACAAAATATTTTTTAGCCTTTGCCATGCCAATAAAATACAACTAAGAAAGACTTCTAAGTCTTTCATATGATGTAGAGGATAGGAGGGAGCAGAATGACATTTGGAATTGAAAGAAGCAGAATGGGTAGGTGCTCTAGAGCAGTGGTTCTCAACCGGTTTTATACCAGGACCCATTTGCCAAAATTGGCTTGTCCAGACTCCCACCTCCCTGGCCCTGCCAATCCACAGTCCCCTGCCCCTCTGGGGCCACTATGGGGCGCCTCACTCACAATCTGAAGCCCTGCCAAAGGGCGTGCCAAGCTACCCCCATCCTGCTCAGGCCAGAGCATGGTGCCTCTGGCTCATGTGGGCCGCAGCGGAGTAAGTCTGGGCCAGCACAGGCTGGAGGGAGGAGGATGGGAGGCCTGTGGCACACCCACCCTGGGCCAGGGCTCCTGCGCCATGTCAGGCAGCCTGGTCACAGTCCCTCTTGCCCTCCAAGCAGTGTCTTCTGGCTGCCCCATCCCCACAAGCATGAGCACCACCCCTGATGTCACCAGCCTGGCCACACAGCTTTTCCCCACTGAAGGGGCAGGGGTCTTCCCTCTGCCTTTCCCTCCCCTGCTGCAGCCTTGGTGCCTGGTCACCTCCTCCCAGTGTGTGTGTGTGTGTGTGTGTGTGTGTGTGTGCGTGTGTGTGTGCACCCTGCTCCCCATATGCCACACCCCAAGAAGCCCCTTGCAGGCTGGAAGGCTGCCAGCCTGCAAGAGGAAACCCGCACCTTTTATGTGTGTGTGTGTGTGTGTGTGTATGTATATGTGTGTATGTATATGTGTATGTATATATATGTAATATGCCTGCAAGAGGAAACCCGCACCTTTTGTGTGTATATATGTGTGTGTGTGTGTATGTGTATATATATATGTGTATATATATGTGTGTATATATATATTTTTTTTTCCTGGTACTTGATCACAACCTTTTGAAGTATTCTTGCAAACTATGGTTTGAGAAATGCTGCTCTAGATGTGCTTGGCCCTTTATTTTTCTTTTGCTCTCTCTCTCTCTCCAGTTTGAAACTTCGTCCCCCTGCAAATCTCAGCATCGTGAGTTCTGTGAGGAATAGCAAGTTCCTTTAAGCTTGCAAGCTTGTTTGAATTACTGTTTAATTCTGGTCTTCCATCCTAATTGTGGGGTTGTCATTTAATATTTTTTATTATGTTACTGTCTAGTGTTTCCAACCAAGATCGAAGACCCATTAAGCTAATTGCTTTAGAAACATAATGAATAGGGGGTTTTTTGCTCCTAAAAGTGTTTACTCCCTAAATAGCCAAGATATGCAGAGCCAGGAAAAGAGGTAGTGGTTGATCCAAACTTGTTCAGTTGCAGAGCTGAGGGAAGGAGGCAAAATACCCAATCTAAAGGCTGCTGCCCTTTCTTTGGTACTTTTGCAATGGGATATGTTCTTCCAAACAGACTAAGGAAGTATTTTCTCCATGGGGCTGCACATTTGAAGTAATGGTTATATGAACGTTCTAACAGATAGCCTTGCTGAAGATTACTGGGGAAGTTATGCAGAAACCTAGGCACCTTACTTTTCTTTTTCTTTTCTTTTTTTTTTTTTTTTTCTGGTCCTCTGGTGTAAGAAATTCATATAGCAAACAAACACTGACAATTTGAAAAGCAGGCAGTTTCCAATAATGACTTAACTTGATTCAGATACTATACTTGCCTCAGAGTCCAAATGTCAGTAAAATTTTCCTTTTCAAAGACTAAATTATTGTCGTTCACTCTTTATGAAATGGAGGATCCACGTAAACACCAAAAGGGCTAACTATAAGGGAGAAATATAAAATTGATGATACATAACGTGCTGTCAGATATACAGAATAAAACTAAAAAGAAAAATAATACTTTTCTCAGCACTACCAATTTCAGGCACTATTTGTCACAATAAAATAGGAAAAAATTTAAGACAGCTATGCAAGTTTTAAGTTGACATGTTCCATTAATGCATTTTCAATATGCTGAAATGTCAATCTTCATTATTTAGCTGGTCTAGGAATGGAAGTGCTGGAGTCAGAAAAGTCAAGAGCTACAGGAGTCATTGTAAACTTCCTCTAGCAAGGACATTTCTGTATTGTGGCTTAGTATATAACCTGGTTGTGAGGGGTGCAGGAATTTGGTAGAGGATATTGCTCTAGTACTTGTATACTAGCTGCTTTCACACTTTGCCATGAGAAGCCCAGCTGGAAACTGGGGACTAGCTGGGGAGGCCTGAGATGTTCCAGGATTATTGTGTTGCTAGAACTCCTGATAATTTGTTTTCTCTGAAGGTGGCCCTGTTGTTCTTTGTTAATCCTGATATTCTGGTGTTTTTCTCTGGGCTTCAACAGTCTCAGAGACAGGAATCACCTTAATAGGTGGTATTCATACGATTCCTCATAGCTTGTAGGGCTTCTGTTTTGAGCTTGGCTCTAAACCTATCCATAAAGAAGAAATAGTTGTTTTCTCTTCTTTGTAAGGTTTTGTTTAGTTTATAAAGCAGAATGAGTGTTCTTTGTAGAAGCTTTGGGGGGGGGGGGTGTGCGTGCGTGTGTGATGCATCTGTGTATATGCTGATATTCCAGGCTGTTCTTCGGTTTGCTGCATAGAAACATTTTTTTTCTGGCTATGATTTGGCCAATAAAAGTCAGTATGAGAGAGGTTGTTTTAGCATTCTTTGTGGCTGCAGCATGCATCTTCTTGGGCTAGGGACAGCCATTACACAGAAACTAATTTAAGTGATCAGAAACTGGTTTAAACCTGTAACAGATCAGATGTTCAGTGCAAATAAACCAGTTTGAAAATGGCTGAAACTGGTTTGAGATGATAAACCTAGTTGAATGTAGTATCAGACGAAACTGCATAAACCAGTTTGACCCAAATCAATGTCAGTCCCACACCCCTTCCTGGTTTAAGTTAAACCAGACTCCCCCAGCATCCCAGATGCTTTGGAACCCTGGGTGGGCCCCTCTGCTCCAGACATCTGGGCTGGCCCTCCTGTCTGCTCTCTAGCTGGAGCCCTGGCAGAGATGGCAAGCATAGCAGGGTCTGCCTGCCACTCCCACCCTCCCCACTCAAGCAGGGATCTCCCCACTCCCTCTGCCAGAGCACAGACTGTAGCCAGCATGTGGTATGCTAGCTAATGCTGAGAGGTGTCTGTTTAAGGCAGACAGGACAGTGTCTGCTTAGGGCCTTTTGGAGCCAATCAGCAGGTAGCTGGTAATGTCCTTCCATTCCTTTCTTGGAAAAAGCTGTTTAAGAAGAGCTTGAGCTAATGACAGAGGCTTTTGTTTTGTTTTGGTGGGATGATAAATGCTATCAACTCCCTGTGTAACTCCCCTGATGGCTCCATGGCTGGTCAGGAGCAGCAAGGAGGAGTGGGAGGGGAAACCCCTTCCTGATCAAAGCATCTTGCTGGGCCCTCACATGAGATCCATGCTCAGCACTATGGAAGGGAAGGGAGGCTGCTCTAGTGCATTCTGGCTTCTAGCCTGAGTCACTGCAGGCAAGTTCCTGCATTTTTTCAGTCCAGAGGGTATGCCCGTATGGTTACAAACCGGTTCAGCCTAGGCAGGCTAGACTAACCTGCAAAGATTGAATCAATTCAGGTTATCAGCCTTTTTGAATGTCTGTCCCTAGCCCTGGTGTTTGATGAACAAAATTTCCTCGGTATGCTCCCCTAGGCATGTAGCAGCTGCTGCCCTGGTCATTCCCTTCAGTTACCATATTGGGCAACCTGATTTTCCTTGTTGCATTCTCCTTGAATCTAGAAACTCTGGTCTTTATAAGAATAAGCAGTTTTAGGGGTGTTTCCCCCATGTTTCAGATGCAACTCAACCAATATTTTTCTACTTTGTCAATGCTTTGGTTTCTTGGACAGGTATTGTCCTGTCCTGTCCTGTCCTGTCCTATACAGACTTTCCAGAATCAAAATTTCCAGGAAAGAAAAAATCAGAAAGAGCCCATCTTTGTTACTGCAGCTAGGAAGATTTGGTTTACTGTATCAAATCAGTTGCTCCAGATACATGTTGAAATCTCTGAGGACTGGTAATCATTCAAGACTCAAAAAGAATGCAAAACATTTAAAAACATGACTGTTCCTGGAATATATTTTTGTAAAGCTTCTGCCATGGGTCTTTACTGCAAATAACCCTTGCTTTCACTCTTGGGCTTGACACAAGATGGGGATAATGTTTGCCTAATCAGGCTGGAATTCTCGTGTTGGTAGAAGAAAAGTGTGCCAAATTCATTTCTCACCCTGACTCAACACTTTCTGCTTCTTCATCTGATTTATGACAAGCTTTTTATAGGGAGAACCTACTTATGCTCTAATAAGCCTTTATAGCTTTGTCCCTGAAGGTAGTTTTTCTGGTGGCTATCACCAGAAGTGGCCCCTTTTGCCAGGAACCTTATGTAGTTTAGCATGTTGTTTTTCCATTTTTTTTTCTCTCCAATATTATTTCAGAGTTCCATGTAAGAAAATAGGGAGTCATTCCAATATTTGCATTTGTGTGCAGTAAGGTTCTAAGTACTGGGGAAAAATGGGCTCCCAGATACTGTGCCTGTAGGTCTTTAACAAAATTGGATTCCATCTTCTTGTTTGCAAAGCATTGATGTGAGGACTCAGAAAACTTCAAGGATAATGATAGCTAAGTGGAATTGGCTGTGCATTCAGGAAGCTTACTGAGGAGCAGATGTTCCACTTCTGGGGACAAACAAAGCTTATTCTACTTGGTCCAAAGCTGTCTCTTGTGCTGAAAAGAGTCAGGACTCTGTAGATAGATTTTTCCTGTTTGTCTCTGCTTATTTTCATCAAATAGTATCATCTGAATATGATGACATTGGATAATAATGTCACTGAGAACATGGAAAGATGTGATACCTCATTAATAATGAAGGTTAGATGGTAAGTGTTTATGTTGCTTGTTCAACCCTTCTCTTTTTTTGTTAATGACATATCTGTGAATTATTTTGTCTGTTCTTGTTTTTCATGGGGATTTCTAAATAGAAACTGGTCTGTTGGTGAAGACCAGAAAAAGGAAAGCCTTTTTTTTGTTTGGCTTGTTTTACCAGCTCTTGTGCTTTCTTTGTTCTGACCTTATAAACGCAGCCGACATAATTTATTCCTACCGAGTATCCCCATATTGTAGGTGAAAGAATTTTTCCTATCTTGTGGAAAATCACATTTGGAGCCACAGAAGGATTGAGGTTGACTGGCTGCATCCAAAATGAGAACATAATAAAGGGGAGACGCTATGGTTTTTGCTCATTGCAGATTTGACAATAGAAAACTATCCTATATTTAAGAGAGAAAATTTGACTTCGGGCTATTTTAAAGATATCTTAGCATTACTAGTTGACAAATTTTTCAGAGGCTTTTCTTTCTTTTGCACTTGAATAACTGACTGAAAAGTGACTTCCTTTTAAAGACTTGAGTTTGTGGGTATAGATCATTAGCACACTGTCAAATAAAAGCAATTGTTCCTATTCCTTTTTTTACTTATTTTATTTCCTTGTCTTTCTTTCCCTTCCATGTTTGGAACAAACAAGGAGATAGAGTGCAAAAACATTCATTAATACAACATTATATTTGAGAAAAGTGAATTTCCTAACAATTTCTCTATGGTTTCCACTACAATCATAACTAAGCCAGGTTGCACACACATATTAGGACATCAGAGTTAACACAATATACAGCACTATAGAATACTCCAAATACCATGTTATGGAGGCTCTGGGAACCGTAACTTGGAATTTCTTGACCTCTGTGTGCTTAAAATTTCAGCTGAAGTGTGGTATTAATGTTTTTTTGAGGGGAGGGGTTCACATTTAATCTTCTTTGCCAATTGGTGATAAAAATGGTTTCATGAGTGCCATCTTTGAATTTCTGTGTAATTAACTCTGCAAAGCAATCAGTCCTTTTTATTTAGTTTTTCTAGAAATTGGTGCACGAAATAAATATCAGGATGCAATAAAAGGCAACATACAAAACAGTAAGTGTCCAGTGTGGCTGCATTAAGCAATAAGTTCCAAAGGTTCCTGTCTTTCCATATGTCAATTTCATAAATAAAACATGTTAAAATGACACTTTTATTCAACTAATGTACAGTTTCTTATTGATATCTGGACAGCTATCTTTAAAAGAAGGTGTCTTATTATGGACCAATCCTGAAAAGTTTTGAGGATCCTCAACTTCCAATTAAGTAGATAGCACCATGTTGAGTATTTGCTGTAACACAGTGCTTCAAGGGCTCTCCTACCATCGTTCTCTGTTCAGGACTCCCATTCAAATCAACTGGAATGTTATACACCACAGCAGGATAATTTGTAATCAGCAGTATAAGGCTGCCCTTGCAATAGTTCTGTTAATTTTTCTGTGATTATAGATGAATTGCAGATTTTTTTTTTGAGGGTGGTTTGGAAACTAACTGCAAAATGGCTGCCCATACTATATGTCTGGAACAAAGTAGGAAACTACATGCAGCAGGGCACACCGATGGTGGCATGTCAAACACTCTCATCTTTTTCGACTATGTAGACAAGTGGTGTTACCTTGTGATTGAACACTGGATGAAAAATGGTTTAATTTGAAATGACTGTTAGTTTCTGAAACACACCGATATCATGATGATTGAAAATAATTAAAGGATAGGATTTTTAAAGAGGCAGAAGGTAGCCAACCCCCACTGAAAAATCAGTGGTTGTTAAGTATCAGCGTCTTCTACACACTTTTGGAAATCTCAGCTTGTTTGAGACCTTAAACTAACAAATCTATTTACATATTGAGGGACCACGCTTTCCATAGGAACTCAGCTTAGCCCCTGCAAATCTTGTGTATCAAGTTCTCAGCCAATGTCAGATGATGTAATTTAGACTGGTTATTTTGTTTGGCTGCAGTTAGGATCCACCATGCTAGATGAACATATAATAAAAATATCTCTTGCATCCCAGAAGACGCAGTCTACCCTTGAGTTCAGGGGGTCTGTTCTTTGTCAATCCATGACAATCTCACAACTGCCTAAATGGTGTTTAAAATTGTACAGTGTAATCAGTTACAGTGGCCAAGATTTCAAGTCTCTTTGCTTACAGATCAACCAGTAGTTGATTGTCAGTAAAGCTGAGAATACTAACAATCAGTTAATGGAAAAGAGGTCCTGTCTTACCTACATTTCCAAAACTTGGGTAGATAATTCAGCTAGACTTGGCTCTTTTTAAATAGGTATACAAGGCAGCATAACTGAAAATAGATCTGGAGTGGGTGAGGTCTCTATATCTGTACACTGATGTAAAAGGTGTCTCATGTCAGGTAAAAAGTGCTTTGAAGGCTTCCAAATTAGACTCCTCCGGGACTCAGTGTGGGCTCAAACATGAAGGACCAGAGCCTCCTTATGAAATGATTGAGATAGAAGAAATAAAGGCTTTTTTTTCTTGATGTACAGGCTGTCATACACCCTCTCAAACTACACGGTCCAGTAATATGAGTTGCTATTAGGTCTGGTACTGGAACTACAGAGATTGAATGATTTGCCTTTGGGACATTTCAGCACACATTTAGAGGACAGTGTTGACATTCTAGTCCAGGGCCTCTGGGCCTCATGACGGCTCTGGGTCTACATAAAGTGTTGTCTAATTCTGTTCACTCTTGCAGACATTCTCTTGATATGCTGTCTGCTGCAGAAACAAGGAGAATAGAGAAGACATTATTTGAAATGGTAACTTTTTATACAGGAGTGTGTTGGGGAACAAGCAAGCTTTCCAAACATTAAACAAACAAACAAACAAACAAACAAAATCAAGTGTATGGCTGTTAGGAGTCGTCATCTACAGAGTTTGTGATGCTTCTATGTTATAATTCTTTACTCTCTCCTTATTGCTCCTGTCTGTGGCACTGACAAAGAGAAGTCTCTTTCAGTAAAGAAAGATAAATAACACCCCCACTTTCATTCTAGCGTCACAATTCCTTTCAATCATGCAGAGGCATTTCAAAGTCATGTATTATTATAAGTCCAATGAATCTCCAGCTGAGTTGCTAGTGTATGATTATTTACACTTGCTCCTGCTGGTATCTGCTAGAATTAGAAAGGCTGTAAGCTCACTAGTAGTCAGCACCTCTAATTACTAAGTCCCTGGGTATTATAAGCATATTCTGAAAAGCGGATTTCTTTCTTTTCTCTTTTCTTTTTTAAATAGTGGTACACTGGATTTCTTAATTGTATTCTATGCTTTGCCTTTCAAAAGAAATCAAAGGAAATCTCACAGCATTTAAAATACTATACTTTAAATACTTTATCACAGCATTATTTGTAGGTATCATGCAATGAATTTCCACTTAAAATTCTTCAAATAATATATATGGTATTCTGATTTATTTTTTTTTTTTAAGTAACTTCCACATCAGAGAGATTAAATTTTGCTACAAGCTGCATCACAAATACAACACAACATATACTATAAACCAATTTGCAGAAAGTTCTCAGGCAGATATATTTTATTTCAGAAACAAAGAGGGCATACGTTCTTCCCATTGCACTTGCATGTTTTATTACAACTCATCTTACGATAAGGTCCTTTTTATTAGGAAGTCTGTTTTGCAGGCAGCATCACAGTTCCTCAGTATTTGGCTTATGCTGATAGAGAAGTTATTGACTTGCCCTTTCTTATAGTTGGATCATGTTTCATCTGTCTTTAGAAATCTTGAAGATATCAAAGATAAAGCCTGTGGCTCAAAGGCATAGCGTTACATATTAGGAAATAATGACTGAACAGATTTTGTATTGTATACAAAGTCATGATTTTTAATTCTTTCCAGGGAAGGTCGGGCTGTCTTCAAAATATGATTAAATAGATTAAATTAACTCTTCCATTTGCAAATGAAGCTTTTAACATTTTCGACAAATGCACCTGAAATTCATTTTGATGATTGTGTTGAATACCTTAAAAAATGGTCTTTTGGGTGGGGGGGGCATGCACATTGTTTGCTTTATGGAACATTACACTGAATTGTACTTTTCCCTGGAAAACATTTAAATTGGATCTATTTAATATGAATAGACATGTCTCTTTTTGCTGGCATGTGAAAATATTATTTTTGATAATCTGTGTTTATTACCAATATGCAGTTGACTCATTTGTGTGCCATTTCAAAGTCCATTGAAATCACTGGAAGGGCTTTTGTATCCAACTTCCTTAGAAGCCAGTGAATCTCCTGAATACTTATCACTTTGTTATAATAAATCCAAGAAGAGTGGGATGTCTGTGGGGAAACTCAGCTAATACAAATTGGCACCTCTTTTGACTTCAGTGCAGATGTGCCAGTGTTCACCAATTTAAAATTTAACACGAGGTGTTTTTTTTTTTCCTTTTTTACAAAATAATATTTGCTTGTTAGTATAATTCTTCATCAGTAAATGATACATTGATGTACATCAGTAAATGAGTACAGGTTTCCCTCGCTTTATGCTGTACATGCATTCCTGGAAAATGGCGCGTAACTCAGGTTCACGTGAAGGGAATGCACTTTACAATGTAACAAATAGAGATGTTCCAAGACCTTGACTGTACTGACTCGCAGACCCATTCCTACTGCTTTTACACAGCAATCTTGGTACTCACCAACAGCAGACAGTGCACATGAGCACAGGGTAGTATCATGTTGGGGATGGCAACTACAGAAACATGTTGCAGACAACAAGTGACGAGCACAGATCTAGACAAGAGACTATATTTTGGTGCGCGTAACTCCCACAATGCACCACACAAAGTAGCTGACTGTGGGCTTCCACCACACTGACTGCATAAGAGTAAATTTACCTTGCATATAATGAATTTTTGGTATAAAAAGGGTCATCACATGATAGTGAATTTGCACTCAAGAAACCCATATAAAGCGAGGGAAACCTGTACATTGTTCAACTTATAATTACTTTGGGGCTTTCAATAACTGAACATATCCATCCACACAGGATTTGTCTTAGTAAGGACTACAAGACTGGGTTCACACACGGCAGTAACGGTTTTGATTACCAGGACATGATTTGCATATTTGAATCGTCCATCTAAAGTCTCAAATCTTAGGCTTAAACACTTTCAGACATTGGTTTTCTCCATAGAACATTATTTGAAGGCTCTTGATATAGGGCACAGATTATTTCAGATCTTGATCTGAAATATCCCCAAGATTTGGGCCTGATTTTTGTATTATACTTTTACACCCAGGGGATTGTAATACATAGCTATTTTTGTATGAGTATGCTTTGCTGTAACTGTCATATTGAATAAAGCCTGACCACCTAAACTTTTCTTTTTCTTAAGAGGTGCTAAAGTATATTCTGTTCTAGGATTTTTGCAGAGCTGCACTTTATAATCAGATTGATATTTATTCTGGGATACTTAGCACAGCAATAAAAAATATGTGATGATATGGCCATTCTAGAATGGAAACAGAATATATTAGGAATTATCCAACTTCTGTCCCACACTTCCATTCTGTAATTTAAATCTTAGTATTTTTAGATCTTTGATGCAGTTAGTGTGTTCCAGTGCCAAGCAAGACAGATTGCCTCACAGCAGGTAAACACAATTTTTGGATATTATAAAAGCTTTTTTAAAACGATGATTTTTAAAATCACATTTCAAACTTTGGGAGCTTCAATCTATATATATTTAAAGACTATAAAAAAAATTTTTTCTCTCTCTTTAAATATATCCTTTTGGGTATTTGTTTTCTAAACTTTAAATGGCATAGAAGTAATACTTCAGAGACACTGGCTTGAATGCTTGATTTCTTCTGCAGATTCACCCTTGTCTTTCATTTGTTCAACTAGCAAAAATCCATATGGTTGGGTATCTGAACAGACACCAGTTGTATTTCCATGCCCCCGCATCCCCCCAAAAATTTAGTTCCTCCCTTCCTTCTACATCTCTCAGTATTTCTTTCCTATCTGTGATGAGACAGTGAATAGAAAATAGATTACTTCCTCTTTTTATTATTGTTGTTTGATTTGTTATTTGGGTGCTTTGATTACCCCTTGAAAATACTAAACATGATGAAGAGATCACCAGATATCTGATGATTGCTCCTCACAAGGTTCAACTGCAAATCTATCGTTGTGAATAAGCACTGCCAGATTTCGAAGCAAGTCTTATCTTTCTTTCTATTGTAATTGCTTTGAAGAGGGTCCCTTTTTCCTTTTAGGGTGCTAGAATGAAATGTTTCCTTCTGTTTATTCTGTATAATTTACAGCTGATTTTATTTAGGACTTGTTATATTTGCAAACTTGCTATAATATTCTTGAAAGGAAACGGGGTATACAGCAGTGCATCTCCTATATTGTATATTAATAAGGATTTGATTAAATGTTCTTAGATAGAATGAGAACTTTCTGATATTTTTCTGGAGAATGGGTATTTACATGGGCATAATATAAATATTTTTATCATTTATTGTAGAATAGTTGAGTGAGCCTCTTCCTAGAAGAAAATGTAAGCTGAGGGTGTTTAGCACTTTACACTCTAAGCATTTAGGGTGCTGACAGACATGAGCGGGGGAGTGCTCTACTGGAAGCAGCAGCATGTTGTTTTGACCTGGCTCTGCAGCATTGGTATAGATCAGGCGCTTCAGCAGGGCTTTTTGGTGCTTTTAGCTAAAGCTGATACAATCAGCTATTAGATAAAAGCACCAGTAAAGCCCCACTAAAGCACCCACTCTCTACAGATGTTGGGAAAGGCAGGTGCAGCTAACATGCTGCCTGTTTTGGGCATGCACTGGGCTTGGTGCAGGAATGCTCAGTGTTTAAAGTGCTGGGATTTTTTTTTAAACGTCTGTAAGCAGCGCTAGTGTCCCCCATTTACCCCTCCACTGCAAGCAGGTATTAGTCTATGATTTTGTGACTGCTGTGATTTTCAGTGAATTTACATCAAGTCTTTAATCATTAATAGTTTTAATTCCTGACTTGTAGTTTTAATTATTTTTGTATTTTCTCCACTCTGTGTAGACAGAGAATCCAGGCTCATGGTTGGTTGTTTTTTGTTTTTGTTTTCTTTTTGGTTTTTTTTACAAACTATGTTATTTATTTCTTAGTTTAATTAATTGGCATCAGAGGTGAATAATATAAAGGGGTTTCTGTGTATTTTAAAAATGTCTGTTTTTTAAATAACATCCTTAATATATTACTTGTCTTGAGAGCACTTTTTGCTTTTATTTTATACTTTAATAGTTTTTTATTCTTTTATTTTCTGTTTTACAATTTGTTAATCTTTTAATCAGTGAGGAAAAACTATGTATGATTTTTAAAAATAACAATTTTGTAATAATTCTTAGACTTGCAAAGACCTCAAAGGTGATGAATCTTAGACTTGTGAAAATCTCTAGAAATAGTTAATTAGCATGCACTTTTGTATTTGATGCCCAAGTTCAATACTTCCCTAAAATCTTACGAACTTTTCTTGCAAGGTGTTAGATAAAGCAATGGGAATATAGTTGAAATTAGTGTTCTTGTGAGATTTTTGTCAATTTAGGTTGAAACTTATCCTAAATACTCTTGTGAGTCTGTTGAAATAGAAAAGACGCTTTTTGGTTCCAAGAAGGAGCCTTCTTTCTGCGCCCTCCAGTTTTGGTAGTGATAAAGAGTGAGTTTATTAGAACTATTAAAGACCTCCTATTTTCAACTTCATCTGGTAATCAAAACAAACTGAGTGGAAGTGTGGGATTGTTTCCCTGCCAATAGAGAAGAGGCAATATATACTTTAGAGGTCCTGAAATCACTGGGCATCTTTCTGTTGATGTCAGTGGGGTTTGCATTGGTCCCTTAGTCTACTTTTGCACACAATATTCATACATTTGAAATAATATTATCATTCTGGCCTCTTTGATGCTGGTGTTACTTAATTGGGGAAAAAGGGACATTGCCTGTCAAGAAGATATCAAATAGTAACAGTGATACTATAAACACAGCTATACTATGTTAAATATGTAGTACTTATTGCAATCCTCAGAAGACTATAGTACCTTTTTATCAACTGTAGTATTTTTATCAATATTAATAACTCATGGAAATGTAGTTCTAGAGTTGACAGCTGAGGAGACTTAAGGCTGTATGGCACATCAGAGGCATGTGTTTCTGGCCTTTGATTTGAATAGATGGTAAAATGGTTCCTGATTAACTTGCACATTAGAGCCTCTCTATATAGTTATTCTTAGGTGTGTTTGTCAAGGACCTGTGTGCCCATCTTACTTGCAGTTTAATTAGGCAAGCGTATAATGGTTGGTCTCGAGTGCTGCATAAGAAACGTTTGGAAACATTTATCAGATTGCTTCATGTTTCTTTAGAGCGCTAACATTTCAGGATTTAGGCAAATTAGAAGAGACAAACTAAGTATAAACCTCATAAAAATGTGCCCTGGAATATACCTATTTAAATTTGCTGATGATACCAAAATTTGGGGTGAGGTGAGCAGGCTAGTAGGGAGGGAAAGACTGTAACAAGACCTGGATAGATTACAGGAGTGGGCTGACATAAACAAGATGCATTTCAATACTGACAAGTGCAGGGTGCTGCACTTAGGCAGTAGAAACCAGCAGCACACTTACAGAATGGGAAACTCCCTTCTTGAGAGCAC
>NW_017728886.1:82722231-82733754 GCF_001723895.1 Crocodylus porosus
ATAAACTCACTAGGGGGGACCAGAAGGGTTTAGGGGAGACGCTGTTTTCCCTAGCGCCCCCTGGCATGACAAGGAACAATGGACACAAGTTATTCGAGAGTAGATTTAGATTAGACATCTGCAAGAACTACTTCACAGTTAGGGCGGCTAGGAGCTGGAACCAACTTCCTAGCTGGCTCTTACTCTGGGGATCTTTAAGAAGAGGCTTGATGCCTACCTGGCTGGACTCATTTGAGTCCCAGTCTTTTTCTCCCACCCAGGCAGGGGGTTGGGCTTGAAGATCTACAAGGTCCCTTCCGACCCTACTTCTGTGATTCTATATCAAAGGGTCTACATCGATGCTTTGCCGCCTTAGGGCTTAAAACTGCTTGCACCATATAGGCATTGATTGGAACATATGCTCACTAGTGAGTTCTTTACTAAAACAACTTTGATGCCAATTGTAACTTTAATACAGAAAAATATAATCTTCCAGTTTTTGTGTGGTACATCTGTGAGGGAAGCAGATTATAGTTAAATGGGAAAAAAAGGTTCTCTTTCTATTATCACTGATGCTTTGTAAAACCTAATATAGCTCTATAGTAATTTTTCAGAAAAGAGGATAATTTTTCTTTAGCTGCAGGTTGATTTTTTTTGGTGAGAGAATATTAGGACCACCAGCTGTAACTACAATATTTAATTTTGATGGCTAATTTGGTTAGGGTTTTTTTGGTTGGGCAGGGAGGGAGGAGGAAGAGGTAGGTGTAGAGGAAGTGGGAAAACTCTTAAATCACATGCTTTTCAATCCTGGATATCATGGCTCTTCTGCGGTCAGTTTTTGTTCATAAAGGCAATTCTAGTACTTAGTCTTTAGTCTGTTCCAATAACCTGCCAATCTGCTAGCAATTGTTTTCTTTTAGCAATTCCCAGTTAAACTCCAGCTGGTAAAAATATACCAAATGTGATGAAGCATGGCAAGATGAGTAGAGGAGCTTCTATAAACTGGGGGTGAAGAGAACATTAGGAATATAGTGTAAGAGGCAAAGTGGTACCTGGTTTGTTTCCATAGGCCTTTCGTCAAATTCCATAGGCATTTCGTGGAAATGCATCAGTCCAGTGATATGTAAAGTGTACAGGAGTCCTACAAAAGTCCTGTTTCATCAAAAATCTTTGTTGTAATGAGGGGACTTGCTATAGGAGAAACTGTCTAGAACTTTTATTTCTTTTTTGCTAAGGGAACACCTGTAGTATTTGGGTTAAGAGAAGTGCATATAATTTGACAATGGTATATTTCAGTATGTAGCATACAACTCGTATTTTCTTTCCTAGAATGTGGTGGGTCTCTATAGCTAGAGCACTTAAGAGTTAGCTTCCAAAACTAAGTATCAGGGCTCAATGTGGTGAGTATTTTGATAGGGTGCTTTCAAGGAAAACCTGGCATGCTTCATGAAGTGTTGTTGATGGTTTTACGTCTTCATGCTAAGGTGAGCATAGTACCAGCATAAGGGTCTCTGGGTGCAAAGTTGATTTGATTGATGAGAAATAAAGTTATTCTCTTAAGTGTTTTGAAATTAAAGCATCCATAGCAATTTTTGCAAGATAAAATGGATTAACTCTAGTGTCATTGTGGAATTCTAATTTGTCTGATTGCACTCTGCTCACAGAACCATCCCATTTACAGCTGGAATTCTTTAGTTTCTGTCTTAAGCAGCAGGTAGCAGGATACATTTTTCTTTGCATCCTTTTCCACTCTTGGAATATATAAGCCAAAGCCCTTCTTGACCTGATGTGTACTACCAAAGCAAAACTGCACAGAGGTGAATTCATATCAGTGATGGATTAAACAATCTATGTCTGCACAAAACTTTTTACATAATTTTGGATGTAAAATATATTACAAATGTTGCAGCATAGACCTTCAGATAATCAGGAAAGGAGATCCTCTCTTAATACAAGATCCCTAAAGGGTTTGGCTTGTTTAGTCAAACAATGCAAAGGCTGCAGGGAGGGAGAGTGATTGTTGCCTAAAAATGCACGGTAGCTGTTAGGGGTAAATACACAAAGAAAGGAAAAACATTGGCACAAGAACAGATGTCTAATTTGGTTAGGCATAAATATAGGCTGAAAATTGGAAGGTACTTTGTAGTCAAGGAATAAGGTTCCAGAGCAGTCTTCTAATAGGTGGAGTAGGTAAAAGAAACTTAAGTAGTTTTAAGATAGAACTTGATGTGTTTGAAAGGGATTATGTCACTTGGTTTTCTGTGATGCCGGGGGACTGGACTTGATGACTTGGAAGGTTCCTTAAAGTTCAGTGTTCCTCTGAATTTTGCATTTGCTTGTATTTTCCAAGGAGTTAATTTACCTACCTCCAAAATAGTGGCTTTTGTGTGCTAGATAAGAAGAACTTGAAAATGTATAGTGGTTGTGATCATCCTTCTTCAAAGCTTGAAGTCATTGGCTCTGTGTCAGTTTATTCCTGTTTTGTATCTGGCCCTTTATATAGAGGGTGACCATACGTCCCAGTTTGACTGAGATGATCCTGGAGTTCATAGACTGGTCCTGGCTGGTTAGTGAATATTAGAAGTTCTGTAATCAGAGGGGCATGGGGTGCAGCCCAGTGGGGAGTCAGAGTGGTGTGGAGTAGGATAGGGGAGAGGTACTGTCCCAGGTATCCTAATCTCAGGAAAACCTGTCAGATTTTTGTAAGTAATGAAGATAAGATGGGGAATTTTTTGTGCATGTTTTATAATGGATTTGACTGTGTTTGAAGAATGGGCCTAAACAAGTAGAAGGTTGTTATATGGTTAATCTTCATAAATTTGGTTAAATCATTAAAAAGTTAGACATTTTATGACACAGATTTGTATTAACAATATCTAGTTAGCAGATCTCTGTACTTTTACAGTATCCTGGCAGAGCCTGCAGTACTTGGAAATACAGATGGATGAACAGGTTTTTAACGTTTTTACTGTTTATTAAAATAAACAGGCTGTCTCTGATATATCAACATTTATTTTCACAGATTAAACTTCTAGATCTTCGGGGGTAGAGTATAATGTTGTTACTTTCTTTTGTTTTCATCTTTCCTACTTAAAAGCAACCAGTAATCTCATATGATCAGAAATATAATCTAGAGCCTTCAAAATCCAACACAGTTGGCTGCAAATGGACAACTTGGTGGTGTTTGGTAGGCTACATGAAGCAAAGTCTTGGCTTTAGCATCATTCCTAATAGACAACTGTTCACGTTGCTAAAACGCCATAAAAAATACTTGATGGTAATTGGCTAACTGACAGTCTCAGCTGAGAAGCAAATGATAAATGAACCTAGATACTCACCTATACAACTAACCTTTTGTCCAAAAAGTTGAACCTTCTTATCCATGGCTGGGGCATGCTGGTAAGAAAGCATGGAGAAACTTGCTTTGCTACTGCTGTTGCTGCATATGTTTTGTAGAGGGGATAGGAACCAGGGAGAACTAAGCTTTCTGTAAAAGTGTTTCTTTAATTGTTGTGTTTTAAAAATTTACCTTAAGCCTTTTAACAATTATTGATCAACTAGTAGGGTTCTCTGTGTTCTTTTTCACACTAGCATTGGGATTTTTTTAAACCCCCCCCCCCCCGATTCATTATTTATATCTTGATATGGGAAGACCCAGAATTTGCCCTTGTTTCATCTGTCAAATATCTTATGTGTTCCTGGAGTACAGGATATGGAATAAAGCAAGAGTCCTATATTGCCTGCTAAAATCAGTAAAAAGATGTCTTATTGCCAAAATCACCATTTTTTATATACATATATATCATAAATCTTAAATGTTGCATTCATTTTATTTGCATCTATTCTTGAGTCTCTTTAGTACACATGTTTTCAAGCCTTTCATTGCAGTGAGAGGGGAAAGAAACTTCCTTGATATTTTATAGGGAAAACTGAGTTTTTCGCATTATTGCTTGACTCCAGAAGCTGGGGCTTAAAGAAAAGCATGACACTTCAGTGCTTTAAATAATGAGAATTGACTGCACGGAGAGCCACAAGACCAGAGAGTGAAATACAGTTCTCTAATCTCTATCCTGTACTTTCCAAGAGTCCAGGCAGGGCACTAGCTACCTAGTTATGTGCATAAAATAAAAAAAAAATTGTGTGTGTGCACATATATATAAGATTGGGAAAGGTGACAGATGTAGCTGTATGGTGAGAGAGAGAATCCCCTATATAAGCTTATTTTTCAAATATACACCATTAATTAAAACTTATGCAAAGGCTTATGTGTGGCCTTGTACTTGGAGCAGTAGGGCTTGATAAGTGAATATCACCGGCGTGTAGGAAGAAATGTAACATCCAGCCACATTGTCTGTTTCCCAGTTTTGTTAATCCTTTCACCCTCCTCCCCCTCATACGCAGTTGATCTACCTTTATACTTGGCAGATACGTTTTGAGAATGTATTCTTGATTTCAGGCCTGCTTCTGTATGGTGCTGACATCTTACATGCGCCTCCTAATTGTTAATCATAAAGTGCTTGTTGCCTCATGGGAGGTGGTGTGTGTGGTCTGCTTCTGTGATGTATAGTTAATGGTGGCCCTTTGGAGTTGAAGGATCACAGAATCCAGTTCACAGTTTCTTCCCCCAAGATTTTGACACATACTGAGCCTTTAGATATTACTTATCCCTCTTGTATCAGCACAGAAATTGCTATCTTTTCTTTTTGTGGACTTTGTGTCAGAGGTCTGTTTCTATTTCAGGTTTTGTTGATTATTGTGCAAATGTATTCATTGATATTTTGAGGCTTTCATTTAGTACTTGGTTGCATTTTAAATTTTATAATCATTTCCTTTTCTAGGCACATATTCTTTAAAATGGTTTGCACTTAAATTACCTGCATTTTTGTTTTTTACAGCTTTCTCAGGGTCTGTGCGGTATGTGGCATTTATGCAAAATGCTTTCAATACTCGTGCTGTCCTGTTTCCTTTCAGCTCAAGTAGCATCCTCAGCAATGTATTTGGATTTGGCACAATAATAAAAGCTAACAGATAGTCCCTGGGTAGGGAAAGCCTAAAGCTTCTAATGTGCAAAATAAACACATTCATTAAAAAATCATTTAACAAATGACAACTACATTTCTAGCCCAGAGCAAACAGTAATCACCCAGGTGCTTGCAACTTGTTTACTAACCTATTACATAATTTTTTTTTTTTTTATTAAAGTGGCTCTAAAAATGGCAGTGTAGGCGTTCTTATTGTCTCTCTATGGCCAACGTCCTTAGGAAACTTTACAACTCGCAGTATCTCTGTAAGAATTGCTCACTTGGAAGTGAAAATGTTGTTTTTACTAGCAACATGCTTTGCATTCTTCACTTGGGGACTAAAAGAAGTGTACCAGTATTAGTGCTGGTGATTTGGCAGCTAGTTCATATTTGCACCATCACTGAAAGGTTACCAATAGTAAGATGTTTGTGTTGATCATTAAATAACCAGATATATGCCTGGAAAATGCACAGAAAGCACATGTGTGTTTTGAGCCAAAATATGCAATTTTACAGATATTTTTCTGTGTTTGACAATTAATTAAATGCATCTAAGCTTTAATTAATTACATTTTATTTAATAATTAACTAGTACCTTAAAAGCTGGATTTTCAGTTGAGCCTAAATGCATCCAGCATCTACAGATAGTTAATATAGAATCAGTTGCTTTGAAGATGCAGTTTAACTGTGCCTTGTATTGTCATGTAAATGATACCCATTATATGTAAATTTTCCCCTAAATGAACAGGAATTTGTATCAAGGAAAAAGTGGGAAAACTGGAGGGTGATTGATGTACCATTTGCTTTTTTTGCTTTCATTAGTCTCTTGGGTCAGGGAGTAATTGCATATTGTTTTTTTTAAAAATGATTTTCACACAAAACTGAAAGATTGGTTAAGTCCTTGTTTCCATATTATATTTTATGGACACAGGGACTTAAGCAATCATGCATTCTTAAGCAAGTGGATTTATGTGATCCTCTCTCCCTCTTCTCCCTCTCTTCATACACACAGGCACACTTCCACTCTCACTACTTGATTCCAGCACATAACTTTTTCCTAGATCATTTTTACAACGACATGATGAAATGCAGAATAAGTGTATAATCTTAATATCTCTTCAAGATGTGTTGATGTCGCAGGTCTGAAAGATGATTCCTAAGTACTGTAAGCTTCTTTCCTTCACTCTCTTATGCCTTGCTGGTGAAATGCCTATATCTTTTGTTTGATTTTGAGATATAACAGTTTCCTGACTTGGCACTGAAAAATCATGTTGGCATTACAGACCTTAAGTGTAATAATGTGTGGGACTCCATTTATAAAAATAAAAAAAATTAGTAAGCTTGATAAGATTATGCCGGACATCTGTGGAATAGGACCACTAATGCTGATGTCTGCTGAAATCTTGGCAAATATCTCTAGTACATGGATGTGAGGAAATCTGTGCTGCCTTTTTGTTTGTGAATGGTTAACTTGGCACATATGATAACATTGCTAAAAGGATGTAGAATCCTAAAATGATATGCTAGTTTATGTTCAGGTTTTGCTGGAACTACCTGTTGGCTGGTCTACACAAGACATTTACTGTGGAGTGGACTAATTAAATGTCTTGTGTCTACGCATGTGGCCCTAATAGGCCGCAGGCAACAAATTGACTCTGCTGCAGGGTAGAACTTGTATTTTACTCTGCAGTTAATACAAAGTGTTTTACTGTACAGCAGCACGCGTGCAGACCCTGATGCAGCTGGCTGGGCCACAAGGGTACTTCAGTGCAGCGGCAGCTTGCTGGCTAGCCCCATATTGGATAATTCTCACGCCCCACCTAGCCCCTCTATAGCACTTTGCCAAGTCAGAGTAGCCCCTGGCCCCCTGTCAGCTCGGGCTGTTCTGACCCTGGTGCCTAGGAGCAATAAACTGTGGCACAACATGCCCCAGAGTTTATTGCTTTGAATTGCACATGTAGATGCTCCCTGTGTTTCCCAGATGGTTTTGGAGCTTTTTGACTCCGTAGTACCCCTTCTCTCTTTTGCTGCTTTTTCAAGTGGAGTAGAGAGAAATCTTATTCTTCTCTTTTTTCAGGTGAGGGAGACTGAGGAAGTAGTGTCTTTGGAAGGGAGGTAGCTAATTTCCTTTCAAGCTAGTCACGTTGGGTCAGTGAATTACATTTTAGCATAAAGTAGGCTTGCTTAAGTTTGAATGCTTGAATATAATTTTTTGTTTTGTTAAGCTGCTTTATTCCCTCCCATCACTATAACATTACTGCTTCCCAAAGTAAAAACATTCATCTTCCATTCATTCTAGTGGCAAGGGTTTGTGATATAAGACATGGTACCTCAGAACAAGGAGTATAAAAAGAATTGGAGGATATATAGTTTGTGTTTTTCATGGCAAATTATCTGTTTCTATTGCTCTGGCTTTTTTTAAAATTATTATTTCTTTGAACAAACTATTTGGGCCTGATCCACACATGAGCATCTCAACAAGCAACTTGTCATATGGAGACAATGTCCACATGACCATAGTTTGTGTAAATCTGTTGAATCGCTCTCAAAATGTTCCTTTTCTGTCAAATGAAATATCCAGCTGGCAGTAACAATCCTGACAAATGGTGTGCACTGCACTTCTAAAGCAATTGTTCCTTTAGTCAGTCCTGCTCTCTGAGCAATAATGTTGAGATCTCTTTTTCACATGCTGCCTCAAGGAAAGTTTTCACTGTGGTTTTTTTTTTTCTTTTTCTTTTTCTTTCTTTCTATTTTTTTCCTTCCCCCCCATTGTTTAAGGGGTTGGGAATCTTTTTTCTTCTCCTGCTGTCTTGGTCATTTCGGCTCTTATTCAGCCAATATGCCTCATTAAATCAACATTTAAATGCACCATACCCTTAAGCAGGTCACTTTCTAAAAGCAGTCATGGAGCTGTTTTTAAAATATTGTTTAAAGCCTTAATTGGGGATGAAGCTTTGGTTAAAAACAGACACTCCCCCCCCCCCCCAACGCTCACAGCCTATACTGATTTCCATTGAAGCAAACAGATGAGCTTATACATTTTTTTTTTTTAAATGAAAAGTGCTAGAATTCACTAAAAAAGGTTAAAATTGAAGTGAGTAATCTTCAGTGCATAATGCAATTGTTAATTTTAGCGCTTTGCGTAGGAGCTGTTATGACTTGAACAGCCGGCTCTAGCCTTCATTAGAGAAGAAGCAGGCAGTTTTGAGACAGGTGGAGCTGGATCAAGCTGTGAAAGTGATTTGCTTGAAGCTGGTCATTAGTGTTAGAAATCTGGTCCTATTTATTGTATCCTTAACCCTACCATGATTATTTCCATTATTATTATTTACTTTTCGTCTTTTTCCAGGTTGATGATGATCTGTCAAACTGTCTAAAGGAACAGCATGGAGATTGGCATTCTGAACTGTTAATGGGGACATGGGACGCGCATTGTCTTTCATAATTTGTGTGGATTTAACCAGTGAAGAGCAACAGAAGCAGCTAGAAGGACATCAGGAATTAAAGCAACTTTGAAGGTAAATAGCTTGTGTGTTAATCTAGTCCTGTTGTGATATTTGTATTAGTAAATATTTTGTGAGCATGTAGATATATTAGTGTAATATGTGTACATAAAGGCATACAGTGCGTGCGCGTGCGTGTATACGTAAGTGCCTAAATCGTCTCAAGTTTGCTTGAGGTCACGTAGCTCACATTAAATAGATTTTAAATTTTAGTGAATTATTTTGAGTTACAAGCGTAAGTACACAACAGCCAGAACATTGTTTTCCAGTAAAAAAATGAATGCTTTTGAGAAATTGCTGAATTCTGTATTACTGTACTTTATAGTGTATGAGCTTACAATCCCGTCATGACATTCAGATTCACACATCTGAAAGTCATAAATGTTAGGAAAACCTCAGTCCACCAAATTCCCACAGTCCTCTGCAAAACAATACTATATTCCTATTGTTATACAGAAGCACTTAATCATAATTTGCTTTATTTGGTGTGTGAAAGCGGATGAAAAATCAAAATCTAAAGCCAAAAGTACCAAGACTTTAAAATGCATCTTTGTTTGTATTTCCAATTAAAAGAAAACAGAAGGACAGTGTTACAGGACCCCGTGAATGTTAATTATTAGCTATAAAAAGAAACATGGCGACCTATAGATTTGTCTAAATAATTTGTTTCATTGGGAGGCGAGCAATTGCAGTCTATTTCTGAAACAACTCCTTTTTCCACTGTAGTTGTTCATTGTTGGGGGTTTTTTTTCTCTAGATACATCTTTAAAAAAAAAAAAGCTAAATTATTCATAAGATTCATTTGACAATTGATCAATGGGGTTGTGTGGGGGGATGTTTTGTGGGGAGGGAGAGGAAAAATAATAATAGTCTTTTAGTTTGATAAGCCATTTAAGGCTTCTGTAAAACAGTTCATTGTGAGCTCAGAGCAATGCAGTGCAGTTAAGATATCTTCATTAGAGCTACCTGCCAAGGGCTTTCAGGAGGATTTCCACAGTGACATGGAGAGTGACATGGGGCTTGGGAAGAAGCTTATGATTTTAATAATGGAGCTGTCAGTTTGATGCCTGGAAATGTTGACCCTGAGAGCTTTATTGCCAAATTTAGATTTCATATTTATATTGAATTATTACCTCTTCAAGTGAATTTAATTTTTTCCTGTAGTGAATGCTGTAGGCTCTCACTATACACAGAGCAGTACCTGAGAGAGAGAAATCTGCAGTATTCTTTTGAGGTGCTTTTTTATTTTTTAAACAGATTTGGGAGGAGGGGGAGCACTGATGTGCCTCTGACCAGAAGTGTTAATTGGTCATCCTCTGTTTGATCCATCTGACTTATTTTTGATGGGGTGGTGAGGGAAAGAGAAATGCTTTTCCATTCCTGTCTCCAGCTCTGCAGTCGCACCTTTGCTGTGGAATGAGAAAACTTTACCTCAAATCTGGTTTTCATTTTTTACCACCAAGAAAGTTTTTTAAAATAAAGCTGCTTTTATTTGTTTATCTTGCCTCAGTTCCACTGTTAGACAGTGTTGATTCACTAGCATTTTTCAGCTGGAGCATGTTGCCCCGAGCCACTTTATCTGGGTCTGCTTATCAAAGGAAATGAAATGATTTACTTGGGAATCAAAATAAAAAATTCACCCCCATTCTTTTTGTGATGTTTTGACCTTTTAGGTCACCAAATCTTGTTGTTTTAATTTCTGTCTGGAAGAATGTCTGAGCAAGGTAAATTGAACCAGGAGACTGCGGAGGAAGCTGCGAAAGAGCAGGATTCTGCCATCTCCGAAGTGACCCCGGAGAACTGCATCATTAATAAAACGGAAAGCTCAGAAGTTGAAGAAAAAGAGGAGAAGCTGAGTGATGCCAAGACAGAGCTCCAGGTAAGAGGAAGAAGGGAGTGAATGGGCTGTCTGTTTGTTATTGTTGTTATAATCATCTCTTTCACTTGCCTAGATTTCCTTTTATTCTTCACTCCTTTTTTCATTTTGATGCGTTCTTTCTCTCTCTGTAATTTGTTTGGTGCTCCCCTACCCCATCTTACCCCATACAAAGTAAGTGAGATCACTTAATTGGCTTTCAAAGCTATTTTGGGTTGTATTATTGGTAGTTATTTATTTTACTAGTGAGCTTGGCACTGAGTGCCCACTATGAAATTTTGGTTTAATATTAGACTGATAGTTTTCCCTCCTTGGGTATTTAAGAATGATCTTGTGCTGATGAACGGATTGGTAAAACCGATTTAGAATTTTTGGTTTGATTTTAATTTTACAGCATATGCCATATTTTAAAATAGAACAGTTACTGCCAGAAACAGCTGCAAGTATGCACAGCTAAAGAAAGGTCATTTAAAAACCTGAGACTTTATCAGAGGAGTGTTTTTATTACTTAGAAATGTAAAAAGAAAGAAACTAAAATTAGTGGGAGCTCTGACGGATTTAAAAGAGAGAGACATTTGGAGAAAGGGAAAGGCTCACTTAAGTGTTGTCTTTTATTGTATTTTATTTGAGCATAAAATTGCAAAACATGCTAAGTCTGCATACTATTATGCGAATCAGATCAAAGCACAAAGTCAGCAGAGGCAATTCTTAACTCTTCTGCTTTCCAGTTGCTTTAGGGAAGTTGCTGTATGATACAGTATTGCTTCAGGAATGATTTAATGAAGTATTGCTGATATATTCCTGTTGTGGGCATTTTACATTAAAAAGACACTTGTTGTTTGTTTCACACAGAAACGAGGTGCAAACCAGAACCAGCAGAAAAAGAGATCCAAGGTAAGGCTCCGTCTGTAAGTGAAATGGTAGCTCTGTGTCAGCTCAGTGTACCATAGCACCATTCAGATGACTGCATATGTGACAATAGCTTTTACTGTTCTCCTTACCTCACAAGCATGTAGCACAAAGGTAGTTTCACCAGATATTAAGTGCTAATGTCCCCTTTTTGTCCATCCTGCCGTATGCTCTTGGGCTGGCCATATGCTTGAGAGGGTATACTGCATGTATGCTTGTGTATGTGTAATTAGGG
>NW_017728886.1:82733971-82755947 GCF_001723895.1 Crocodylus porosus
TTTAAAATATATTGCCAGTGGTCAGATTTTTATATTGCTGCTGGCTACAGCAAATAAGTGTCTTTGACTCCGCTATTCATTTTTCTTGTGGTTCTGTATTTTGTTTTTCCTTTATGGCTTTCAGTGGAAGTGAGAGGTAGCAAAAAGGCTGAAAAGCAAAAGCTGCATGACGTGGCACATAGTGTGCTGGACAAAATCTACTTTTTATCATCTTCTATTTGCCACATGCATATAACTGCATCTCGGGCAAATAGAGCTTGGCAAGATGAGCGGGTAGTTATTGCTTGAAATTTTATTAGGGTGGTTGATGCATTTGGAGATTTGCGATGAGCAGTAGTTTTCTTTTGTTTTTGTTTTCTTTCTTTCTCATTCAGTCAGGAGCTAAGGGAAAACTGGTCCGGAGCCTTGCTGTGTGTGAGGAGTCTTCCCCTCGCCTGGGAGCAGAAGGTCTTCATGATAATCAGGTACATCTGAAATCATTGCTGTTGGCTGCATGGTTGACTTCCACTTACACTTGCATGATTATGTTACTTAATTGGGCTTTTAATGCTACATTTGGGGAAAAAATTACATCCAACAATGCACAAGATTTTATGACGTTATCTGGTTTAGCGTGAACTATTATTTTGCAATATTGTAGTAGTTTAACAGTATGTCACAGGGTGTTGTTTGCTTTTTTTTCCAGACCCCCTGAAAATTTCAACAAATGGAAAAGAATTCAAAAGAATTCAGATTTAAAATTTAAAATAAATAGATAAAATTGTTCTTTTTCTCTAAGGCTCTCTCTTTGGAGGCTACACCAGATACAGTTCTGAATATGCACCGGTTTCTAGTTCAGCTGAGATCTATAATGCATCAGTCTCCCCAGTGTGCACTTCACAATAATACACATATCATTGACTCTAATATATATTGGCAGTGAAGAGGGTGCACCATCTGACATTTGGTGCAGATTTTCCAATATAAAAAAAAAAGCATGAATCAGTCTGTACTGGTGTTGTATTCCATTTATTCCAAAGAAACCTTCTTGGACCAAAACTTCATTTCAATTCAAGCCAACAGATTTAGACTATGGCAGACAGTCCTTTTTAGATTCTCTTCCAAAAAAGGTCATAAACTATTTTTTTTTTATTTGCCCACTGAAAGCAAGATTAGAAAAAAAAAAAAATCCTTAAAAGCTACCAGCATTGATACTTAAAAGATTCAGTTGTTTTATTGGTAAATGAGATCAGCCACAGAGAGAAAGAAGGGGAAAGATTGAGAGAATGGCTTTTGTGAGCTCAGAATATTAAAATCACATTTATTAAGTGTACTTTCTTGGAGTTTCCTCTATTGACTTGAAATGAAACAAATCAAACTCTCCTCTTAGGCTCATAAGTATGGAGAGGACTTTTTTTCTTTTTTCTTTTTTGAAAGACCAAAAACCAGATCTTGTTTAGCAGGTGGACTTCTCCAAGTTCTCACTGCTCTACAATGATGCTTATGCAGTAGAGCAATTGACAGATTATTTTATCAGTTGTTCAGTTGTAGGTATATGCTTTTTTGCTTAACTTGCGTTATTAGAAATGTGTGGCTTTTGTTCTGCATTTTATTTGTGTTTTCTATTGTTTAATGGAGAATGAAAGGAGAATAATATAAATATAAGAGATTGTATTAAACATCGCATGGTAGTTTATAATGTACTGCACAGGACGTATGTTAAACTCCATGGAGGTTGGCAGTTTTGGGTATAATATACCTCTCCCAAACTGCACCCTGATGCCAGACAGAGGAGGGGTTCCTTACATACATCCTTTGGTCCTACCCCATGTTTGACAAGGTACTGGCAAGAATCCTTGGACTGTTACAAAGATCACAGGAATCAAAACACCCCTGGACACCATTGTCTGTCTGAAAGACAATTGGCTCGGAGTAATCGATTAGATAGGAACTATACTTTGTTCTTATTGGCCTTTTGCTAACTAATACAGATTAGCTTTGCAAAGGAAAGCTACCCCTGCATTCTCCTCCTTGGACTGGCTGAAGGATATTGGAAGTATTGTGCCAGATGAAATGGTTTGCTTTCACGTTAAAGGAAAAAGAAGCATATTTTCAGTTTCTTTGGAATTTTTTTATTAGTTTATCTTAATGGTTTACAAAGCACAGGGTCTTAAGTACCAGAGAATGTATGGTACATTGCCAGCACTACAGAGTATGGATTGTACTGCAAACCTAATGTTTGTATTTATATTTGAAAATTTGCCTTCATTTTCCTGTGTAGGAAAAACTTGTTACCTGTATTACTTGATCTTGAACGCTTACCTGATGGTTCACTATGTCCTTACTTATAAGGAATGTTGCCTCTAATGTTATACTATTGATCTATCAGTGTACTATTGCAACTTGAACATTTCTTTTGTTGTTCACTCTACTTACCTTGTACCAATGTACTTATTAATATTGTATTTTACTATTGAGAAAAATCAATAAAAATAAATATAACAAAAATATATAATAGATTGCTTTCACGACTACAGCCCCTTTGTGTGTTTCTTCAAATGCAACCAAATACTTTAGTAGCATGTTATATGTAACACAAAGTGTATGCTGTTTGTTTCTGTGTTGTTTATGCTGTTTGTAAAGTCTGTTACTTTTTCTCTCTGGTTACTGTAGGTGCATTTTAATAGTCATTCTCAGTTTGGAATTAAATTCCTGAGGATGGATTAACTAGTTCCAATTTCTTTTTTAAGCAAAAAAAAAAAAAAAGAAAGAAATAATAGCAGAATCACCCTCCATAGGTAGCCCAGGGAATCTGAAGTTGGTCTTCAGATTGATTCATATAAAACCCTATTGTAATGAAAAATGGTATTTAAATATCTCACTTGGACAAGTGAAAGAGTGGGGGGAAAAAACACTTTAATCCATTGAATGCAAGCTGGCAGTACAGGGGAGCCTTATTTCAGATGCCTGAAAGTTCCTAATCCTTTACTGTATTCAGTGCAACCTTTTGTTAGCAGTTCCACCTTACAATAATAACAGTAGGGATTGAGAATACCGTCGTGTTTTGGATATATGACTTCAGTTTTACAGTGCCTTGCATCTCAAGTCTTTTGTACCACATTTCAGTTTCATGTTAAGAATAAGGCACCGATTCAGCAGAGGCAGTGTTGAATTCCTGCCTTACTGTGACATGTTTACCCTGATAACTGGCTTTGTTAAGATTTTTTTTTTTTGTCTTATGCTTGCTGTGGTGGCTGTTGGGTTTTTTTTTGTTTTTGTTTTTTAAAGTAACATTTTAATGACTCTGAGGTGTATAATAGTTATTGCAGGCATCACTTCAGTTCTAATATTCTGCTGCTTAAAATACACTATAATTTTGTAGAGATCCTTGCTTTTCTGTAAATCAATTGTCTTTGGAACTTGGTAATGAAAGGCAGCTTTTCTTATTTTTTCTAATATTAATTAATTAATTTGGATTTTACTGATGTGATGGTCATCACTCATCGATTATGAAATGTGCCTTATGTAAAAAGCACACTTTTAATATTAACTAACTTTTGCTAGAATTTGATATGAGCATGCATTTTTTACAAAGTTTATATATCTGATATCGTTAAGTCATTTTTATATAAAAAAGTGAAAATACTGAGACCCCCCCTTCATACAGTCAGGTTCTATTCCTTCTAAATGATCATGGCACTGTTTAAAATTTTTCTTAAGTACTAACCTGTGGATTTTTGGTTTTGTTTTGTTTTTGTTTTTTTTAAACTGCTGTCTCAAAAATCTAGTGTTGGTGCAAATGGAGATTAATTAGTAATAAAATCCAAAACAAAGAGGTCAAACACAGCAAATTTCCCAGTTTTCTAATAACTGCAGCTTCAAAGGGATTCAAGGTCTTTGAAATGCCAAAATCTTTACGACATAGGTTTCTGAAGCATTAGAGAAATTTAGTTAGTATAGGCACTTTATCCAAAAGTATAATACACATTTTAGCATTAGCATAAATGCAGCATTGCCAGATGGTTTTTAATGTGATAAACCTGATAACTTAATATGCTTAATAGGGTACTATTGATTTTATTATTTATGGGGAAGTGGATGATTATTAAAACCTATATAGCACTAGATGTGTTCATGGCACTTCATATGAATTTGCGACATATTTTCCATGGAAAAAATTATATTATTAAAGCTAGTTGTCTATCTAGCTATTAGTCTTTAACATCTACAGTTTCTATCAAGAAATAAAATAATGTAAGAAAAGATCCCATATGAATTTCTAATATTATAACAACTATTAAACAAATCTTGATCACTAGAAATTGAGAATAACGTGCCTTTTAATATTTACCAGCTAAGAGGTGTTTGGTTTGGGAATATTAAGGAGGATATTCTGACTTTAATGGGAGCAGGAAACACGCATCTGATAGCAGTTTGGCCCTAAGAATACATTAATTTATTAATGGCTTCAGGTTTTCTAACGGTGCACACCTTAATGTAAACCTCTGCAATTTGGAAGCCATGTACCGTTTACAGGATCTGGCCCTAAATTGTTATGTTTTTTTCAACAGGAATCAATACAACTACAGCTTTCAAGTTTCCCCAGCCTGCAAGAAGACGACAAATCTAGTAAAGATGACTCTGAGAAAGACAGAGAGAAAGAGAAGGATAAAAACAAAGAGAAAGATAAAACCTGTGAAAAACCCAAGATCAGAATGTTATCAAAAGGTGAACTTAAAAGTATTTAAATAATTTTTATGGTCACACATGCAAAACTTCTGAACGTGCATTTTATATACACTGACATCTGTCTGTCTGTTTTTGTCTATGCATTACACGTACAGCAAAAACTGTAGATATTTATATGTTAAACATCAACTTTAAGTGGATAAAAGGGAATAAATGTCACAAAAGGATGGGTGTAGAAGAAGGAGGTAACATATAAAGTCACATATCTATGACATTTCCTCATACAGCATAATGGTTTGTATATAGCAGCTGTTTAATACATAACTGTGTGTGCATGTGCAATGTATTTCAATATATGTATATGATAAATAATATTTATGTAAAAGATAGCGTAAGAATACATTACCTCTTTAGTGAAAATAGGTTTTGCCACCAAGATTTCTACTCCTATATATTGCTTATGCCCTATTGGTCTGTTTGTTAATGTTATTGAGAAATCTGTGCATGGCTTTTAACCCGTACTTTTAAAATGCCCATTACATATTGTAATTCTGGTTTAGCAGAATAGGTATATGCAAGATGATTTTGAATCCAATTTATTTTTTTATTTGCAATACATGATTTTAGCCATGTTACAAAACCACACCATAGACTCTTAAGGATAAGCATTGCCTGCCTGTAGGCAGGCAGATCCTCAGCAGAAGTGAATTGTCAGTTGCCTTCAGAGGAGGATGACAGAGCTCAACAGCTGAGAACATACCTAGTGTTGCGAAGACCCAAAACCCACAGTATAAATCTACTTTGAATACACTATTGCAGCTTGCCATGATTACCTACCAGCTTTCAGAAGTTACTGTTGCCAGTGTTTTAAAATGGTTAGAGTTCTCACTGGCATGGCATATCTGCATATGCTTCATGTTGAATTTGACAAAGATGTATTTAAGAGTAGTAAGTTGGAAGTGCTTGGATGAAATTAAACACCTTCTATGATATGGAAAGGGCAGCACTCGCTGTTAACATCCAGCTTTGGTGCTGCCTGTTGTTAGTATAGTACAGAGAAATGTAGATTTCCTCCTGGTGTTTCCTGGGGTACTCATTTTAAGTAGTAATATGCATGTACATTTTCGAATGTTTCTTCAGACTACTGACTTGAAAACAGAATTTGCCTCATGGGTGACTTAATTTTACCTTTTGAAATGAAACAATTGTCTGTTATTTTTTCAGATTGCAGCCAAGAATATACAGATTCAACGGGCATAGATTTGCATGAATTTTTGATTAACACATTAAAGAATAATCCCAGGTAAGTAGTCGTGCATGTAGTTAGACTCCTGGTATAGCCCTGGCCATATCATAGCAATTATACATCTTGTAGTACTAGTTTTAGAGAGTGCTGTTAGGGAGAAAGAAATGATGGAAGCATGATAATATTAACAAGAAGTTCATAAACCAATCAACCCCCACTCCATAGGCTTTCCAGTTTCTCACTGCTTAATTGCTTTCCCTGAAATTTGACCATTGTGCCTATTTTCTCCCCCACCCAACTACATCCCAAGACTCTTAACACTAACATATAGCCTATACAATTTGGAGTATTTTTATATATAGGCTGCAGTTTTCTCTCAGAACTGCTATATACAACTCTCACCATATTGTTAGTACTAAGAAGCCTCCTTATGCACACAATCAATCTGGAGCTGTAAAGTCATTGCACTATAGAAGTTGATCTTGACTGTATAAAGAAAGTTTTAATAAAGAACTTTGTACACATTTTATTTAAAATACTCATATTTTTTTTTCTGTTGAATTTGGGGGGAAAAAAATTGCATAGTACCATCTTTCACTGACAGGAAACCAAGAAATAATTGGGCAAAGAGCAGTTTATACATTTAAGTTAAAAATCTCTGGGATTTCAAAATAAATAAACTCCGCATTTCACATTAAAGACAGAAAAGCCCTTGAAGTATCCTATAAGTAAATGGTTTGCTAGCTGGGAGGGGCAGCTGGAAAATGTGTTGGGGGGAGTGCAGAGTTGTGGAAAATATTCAACATTTTACTAAAAAATTGTAAGTTGGATTCTTAAAGTTTAAAACAGAATATTGTGATTCAGAAAGACTATGGTTCTGCCTCCTCAGACTGCCTTATGTCATTATTTTTAATAAGTTCGGTGGCTGAATTATGAGCCTCACTGCATCCTCTCTTGCTGAAAAATTCATAATGGAAAATTATTTTTTGGTTCTATATATTTGTTTCCTTTTAGATAGATGCATGTGTTTTCCTTCCCAAACCAGAGTTCTTATGGAAAATTTCTTTTGGTCGAAACCAGATTTGCCATCAAAAGTCAGCTTTGATGGCAAAGTTTCAACCATTTGCTACTCTGAAAAGAAACATAATAAATGATATCTGTATACCTGCAATATCACCATTCCCCAGTTGTAGAAAGGGACATTTCCCTTAAGCCATTTGAACAGACCTTTGGGGCTGGAAATGTTGCCAGGCATTTGTCCTCTAGGAGTAATGAAGTCCATTTCTTACCTTGTCAGCATAAGCAGAGAGGAGGAAGTCTCTCTTTTTTTCTTTCACCAGGTGCACCAAAGCAAATATTAGAATCAAAATAGTTGCACCATTTGTAAATAAATAAAGGGACTCCTGTGATTAATGTAAAAGTTACACTGTTGTATATCTAAAAATATTCTGACAGTTAATCCTTCAAATCACCATGTTTCTCCTTATAGGGACAGAATGATACTCTTGAAAATGGAACAGGAAATTATTGATTTTATTAGTGACAACAAGTAAGTTAAGTTTTTGTTTATTGGTTAGTTTCTGCTATGTGAATATTTGCATGCTATCAATATATATTGTGTTCATGGAATAAAAATGCCGTTCATCTGGGAAAGATACTTGAGTGTTCTAAGTGCACCAGGTGCTGGAGCTTAGCACCTTGCAAGATCAGGTCCTAAATTCCTGACAAATTGCTTTCAGTAAGACCTACAGATTAGCATATGATAGCATAACAAAAAGCATGACTTTTCATTTTTATTACAGTTCTCTAATGGCTTCCAGCTGGCTTCAGTCAGTTATGCCGAAAAATAATTGTAAAGCTTTCATTGCAAAGGATATAATGCAATCATCCCTAAATAAGGATGTATAATCAAATATTCTATCGCTCAATTTGCTCTTCGCACTACAGTATTTTAATATGTTGAAAAATAAAATTAGACCTTCTTTTAAGGGATAAAAAGCCCTTGTTTTATTCCATGTATTAATGTTTTGTGCTATTGGTTTATGTTACTGGCTAAGAACAAAAAAAAAAAAAGAAAACAAAACAAAAACCCTGACAGTTTGAGGGGGAAAATAGACACTTTAAAATGTGGGAAAAGGGACGAATAAAAGGCTTGTCCTTTAAGGATATTGGTCAAAAGCTCATGATTTGGAGGTGGAAAAGTCTTTCCTAATGTACCTTGCCCAGATGTCCAATGATGTACTTGGAGGAAAAGTGTAGGGAAGGGAACAAGTACTTCCTGATATTGGCTGATGCTTAACTTAACCCATAAAAGTCTCTGTTTCATTGTTACTGACCACAGATGTACCCCAGGCCACCTCTACATGTTACAGGTATCATGCAGTTAGCTGGTTAACTGTGCATTACTTTGGGACTAGCTTCATGTGCAAAATACCTATCACGCCATAAAAAGCTCCAACCAGCTATAAAGTTAGATCTCAAAAATGTGTACTAACTTTAACTTGTTGCTACCGAGCTTTAATTTGCACATGTAGCAGTGTCTCCCCTGCAGTTGGGAGCCCCATCAGCTCCCAGAGCTCCCAGATATACAGTGGTGTACCATGCCCAGCCGGGGCTGGGAGTCTCTCAGCCTCGGCAGCTGCTGACTCTGTCCTGGCAGCATCCCGCAGCTGCCAGGACCCAGACCCCAGGCAGCTCACCTTCCAGCTGGGTCCCAGTAGTCATGGGGGTATAATTGTGGAGGCATAATTGTGTGGGTCATGGATCAGCTCTCATTGCGCCTTTTGTGTAAGTGTAGAGGGGACCCTGATATTTCCTAAAACATAGCCACTATAATTGGCTTTTTGCCTTCCTGCAGCAAACTTGTGTATACATTTGCAAAGGGACAGCATTAAGTTAAATTACTGCAGATCAAATATAAAAATATCTTCCTATAACATTCCCACCTCGGAGCAATAAAAGAATAACTGATCAGTGTGTTTTCTTCCAGCAATCACTACAAAAAGTTCCCTCAGATGTCTTCATACCAGAGGATGTTAGTGCACCGAGTAGCAGCTTATTTTGGGATGGATCACAATGTGGATCAAACTGGAAAATCTGTAATTATCAACAAGACCAGCAATACTAGAATGTAAGTAGCACCCTTACTGTGCTTTCCTGTTTCCTTTTCACATGAATCAGCTTGTATCAGGGCTACATGGCGTTTTTTTAAATCTCCATCTTTTGTAAATTTGTTATCATACATTCTGATTATGGGATGCTCTTACATTCTAGCAGGATTTCATGGAAAATTATCTGAGGTTTTGAACTTTAGAGCCTCAGTCACCCTGGTTGTTCTTATGCCAGAATCCTATATAATGCCGCTGGAGTAGAATGCTACTTTGCTGATTCCCTAACACTGCTGCATAATTATAGAAAGTAATATATTGCTTACAGTGTTGCTGGGAGCTGTGCAGGTACTTTCAAATAATGCAGAGATACTGGCAAGGCGCTCCTTTTCTTTATTCAGTGTCTCTCTGCTTTGAAGGTTCCTGTTCTGTCTGACTTGCCTATTTAACATTGGATTTTTTCCACAGATCTTTAGTCTATTACCAATACACCATTTTGTAATGCAGACTAAGTAATTAGTGCTTTTAACGGGGATTTGGCATGTGGACTGAAGGTTCTGGGGAATGTCTTTTAAAAACTATTTTGCTCTTCTACCCTATAGTTAGGGAACTTTAAAATACCCATTTGATTTTGATATCCAGGGGCTAAAGCGGTTTTGCATAAATTCAGCTACAAAAAATATAAAACAATGTGTAATCCCTTTCTATTAAACTTCTTCTTATATATGCCTTTTCTAGGTAACATTTCTTTATAAATTTTATTTTGAAAGCTTGCTATTCAACTATAGTAAGCAGTTTGGGGAGCTGATCTTATTGCCAGAACTCATGTACATTACCTAAGCTTCTACCAGTAATCCTATGATTTCTGAGATAAGTAAAGGTTGCAGGACTTGGTCCTAATGGCCTGAATTTTAGAGGTACAGATCAGAGGTACAGAAAAAATTGGGCCACCAAAGTTTTAGTAGGTGAGTTGTACCATTTCATAGAGAATCTAACAGTATCTTGTGTGTGGATGTATGTGTATGTGGAAAGAAGTCTGAGGAATGAGACCAGTTTTTCAGGATACTTCTGCTTGTTTTCAAACAAGAAATAATTTCTAAAATCCTCTACAAATTTTATTTTTTAATTTTGTATATCTTTCCTCTCCTCTCTACCTACTTATAGGTATAATTGTTATAGAATAACAGTGGAAGTAGAAACATCCAGTCAACAAGATAAATTGTGTTGCTAGAAGCTTTTAAAATGGTTTGTACTTTGAGCTTCCTTAGTTGCCTTGAGATACATCTTGTAGACCACTGACAGTGGACTTGCTTTGCCTCACTTAGAAAACACTTTCTCATCAGGAATTAGCTTCTAAACAGCAATCTGAAGTTCCACTTAGTGCTTAGGTAAAAAGTTTTGGATTTTGTCAGACCTGGTAGCTCCTATTTTGGTGGAGTGAGACGAGAAGGACAGTTTTGGTATTTGCATAGCCACCATCACAACCAGCACTAATTGGCGCCTTTGCTGGCAGGCTCAGCAAGGGAGCCCAAAGTCTAAATGGGCTTTTCAGGTTGAACTTACCTTTCAGCTCTGGATGTGTTTTCTGCAGGTTGTTAGTTAAGACACAGATAGAATTACTGAGAGAATTATTCCTGCCATTGTCCCTAGTATACTTGTTTCATGATTAAGCAGAGAGCTGTAGTGTTCTGCATGTTTAGTCTGTCTCTTCCATGAGCACTGAATAAATGCAATTTCTATTCTTTTACATAGTTGTTTAATGCAAAACCTCTTACCCTTAAGGGCATATTAATCTATTATCCACTGTACAGTATATGATTTATAATAGTTAGATGTGGATCTAGCGTGAAGCTTTGTAGAACTTGTGTTCCTTCCCAGGTGGAGATGGTGGCATACTTGTAAAATTCCCTTTTTTCTTTGAGTTGTGGATTTCATTATCAGGATAACTATGACAAAGGATTTGTGTGCATGGCTTAGAAAGGATTGAATGACACAATGTTGGATTTCAACAAAATGTATAAAAGTAAGATACCTTTTCTATAAAGCAAAAATCATGATGTGCTTTCTTTAAAAGACCAGTACTGTCAAAATGTTTTTGAATAAGAAAAAGCTGCAAATATAAAATGACATTAAAACAAGATGAGAGCAGTAACAACCAATCAGTTATTTAGATTAGCTGTGTGAACTGAACCGTTTTGAGATGGTGAAATTTAATTTCAAGAAATTATGAGATGCATATAAAAAAGTGCCTATGGCCCATTTACCTATTCCTTATCAATTGCTAGTTTTGTATGGGATTTTAACATGATTTTGGTGTGGAGATGGTGACTATGACTACCTGCTCAGGGAGTAGGTAGGAGAAAGCATAACCCAGAACTTTTTCACAGATTGTCCAGAAAATAGATCTGGGTATAGTTATAAACTTAATTGCCATCATCTGAGATACTTGCACACCATCAACAGATTATAGAACCCAGAATTCTGATAGACTCCACAATGATTTGATTTAGAACCTAGTGTTCTCAGAGGAAGCACTTTTACTTGGTTTAGAATTGGAACTAAATTCTGGGAACCCTTTGGCTAGATCCAGGTGTGCAGGGGTTTTCCCTTTAGCAACCACCCGTCCAAAAACAACAACAATAACAACAAAAAACAACTGGTGGGGGGAGGAGAGTGGTTCCCTGGCTTCTGTAGCCCCACACTGAGGCATCCTGTGCCCCAGGCAGCCGCCTCTGCAGCACATAGAGCAGCAAGACAATGTGTTCTGCTGCAAAACACACAGGTAGTGGCATGCACTGTGGAAGAGGGTAGTGGCTAGTATTTGTGCTGCTGCAAAGCAGATGAAAGAAGACTGAAAGTGATTGAAATACTACTCAATCAGGTTCATTTTAATTGTGACAATCTTAAGTACTTCTTGAATGTCACATTAATTGTACTGTTGGCCAAGACTGATCTAAAGGCCAGTATGTCCAATGACTGTGCATGCCGCATATCTGGCTTGAGATCTGGTAATGCCCAGCATTTCTAGGTTCTTTCCAACTGCCAGTTGAACATTATGAATCCCAAAACCACACAGCCTCACACACTAGACAGGAAAGAAGGTTTGTTATGTCACTTGGAGAATTTGCAGATGAAAGAGCCCCAGAATTGTTTACTGGGCCTCCTGTGATGTGTGTGCATGTTCATATGTGTTCCTGAATAACCGTACAGGACATATTTCAATTACTGCTGTGTAGGTAAAGGTGCTGTTATGTTCTCCTGTGGTGGAGTGATGGCTTGTGAATATTCTGCTGCTGTGTGACTCCCCCAAGAGTTAAATGAAGACAGTGTCTCCTATCATATGTGGACAGGGTCAAAATTCTGGAAGAAGATCAGAGTAGCAGCCTCTCCCTCCTCTTGATAACACCAGTTTTGATGAGATGGAATAGAAACCCTAGAAATGTAGTGTTGCAAAGCTAAAAAAGAGGAGCTGTTCAAGAAGAGCTTGGGTAAGCATCACCTGGGATAATTTAGAAACAGTTCATCCTGAATCTATTTCAGGCATTAGGCCAGATGACTCTTGAGTTTCCTTCCAGCTCTATTTTATGAATGATATTGTGGGGGGTGAGAAATAGAAATTTTAAATTTTATTATCTCTTGGCCCTCAGTAAGTCCAGTGAATTTCAACATGCCTGTGTATGTCGGTGCATGTGAAGATACTTGCTCAGGGAACAGAAATTTGAAGAGCTGTAGAGGTGGAAGAGATTTGCAGCTGAGCTAGGAGGGACTATAGAAAAAACATTATTTCTGTAACATCTTAAATTGTAGCTTTCCTAGATAAATGAACCATAGTGACCAATACACGTTCCCAGGATCTGATTCTCTTTGGGTTTAAGTTTCTTTAGGCTGGACCACTGAACCTCTGCAGCGTCTCACTGAAGTCTGTTCCAGTAGATCAGAGAGCATAATCAGGACCATGTGATCAGCTTACATTTGGAAGGCTGTAATACAGTATTTGTAATACAGTACTTTCTTATTATTAAAAAGCGTATATTATGTAAAGCAGAGTTCATAATATTAATCACTTATCGTAGAAATGATAACACATATAGAAGCCACTTCTGATGATATTCTTTTTATCTTGGGACCTTGTTGCATGTTACTGTGAGCTGCATAAACGTTGATGAACTTAGTGCTAGCTTGCCGTCACACCTTCCATTTGAGTGGACACACCTTAATGGAACAGGACCTGAGTTATGTGGACCAAGAGATAATCCTGCCCTAGAGTGGTATAACTTTTTGCTGGATAATGAGTGCTTTAAGCTGCTTAAAGATGTTAATGTGGGGACAATCCAGGGGTTAAGAGCTCCAAGACCCGCCCAAATTTAATGTGTAACAAGGCCCTTAGTGTTATATTAAAAGCAAGTCATTTTAAAAGCTACAACAGAAAACTTCCTAAATTTTATCTTCTGTAGTCCACACGAGAAGCATGAACAAGAAAAGTTTTCAGAAGTGTGGGTTTTTGAAATCCCCTACTTTGTTAACTATGAGAGTGCTGTTGTGACTCCATTATATGTATATTTGTCTGTCATCTGTGTGTGTCTGTCATCTGCCTAAAGACATAGCTAAAATGTATAGGCCACACAGGCCAGTGCAATATGATATAAGCATGACTTTGACATGAAGCCAGTATTTTATTTAGGATGGCCTAAATGAGTGCCAAAAATAATGCGCCATCACTTATTTTGCCTGACATGTATTTTATGGGGAGGAAAATAGAATACTTTAGAGAACATTGCAAAGGCTGTTGGTATTTTTATGTTCCAGTATATTCAGACTGATTACCCCAGTGATGATAGGTTATAATGGGGGGGCAGAGATGTAGGGGAGGTTTTTAAAGGTGCTTTATAACAGCAGATCTTATCACATGCACATCACCACATAAGCAAATAGGCCCAGCAGTGTTACTTGGCATTCAGGATGTTCAGTACCTGTAAAATGCAAGGGCTGTATTTATAAATTTCAATCTATTTTGAGGGCATATCACATCTCTTATGAAATCTTTACATTATATATAACAGTCACCCTTTCAGTCGTGATTTTCTAATATTCCTTTAGAATAGCAGGGTAGTGTGCCTTGTAAACTTTATAAGAAAGCAGCCTAATGGAATTTTTTTCTTTATTTATTCTGCTGCTATAAATCATTGTGTTTTTTAGATTTACCCTATTGACAGGGCTTTTGTCTCTTTGGCATGAATCCAAACATTTGAGCAACACTAGCATATGCTATTTGTATTTAATGGGTTCCTGATAATCTGAAGCTGAATTGGGTATGATCAGTGTTGTATTCCATCTAGACTGATCTATCTTCTTTTTATCCCGGTAGCTTGAGTCACAGTTCAAATTGTATTAATGTTTTCCATCCCAGAAAATATAAAAATCCTAAATAGTATTTTCTGACTAACCTGCATTCTTTGCATATACAACATCCAAACCATTATGCTAATATATTTGTCTGGAGCTAAGTTTGGCATATTTATTGTGCTATAACTCTTAAGTAAAGAACCATTGCAACATGCCTATAAGATGGCACTTGATAGAGGTAGGGATTTAAATAGCATGGATCTATTCTTAACAGACTCTCCCTCCCACCCCCAAACCCCCATAAAGGCAGGCCAAGAGTACTGGTGTTTAAAATATACTGGTTTTATATTTATATGATGGAACTGATTATGCTAAAGGGTTTCTGTAGCTAAAAGTTGTGACCTCTGGGGTGTACAGGAAAGTGTGGGTTTTTTTGTTTTTTCTCTTTACTGAATAAGGCATTAATTATTACTCAATTTAAGTCACTTTTATGTCTTTAAGCATATATTTGGTGGATGAAAAATATGCAGACAAAAATGTTTCCATATCTTTTGGATTTGGATTTATATTTGTATAAGTGAATGCACATTTCATGTTTGTTACAAATGGACATTAATTACAGCAATGCATTATCAGATAGGTAGAGGCACTGACATTTCATGGGAACACATTTTACCATAGGAAACTCTTTTGAAGCATTACCATACTTACTTGCATGTCACATGTGTCCTTTTGCCTTTAACTCAGCCCTCCAAAATTGGGGTGCATATCTTAAGCAGGGAAGCTGATTTTCTTTTTTTTCTTCACTGGCAAAGAGGCATGCAGGCAGTGTGCTTTAATAGCTGCCAAGATGGCTGCCACTTGTCTCTGGCCCAGGCAGCAGAAGGAGACGAGTCCTGTATTAACCCTTTCCCAGCAGTAACTGTTGGCTGAATACTATTGCTTGTGCTTCAACTGAGCCTGCCCAACTGCTCTTTCAAGTGAGCTGCTGCATGCAGTTACTTCTGGATATGCTGTCACTCAGCTGGTTATGACTCTGGAAAAATCTTTTTTTTCCCCCTATGTTCTGCCTCCCAAAAACAAGGTGTGTATCTTTTGGGGGGGGTATGGTATATGAGAAAATATGGTATCTTACATCTGTCTTAAAGTCACATTATCTTTATGAGAATAAAAATGATCAAAGTACTGATGTCACAAAGAATCATTGTAATATGAAGCATAATATGGTAGAATCCTCATGTAAACTACACTTCTTCTATTTTTCTTCCTGTGGTGGTCTGCGTGAATAGGCAACCTGAGGCTTGTATCTTCAAAGAACTAGGAGCCAATTTCTCTTCCTCTGCCCTGCACAGGTTTCTTTTTCTAAAGTTCCTTACACATTTAATGCTATTTTATTTCTAAGATTGGTATGGCTAATAACAGCTAATGGATACAGTAACTGTTGCACAATCGGAACTCAGGGATTCAAATCCAGTATGGTAACTGAGAAGCATCTGTGCAAGGGCTGTTTGTGACATGCAGAATCGAAGTGCAAGGAATTCCATAAGCATGAAATAACAGCTACTGCACACTTGCATTGGTTGACTCATTCTACTGTGGTTGAATATATATTCTCACATTAAGCACTATTCAGTGTATTTTTGTCTTTAATACAGTCCAATAAAGGAACTGATAAAACAATGAAGACAGGCAAACCTAATGTTTAAAAAATGGGCCTTCCACATGCTGTAGCTTTGATGGAACTAATGGATTGCATTCATAATGGATTTCCTTTTATAGAGATTTTTCATACAAAATTGCTTCTAGTGCAAAATAATTAAGGAGTCACTGGAAAGTAGGAGAGTGGTGGGAATATCTCAGACTAACTATAGAGTAGTAGGATTTAGGCATCACAGTTTTCAGCATTGCAGTACTCTGGCCCTTTAAGGGAATCCATGGCCCTGAATTAGGCAGCTAGGATCTCTGGATCATTTATGGGAAGAGTTGCATACCTCAGAGTGAGATTCGCAAATGGCCAGTGTGCTGAATGGGAAACCACCTACAATAGCCAGTATAAAAGTGAGATGGCCTCTGAGATTTGGACATCTCTGGGATTTAGGCATGTTACTCTGGGTTACAAGTAGGCGCCTCCTTTCATATGAGGTCCACATCCCTGAACCCATTAGTGTAGTTGCACCCTTTTTTGACACCAAAGAGAACCACTGGAGAGGGTGACATTTTTGCCTTTTTCCCAGTATCTTAAGGATTAGAGCACTCGCTCAGGAAATGGAAGACACAAATTCATTCCACCTGTTTCTGAAAAGATTTAAATTTGCTTCTCCAACCTCCCATGAAAATATTAGGCTATGGACTATTCTGGATTGAAGCACCCTCCACCCCTCCAAATGAAGCTTTGCCTTCACACAGAAAAGAATTTGAGAAACAAAGTTCAGGCAAGACTTTGTAGCTTACTGGGTGAGGCACTTGCCTGGTAGAAGAGTCACCTAGATTTTAGTCACTGCTCCAAAGACTGTTTAATTTTTTTGTAATTCAATGACTGATAAATAGCCATCAGGGAAATAGGGATTAAAATTCCAAGGTGAATGTCCTAGCCACTGGCATACAGTTTGTATTCTCTCATTTGTCCAGTGGATCTCAAATTATACCTTGCAACTAATGTTCCTGGTCAAACAGCTGCAACAGGAGGGAGTCTGAGTACTTCTCTCTTTTTTCCCCGCAATTCCCCACTAGAATAGTTCATAGCTTGATGGTTAGAGGACTCTCTGGGGAATTAGGAGATGTGGGTTTGAATCCCCTTATAGAGGATGGAATTAAAAAACAAGATCTCCTGGATCTTGGGTGACCACCTTAAGTTCTGAGCATTGGGTAAAGGGGACACACTACCTTCTCTGAGTTTGTGTGTGTGGGGCTTGATTTCATAAGCATGCTCTGACAACACCTACCATATCGGGCCACTTGGCTAGCATAGGCACAGTAATGCCTAGTTTGTGGATCCCAACAAAATTTAGGCATAAGGTAGGTAAGGATTGTCCAATTGGCAGCTTGTAAGACTCATGCAGCCTGCGAAGGTTTAATTTCCAGCCCTTGGGCTCCTGCCAGCCATTGCTCCCCACCTTTTGCTCTGGTTTTATCAGCAGCCAGGGTCTCTAGATTTCCCCTTCCTCCTTCAGCTTTTTCCTTTTCCTGTCCCACGGGGTGGTGCAGTGTGGCACAACCTGCAGTGCTAGGAAACACAGGGCACTTGCATTGCGCAGTTCAGTGGGGAGCCTGTGGGCAGAGAGCTGAAAGCATGGTGGGGGCAGCTGCACATGCAGTGTACTGCATGGGGGGCCTCTGGCTTCTGCCAGTACAGCCTATGCAGCATGAGGACCCCACTGGTTCAGCCCATGGAGCATGCGATCTCCAGCCACTTGGTAGTTGGACAGCCCTAAGGTAGGTAATGAGCTATTCAACCAGATGAAAACTGAACTTTTAGTCAAACTTCAAACATTCCTGGGGAATGTTAATGTTAAAAATATGCATGACTATGGACTTGAAGCACTTTCAAGGTTAGGTGGCACTTGAGTCAGAGGTTGAGGTCTGTAATTTCTATTTGGATGCCTAAAGGTGGGAGGCAGGCTTTTAAGCATCAAAGTCCTTCTGTAGATACACTTGTCTGCCATATGGTAGATAGTATGTTTTATGCAAGAATTTTGTAGCGTCTACCAAAGGAAGACAAACATTCTTATTGTTATTTATAGATGGAAAAAGTGGAGGCAAAAAAATCCAAAATGTCTACTTCATCAAGATATTTATAATTAGTTAAACTTAATTAATGGAACAGCTAAAACTATAGCCAACAGCTTAATAGTTAGTGTACTGTTAAAATCTCTATCTATGTATGTGTACAAGTGTGTGTATGAATATATGTGTGTTGAATGCTTTAAAACCTTGTTATGCAAGTTCTTCGTACAATGCCTGAAACTCATCTAGGAGAGAAGATTTCCAAAAAGAAAAAAAAGATGATAACATGACTGGCTTCGTAACTTAGCTTCTTTAACAACTTCTCCACACCAGTAAGTTCAGTCCTGTGGCCTTTCTTATCAGGATGAAAGATAAGAAATTGTGGCATACAAGTTAAATTTGGCCCTTAGATTCAGGGCTTTTACTTATTCCAGTCATCAGAAGCCCTGTGCATAGATCCAAGGACAGAATTTGTTCTGTAAATGAGACATTAGGGTTAATGAACCACTTTTAATGATTTCATCATTAATTTTCAGTCTATTATAATTTATCTACACCTAATTTGTTTGTAATTTAGGTGGACATGTACTTTATGGTTGTTTTTATATTGTAATGAAGTATTAGTTAAACATTAATCGGAGGACACCTACAGTGTTAGTCTGGTTAATCCTTTTGGTCACACTACTTAAGGATTTAATTTGTCATAAACTCAAAAAGCTGTGGCTGGTCAGTAGTTGGGGCATGGAAAGCTTCCAAAGGAAGCACTGCTTCAGAAAACAATTTTGGTAACTCAGCTGAAGGAAGGCTTTGCTTGAATCAGTAATAACTAAGATCTTAACCTGAAACATGTCCTTAGCTGTGTCTGAGAAAAGTGGTGTTTCTCCTATCTTATGCCTAGCACTCTCCAATAATTGTTCTGCAGAACTGGAAATTCAAAATTTCCACTGCATTCCATCCTGAGAAGTGGCTACACTTAGTAAAGGGTGAAGTAAGTGTTTTAAATTCAGGGCTTTATTTGCAAAAGCCCTGCATTTTATTTATTCTTAAATCAGTGAGTGGACTTTTGAAAGTCACCGGATTACCCTTTTCCCCATCTTTGCATTCCATTTTGGTGTAGGGGGGTATGAAGCCTTTATTATAGGTTTGTCTCTCTGACATGATGCACCAGAAACAAGAAAAACATTTCTTTTGCACAATCATTTTTCCTGCACTGTAAACAAAGGAGATTGCTGCTGTTACGTCTGCAAAGTGGATTTGGAGGATTGTCACAGGGAAGGTACTAACAACCAACTTAACTCTTCAAGCCAGTGAGTACTTTTGGAACGGTTTCTGATGTCTGAACTCCCCTGCCAGAAATGAAGAAATTATTCAAGGTCTGAAGTAGAACTAATCACATAAATTTATTATCTAATACAGTTTTAATTTGCATGCAGAGGGCATTTCTAGAGAACTAATGGTTTCTGCATTAGCCAGTCAGCTTTTTGGGACTAGGCTGCCTTTTATTGATGATTTTCAGAGCTTTGATTAATTTTTCTTTCTAACCTTTTAATTTTTAAACTCATTAAAATGTATATTTAAAATGTAATTTTAAATATATATTTGCAGTTATACAACATCCTAATTTTTAGATGGTTCCAGACTCTACTAGCTGGAAATAAATAGGTGCGGCACAAAAATGTTTAACTTAGATAGATATCCTGAATATTAAGGGCTAAATCCAAGGAGGGCAAAGTAGATTCTACCAATGCAGAAATAATCAGTGCCCAATCTTCCAGACTACAGCAGAACAACCTTGTGGCTCTTTATGTTGAATTCTTTCTATGTGGGCCTAATAGCAGGTGCCACATAGATGTGCTGTTCTTGTTTCTCTTCAGCCTTCTTGCTATGCACTAGCATGGACACAGAACTAAACTCCTTGGCACACAGAATGAGGATCTATAGCCCTTCTTCCAGAAATCTTTCCTTTGTCTTTGTGTCAGCTGCAATAGTTCCATTATGTTCCTGGTTCATGTAGATTATAGCCAGAGTTTAAAATTTTGTACCTGTAGTTCTGGCCTTAATATTTTTCTTTATTCAGGAGAAACTTTCCATCTTTTTTCTTCTTAATATGAACAGTGGATGCTTTTCTGGAAGTTTTGTTTCATCCAAACTTGAATTGTTTTTCTGACACCTGAATTAGTACAGCAAATAGGCAACATTTAATTGTCTGAGACAGATGATCTAAACTCTGTAAATCTGTGGAAAACTTCAGGATTTGGCCCTCTGCTTGAGCCTAAAATTAATTAAATTATTGAATGTATTGGAAAGTCCACAGCACTTGATATTAGAAAGAAATTTGGAGATGAGCAATGGATCTATTTATTTCATCCTTCCGTCATTGAATTCACATTGGTTAAAAATGGGAGTGGGATCAGGGTTATTAGCAATTACGCTAAACACTAAAAAATCAAAGGTCTGATTATATATTTGTCATGCTGGGATATGGATGGCCATGGCTGGGGCCACTGAGTGGTCAAGGTGATGACCAGGGTCAAGAGAGACGAGCAGAATCCACAGACAATCCAAGGCAGGAAGCCAGGAGGTCAATCTTAGAGTGGGGTCTAGCAGTGAGCTAAGTTAGGAAGCCAAGTAGAAAATGGACTCTGAGAGCAAGCCGGGTCAAGATGCTATGAGGTCAAGCAAAGAGTAGAGTTAGAGAGCAAGTTGAAGGGAACAGCAAAGTGATGATACTAAGATGGGGGGAGAAGTGGGCACAATAGAAGGGAGAAATAGTCTGCAATCGGACCCAGACAGGGGTGGATGAATGAGAACAAGATGGGTTTCAACACTGACCAAGTGCAAGGTACTGCACCTGGTGGGGGAAGAACTAGCAGTATACCTACAGGCTGGAGAACTCCCTACTCGTCAGTGCAGAGGCAGAAAAGGATCTTGGAGTCATCATTGATGCCAAGTTGAACACGGGCCGGCAGTGTGGGGATGCAGTCAGGAAGGCCAACCGCACCTGGTCATGCATCCACAAATGCATCTCAAGCAGGTCCAGGGAGGTGATCCTCCCCCTCTATGCGGCACTGGTCAGGCTGCAGTTGGAGTACTGCGTCCAGTTCTGGGTGCCACACTTCAAGAGGGATGTGGACAACATGGAGAGGGTCCAGAGGAGGGCCACTTGCATGATCGGGGTCAGCAGGGCAGGCCCTACAACGAGAGGCTCAGGGACCTGAACTGTTCAGCCTCTACAAGAGAAGGCTGAGGAGGGGATCTAGTGGCCATCTATAAACTGGCCAAGGGAGACCAGCAGGCAATGGGAGAGTCCCTGTTCCCCTGACTACTATCGGGAGTAACAAGGAATGATGGGCATAAGTTGAGTGAGAGTAGATTCAGGCTAGACATCAGGAGACACTACTTCATGGTCAGGGTGGCTAGGAGCTGGAACCAACTTCTGAGAGAAGTGGTGCTGGCTCCTACCCTAGGAGTCTTTAAGAGGAGACTAGATGAACACCTTGCTGGGGTCGTTTGACCCCAGTACTCTTTCCTGCCATGGCAGAGGGTTGGACTTGATCTGCTCGGGTCTCTTCTGACCCTGCCAACTATGAAACTTGAAATCAAGCTGAACCCTGTTGCCCAGACACTGCCTTTCCTGCCCAGGGGTTTACATGGGAGACGTGGAGGGTCAGCTGATTCTGACTAGCCACTCCAGTGACGGGGAGTGGAGGGTTAGTCCCTGCTGGAGGCTTCAGGCCAGCCTTGCCCAGTCTGGGTGCTCTGCTATGGAGTGTCAGGCCCCGGTGAAGCCAAAGCCCCAAGTTCAAGACCACAGCCTGACAGCAAATAACATTGCTTCCACGTAGGTTACTATTCTTTTTCCCCTCCCTTCTCCCTTCCCTTCATCCCA
>NW_017728886.1:82756047-82761022 GCF_001723895.1 Crocodylus porosus
CAGAGAGTAGTACATTGAAATGGAGCAAAGACCAGGTGAATGGAGTGGAAGACATATATCTGCCCTGCACCTATTGGGCCCACTGTAGCATTTTCATGCTGGGGATCCCAGCTCTTACAAGAGGATCTCCAGGGAAGCCTTCAGTAGTCTATTAGAATAGAGATGTTGGGGAGCAGAGATGGAAAGCTTTAGAAGGGCTATGTCCCTGCATTAATGAGCTCTGGCTTCTTGATTTACCCACAACATGCATGGGGCCAAGAAGATCTGTAGGGTTAGAGGATAGTCTTCGTGGCTTGCTCTGAACAGTGGTTGGAGAATGTAGAAAGACAAACTCATTTTCCAGTTGAAATGACAAATCTCAATGAGACATTTCACTCTCACATAGGCTAACTGAACATGGTTTCTCCAAGTCCACTTGTATTATGGGCAGCACTGGTCCCACATATTTACATACAGTACTTAAACTAAAATGGAGTGCAACTGACTACAGAAATATATTTTTATAATTAATCTTATAATTTTGTATGCTAAATACAATATCCTGAATTGCACGCTGAATGAAAAATTATGATCCCTGCCATTAACTTAGCATTTGTTATTGGTAAGATGGAGAAGTCGTCGTCTATAGGAATACCATGTTAATGCTTGGCAAAAAGGAAAAAAAGAGCGAGAGAGAGACTATTTTAATGGCTTTGTATTTAATAGTGTAACTTACCAGCTATTCTCAGCAACTCCTAGTGTACAAAAAGTAGTCACCTATAAGGTGATTATTTTCCTATGATATTTTTAAAAACATTTTCAGTAGTTGTGTGTATGTGTGTTAGGTTTTTATGGTATTATAGCCCAGGGCTCGAAAGATTAATGCAAGAAATGCAGTTTATGTACAGAAATCTCTCTTGATAGCTCACTGCCAAAATATTAAGGCCAGAATCTTAAACAAGAGCCTAAGACTAGACTACATCTGACTTCCACAATTCAGTTGAACCACTTGTTCATCATCCCTCTCAACCTAATGCATAGATTTAAGAACTTGGATTTTAAACCCTGCTTTTAAAAATCATGGTCTTAGACAAAGGCATGCTTCTGTTATGTACCATGTCTAGGACTGGAATTTTGCCTTGCATCATTCAGCTGTGGCCCCGTCACTTCCAGATGGTCCAATTTACAGAATACTTGCATGCCTTCACATGTCATGATCCAGAGCCAACAAAATGACTGACTGCACCATGTGAAATAGAATTGTGGTACAAAGGTACGTATTAATACAGGAATGCTTACATGAGCTTAATACCCCTATACTGTAGAGGCTTATGGCTTCCAGCATGAAACAAAAACAAAGTAGGCAGGCACAGTTGCAAACTAGCAAAGCAAGAAAGGGTACCATACTGTGCTGCAGCATGTCCTCAAAGCAGAGCCCAAGATCATGAGGGACTAGCATTTGTCTTTTGTTAAACTAAGTCAGTTACTTATTAAATTAAATAACAGAAAAAGGCAGTATAACCATTTGAACCCCTACATAACAATACTATAAATCTACACTGGTTCTCTGAATCTGCTCTGCAACAGAATTTAGGTTTCTCCTGCAGGAGCAGGTATATTTCTATTCTATAATGCTTCTGATGTCATATCTGTGTAACTACATTTTATTTGCTCCACATTTATTTACAGGCTGGTGCTTCTGTTGGCACCCAGATTAATCATTATGGCCTCTTCTAGCCCCATTGCCCTAGCTGGCTTCTATTCTGGACTGCCATTAATTCACTTGAGGTGTATTAACAAGCATTTATTTAAGACCACATTGTAAATTTGAGACCTGGTTATCATTTTTACAAGATTTTGTGCTTGTGCTCCCTATGGATGAATTCCCATACCATTCCCACACCTTTGATATCAGTATTTTCATGATATTTTTGCTTGTGGACTCTTCTGGATTTAACTACATAAGTACCATGGTACAAAATTTACTGTGGTACACACAGTAAGCCACTTTTCCCACATATAGCAAAGTTGTTGCCTCTTGTGATGAACTGTTTCCCATGGTACTGTCAGAGATATATGCCTTGGAATAAGGCTTCTGAAGTGTTTTGGCATCGGCCAACCCTTCCAATTCCAGGATTTGTGCATGCTTAAAGCAACTTTGAATTTCACAATACTTAAAGACTAAGATCATGTTTGTCTTTGTCATTTGTCATCTTTGTATGGTATCTGTTTGTTTTCTGAGGTGATCTTTTAACGTTTTGACGTAATTAGGATCTTCTAAAATATTACCAGATAACTTATTAAACACTTCAGTATTTCAAATTTTCCATTCTTTCCCCAAAATATTCAAGTATCTGAATAGATTTTTATGAAATTGTTTCTGATTATGAATTATGCAATAACCTTCCCCATCCACATAAATGATAGTAAAAAACTCACTTAGCTTGGGTATTACAAAAATCGTACCTGCCTTTTTCCAGCTACAAGAAAGAAGCTTAACTGCTCAGTTTGCTCTTTTTCTAAAACTGGACCTCCTTTTACAATATTTACATGTTTCCAGTAGATGCCTTGGATGAGTAAGGTTTGCAGGCTTGTGTTCTATGTACCTTCTGAACTGCATATGAAAAATAATAGGAGAATAATGTGCTTGGTTCCATTTTCCCATTATCATTGATGAGAGTTTGTAATAAGTGCCAAGCACAGGTACATACATTTCTCAACATTCCTGGAGGACAGAAATAAGAATACCCTTAAATTTCATCAGTATTTCAAACTCCCACTCCAATGTTGTAGCAAATTTTACTACCGAGTGTGGAAGCAGAGGAATATAGAGTAGTGGTAGGGAGGTGGCAGTACTTTTGGATAAAGCCTTATTGGCGAAGCTACTACTTGTGTACTGTATTTAATTCTGGTGTTCACACTTCAAAAATTAGAGTTTGTAAAACAGTCAGAAGTGCTGCAAGCATCGTTTTAGGCCTCACACTTCAAGAAGAATGGAATTACTTGGAAGGTATCCAGCAAAGAGTAACAAAAACTATTAGAGGCATGGGGAGCATGGCTTATGAAGACAGGCTCAAAGAGCTAGGGTTATTTAGTCTGGAGAAGAGAAGACTGAGGGTGAATGTGATACTCTTCAAATATCTGAAGGGCAGTTATAGAGTGAATGGAGATAGTCCCATCCCCTCCAGCCCCACAAAAAAGCCTAGGAATAAAGGCTTCAAGCTGCAGGAGAAGAAATTTTAGTAAAATCATTGAAATGTTAGGCTGGAAGGACCTTAAGAGGTCATGTAGCCTAACCCCTTGCCTGAGGCAGGATCATCCCTATCCAAACCACCCTAAAAAAAAAATAAAAAAAAATCCATGTCTATCCTGGTAGCAAAGCTACAGTCAACCCTGACACAACCACAGGATATAACACCCTAACCTCCCATAGGTAAAGTAAGGGAACTACAGTAGTCAATATCCTGCTGTTGCCAAGGAACTTTCTGACTATGAATATGGTCAAGCACTGAAAAAGGCAGTCTAGAGAAGTTGCGGATCCTACATTCCTGAAAATTTTCAAGGGCAGGCTGGACAGACACTTGACTGGGATGGTTTAGTCAAGGATGATCCTGCCTTGAGCAGGAGACTAGCCTGATGACCTGGTGAGGTCCCTTCCAGCTCTACTTATGATCCCTATTACCCTAATCTGAGGCCTGAAAAACATCCTTGGGACTAAAATGTATTTTTGGTTTATCAGTAAGAATATTAAGAGATGACTTGATCCTAATATATCAAGCAGCTATAGGTGGATCCAGAATTTTTAAAAGGAGTGTTTGCATGAGTAGTGACCAGCACTGCCTTTTCCCCTCTCTGCATCCCTCCCACTCCTCCAGTGGAATGGGCAGACCATAGTTCAGGATCAGCACACGGGGACTTTTTTTTTAAGTCCCTGATTTAGGTTAGAATCTCTCCTCCTCTCCCTCCCCTAAGCCTGCCCCTTCTCCTCCATGCTAAACAACACCTACCATCCCCTCCCATTCTGCCCTCTCTATGTATGCCTCTGGGTGCAAAAAATGGAGACTTGTGTGCTGCTGCTACTGCTGTCTCAGCTACTCCTACCTTGTTTACTACCCAGCTTCAGCTGGGGCTGTGTGAAGCAGATGTGCAGAGATCCAGGCTCCACCAGGAACCGTGGTAGCAGCAGGCAGGCTTCCCTCCCTTGCACCTGCTCCTGGCCTTGTAGGGAATACCCAAGGAAATGGGGAAGGGAGGAGGACCTGAACACCACCATCACTGCTGCCATTGTCCCCAGCTGATCCTGTCTCCTTGCACAGCCAAATTGGTGTGGTGTACAAACAGCTCTGGAACATTTTCTGCCCCCACATCATCTGAGGACGGCAACAGCAGCAGGTGTTGCGGAGAACAGGAGTCAAGAGCAGGGGATATGGTACTGAACACAGAGGGGAGGGGACACTGAGAAGAGTGAATTCTTACCTGTTTCAGGGACTTAAAAATAGTTCTTGACTGCTGCTCCCATGGTATTGTCTGAAAGGGGAGTTCAGCTGTACCACTGAACCCCCTCTAGATCAGCCCTTGTAAACAACCACATGGAAAAGAGGTTTATTGTAGTAAGCTCTTTATGCCCCTTTCTCATTGAAGATTCCATGACTAGAAGGTAGAGTTAGAAGCATTCAAAGTGGAAACAAGGCACAGAGTTATCTTGGGAAGGCAATTAACCATTGGAAGTATTTATCTTGGAAATGTGACATCTTTTAAATCATGATTAAATGATGTTTAGAAAATAATATATATATTCTAGCTCAAGTTATAGACTTGAAGCAGAAATTAAGATATGCCTTATGGAACCGCTATAAGTAGAACATCATAATGCTAGGGCAATGTTGGACCCCTGCTAAACCAGATGGGGCAACTGACAACTGATGCCCAGGAAAAAGCCAACCTATTAAATAGGTACTTTGCATCAATGCAGACCTCATGAAGGAACACTTTGAGA
>NW_017728886.1:82763137-82891208 GCF_001723895.1 Crocodylus porosus
GTAAATTGGATGCTTATCTTGCTGGGATCCTATGACCCCAGCTGACTTCCTGCCCTTTGGGCAGGGGGCTGGACTCGATGATCTCCCAAGGTCCCTTCCAGCCCTAATGTCTATGAAATAAATCTATGAAATGCTTCCCCTCTGGCCTTAAAATCTGTTAGTTTATTTTTTTCCAATTTGGAGAAGTCTAGCTATATTTACACCTGTAAACATAGATAGAGAATAACTCAGATGGGTTTACTCATTTCTTGTATCTCGCTGCCTTCTTTCGTTTTATCTGAGAGATTATTTCAGGTACTGCATTGCCTAATTCCTATTCATTTCTATAACGTGTTTGTTTTTTGTTTGTTTTTTTTCCTCTTCTAAGAAGAAAGATTCTTACTTTTCCAAAGAAGCTGACCTCCTCTTCTGTGTATCTGTATCTACTAGCTATGTAGCTAATATCCATCCAACCCAGTGAAGCAGGAGATCAATAGCCCCTTGTGCTAAGTTGTACTTCTCTCCCCTGGAAAATGCTATAGTATATACAAAAAACATCAGCCATCTGGGGAAACTGGAGAATCCCATACACCACAAGATTTGAGATATGATATACATAGGGGAATAAACCACAATCTGCTTTTGAAATGCCAGTATAGTAGGCCTATAAAATGCTACCTTGGGGGAGTGAGCCATGCCATCACCTGGAAAAGGTTATTTAAGGGTGGGTTTCTTATTGATTTCCTCAAAAAATGTTGTCCATAATCCCCCATGAAAACCAGCACACCTCTCTTTCCTTATAACAAGAAAACAGAGCCAGTAGGGCATCCCAAGTGTTTTATGAACTAGGGAGAAAAGGCATGGTGAAAGGCCTTTGTTGAAGACATCAAAAGTACAGATAATTCAGGGAGGCTTTGCATAACAAATGTTTTGGATGTTTCTCTGAACCAGTCCTATTGCAGTTCATCCATCATTAGTAAGTGATCATGAGAGGGATCTCTGCTGTCTCAGGGCCTGGACAGAGGACCAGATGGGCCCTGCCATATGCTCTCTGCCAGCACTGACAGTGAGAATGGGTTGTACATCTGTTTTGAAGAATACAACAGTGCAGGCAGTTATTGAAGCCATTTTTTCAGAAGTAAAGGACATTAGTTAAAGGTTATCTAATATCTTCTGAATATATGTGAATTAACATGGCATAAGTATGTAGAAACTATAGTACTGGGTCTTGCAGAGTCTATATAGATCAGATTGTGCACTGTGTTCTGTATAATTATATATCCTACATGCTAACTGACACTCACCTTAAAATGAGTACAGGGCAAAAGCAGCTGCCTACCAAACACTCAAGTCATCACCCTTGACCTGGGCTCCTATGCAGGTCTCTTCTGGGAGGCAGGATCTGCAAGGGAGAATGAAGGTGAAGAATGGGATGGAGATGAACAGTGAGAACATCAACTCTGCAGATCTTACCAATGGGGGAAAATGTGGATTGGAGCATCCTAGTGGCAGCTATAGCAAAAGGAGTACAGTAGAGGTCTGCTGATGTGGAGTTATGGGAGGGCAATAGAAGAGAGAGCAATTTGGACCTGCAGTGGTAGCAGCTGTGAGTAATGGGTATGGACAACAAATCAATCACCAAATACAGACAGTGGGCCAGCTTCTTGGCTGATAGAAGCTTATCCCAATTATATATACCAGCTGAGGATCCAGTCCAGTATTTTTTTCCTCTTGCAGGCAGTGTATTGATATTATGAATTTCCAAAGGAAAGAAAACTGATAAAGTTGCACTGAAAAACAGTTAAAACCACCTTACGTAAATACTTCAGAGGAGATCTGTAGCATCCTGATAAAAGATTATACTGACTAATGAAAACCTTAGATTTAATATGTAGTTGTAGTAGCTTCTCAGTTATAAACTTCTTTGAAGGAAAAAAAATATGCCACGTGGATCATTATTCAGAAAGAAAAGTGTCCAGTACTTCAATCTGACAATTTATGGGAACATCAGATAAATTCATGAGCAGAGAGGTTGCAAGGCAGCAAAGCCATTTTGCCAAATAAATGTGAAGCATACGTGGCTTCCTAAACCCCTTTGGCCAACTCCACAGTTGCTGAATTAAACATACTGCCTGCTGTATTGGATCATATTGCTGAAAAACAAAGGTTTTACAAATTGTGTTGGTTTTTTGTTTTTTTTTTTGGGGGGGGGGGGTTGTAAGTATATTAACAAGAGAATGTAAGCATTTGTTTGTATAGACCAACCAGGAGACAAATCTGCATAATATTTGGCAAGTTTGGAAAAAGCATTCTGTGTCTCTTAACCTTTTAAATTGGCATTTACTTGGTTCATTTTAGTCTCTTTTGTGTACATCTGCAATGATTATTTTTTTCCTACTGGCCTTGCAGAAAATTTTAAATTAGATTAGAACTAAAATTAGACAAATAACATGCCTGCATAATGAAAACAATAATTTGGAAGTGTGTGTGCATTTATAAATCTGGCACGTGCATATAGGTGTCTGTTGAGAGAAAATGCATATCTAACAATAATTCACATGCTGTGTCTCGCAACATTAATTCTGGGCATAGGTTTTGCGGAAAAAATAGTAGAATCATGCAGTCAGTGACATAATTGTTCAAAGATTTAATGGTCTGACATTTTCATATCTATGCAATTCGCATATAGTTTTTCATGTTACTTGTGATAATTTACTTCTATGCATGGGAAATAAAGCTAATGTATTGCCACATTTATTGTAAGTATAAAAGACTTAATGAAAAATGCTCTCTTGGTTGGTCAAGAGCATTGCTTGGAAATCCATAAGCTTTTATTTAAAATTGAAAAAATATATCTTTTGCTATGTACCTGATCTTCAGAAATTGGAATTTTATTTTGAATGTGTAATTGCCCAAGCCATGATGCCATGTGTTTTATAACAACTGAAAACATCAGACCTTTCTAGCGCTGAGCAAAGGAAAGAGCAGTGCTACACAATGTAGCCAGCATCACACCTGGAATTAACTCACAAGCTTGTTGACATTATCATTCTTCTCAGAGTTGCCAAAGGAATCAGTGGTCGTGGAATTGGAGTTACCTCCCTAAAATGTGAGATAAGTTACTTCAAGAACTAAGACATATGGACAGAATATATAGCAAAGCTATGTATGCCACCGCCACTGTCTATGCTGTACAGTTACAGGAAGTAATAGAGGGTTTTCCTCATGGTGACTGAAGAAAGGACTTCATTTTCCGGTTTTCAGTGTGGGACCTTTCTGTAACTATTAAATTTAACATGTTTAAGTGTACCTGTATTTTATATTAATTCATTGATATAAACTGACTTTATAAATCTATATAGACTTACCACAAAACATATTGGTACACACATTATCCCGTCAAACCATATTTTTAGGAAGGAAAATACCCACAAGACATTTTTCTGTCTTGACTCATTTACTTGTATATGCTTAGTATTTTGTCTCTCAGAAGGGAAACTATTCCTTTGTTTACATAGCATACTGTAGACAGACTTGGAGGTCAAGCAGCAAAAATAAGCATAAATACAAATGTCTTCTATGAAACAGTGAAAACATTCCATAATTATTTCATAATTTTACAGAATACTTTTACAGTATCTTTGTTGTTATGGTATTTATTTTATTTATATACCTGACAGAGCTTACCTGATTCTTCTGCCTTACAACACGGGAGGGAAAAAAAGAAATTTTTTTTGCAAGAAGTCGGGCTTCAAATGACTTCAGGGAATATCATGAGACATAGGGACATTTCTTCACTGTCTTCAATTTTAACCAGTTCTCCTAATCCTAAGTAATAATTCTACTTTGCATGTAGGCATAGTAGAATTTATAGGCCAGATTTTCAAAAGACCAGTACCCAATAGCTTCTCTTTAGGCACTTCTGGATTTTTTGAGGAATGCAGTGTTTCATAATGAGATATGGCTAAGTATGGTCACAAATGCAAGTGACTGCAGGTGCAAAGTTGCAAGTTTATAGATCAAAGCCAGGCTTTAAAGTTAATTAAAACCTTAACTTATTCCAAAACTGAAAAATGAGCATGGTAAATTTATTCATAGGGTGTTCACAACCATCTCAGAGCTTAGTACATTTTACACCAGTGCCTCAGAAATATTCATGAGTAAAAGTGTTATAAGTCCCTACTGCCATGAATGGATAGTGTATGAACAGCATGGCTGCCCACACTATGATACAGACTAATGTTAACTGTCCCTCCCGTTCATAAGCATTTAATGTATCCACAGATTCTTAGAGCAGTGCATCTGATACCACTGAGTAAATATATCTAATCAAAAGAATCAATCAGGGAATCAAATCTTATCAAAAGAATCATAATATATGATTCCTATGGGACTTATCCTACATGCTTTACACAGAGGACTTCCATTGGCTTCTGTCAGAGTTTAGAAGGGCCAGGCCTGAGGGCTGCTTGGGTGGTAAATGGTATGTAAAAGTGACATCAGTTCATAGCATTACACTATGTATGTTTTATATACATCTTCCATGTTAAAAACACAGAATGGACAGGTGCCAATTTGTTTCAATTTTTTTTCTAAAATCCAGCACCTATTTGAAATAATGGATTTTTTATTTGTTTGTTCTTAGTCTGAACATTTATTTGAAGTTCATCATCGATCAAGGCTCACAGATTATTTTGAATTAGAGAGATACAGTCCATTACCTATATAATTGACAACTGCAGTTTTACTGGTAACCATTTTAAAATAATTGCCAGTGCTTTATTTATTTATGTCATTATGGCACATAAATTATAATTTGAAAAATAAGGGTTTGCCTCAGCCTTTCCATTGGGAACTCCTGCTGTGGCTTTCATTTGTTAACAATATAGTTTTAGTCTGGTAAAACTACTTAGATAGTTGGTATCTAAGACCATGATACTGCAAGAAGAAACTATATGGCAGCATCATATAGCAGGTCATGAAGGTCCACTGAAGTCAATAATAAGGTTCCACATGGATCTCTGCAAACAAAAATCGTTTTTCATGATTATGACCCAAAAACTCAGATCTGTACTACATATGTACATATTTGAATATGGCTTAATTTATAAAGGATATCCATCAAATGGATTTTAAACGTCTGTTTTCTTGATTTGTACAATTAGGCATTTTTTTCTCTCTGTTGTAAAATGACCCCAAAACAAACGAGTCAAAATACAAATTTAGAAATAGAATTTCCACAATTTCTATGACTTGTCAAAAGAGTAGAAGGTCAGTAGGGGCTGGAAGGGACCTCGAAAGATCACTGAGTCCAACCCGTCTACTCTGGGAAGGAATACTGAAATGGTCCCAGCAGTGTGTCTGTCCAGTCTCCTTTTGAGAACTGCCAAGGTTGGGGACTGTACCACTCCCTTGAGATGTCTATTCAAGATTCTGGTCACCCTTACTGTAAAGAAGTTTTTCCTTGCATCCAACCTGAAACCATTCTCTAACAGTTTATGGCCATTGCTCCTTGCTCTCCCCTGGGGCACCCTAGCAAACAGTTTTTCTCCCAGCTCCTAATAATCAACCCTTACGTACTTGTAGACAGCCACCAAGTGCCCCTCTCAGTCTTCTCTTCCCCAGGCTGAACAGTCTCAGATCCCTTAGTCTTTCCTCACAAGGTTTGTCATCCAGGCCCTTAATCCTTCTTGTGGCCCTTCTCTGGATCCTTTCAAGATTCTCCACATCTTTTTTGAAGTGCAGTGCCCAGAACTGGACACACTACTCCAGCTGGGGTCTCACCAGTGTGGAGTAGAGAGGAACTGGCATTGGCTAATACATCCCTGTATGCTATTAGCTCTTGATTACATGTCACACTAGCAGCTCGTGTTCATCCGGCAACCAACTATAACCTCGAGGTCCCTTTCAGCTATTGTGCTGGCCAGGACATCTCCTTCTAACCTATCTTCATTCTCCTGGTTACCTTTCCCCAAATGAAGCACCCTGCATGTATTGAACTGTATCCAGTTCCACTTTGCCCACCTTTACAGCTTGTCCAGGTCTCCTTGGATCCACACCCTATCCCCTAGCATGACTGCTTTTCCTCGAAACTTAGTATTGTCCAGAAACTTGGCCAGCGTTCTTTCTACGTGCTCATCTAAGTCATTGATAAAGATATTGAGCAGCACAGGGCCAAGAACCAAACTGCAGGACACTACTGGTCACCTTCCACAACGATGATACAGACCTTTCCACCAAGGCTTTCTGGGTTCAACCCCTTAGCCAGTTTCCAACCCACCGTGGACTCTGCCAGCCCACAATCCCCCTTTTTTTTATAAGAGCATCACAGGAGACCATATTGAAGGCCTTTTTAATATCCAAGTATATGACGTGAACTACATCTCCCACATCTAAACAGTTTATCAGTCCAACACTGACCTACTCTGAGTGTGTGTCTACATGGGACACTCACCATGATGCCACTGCTACTGTGCGGTAGGGTTGAAAATGACCCATGTGCTGCTGGGACTCCACAGTACCGACTGTACAGTCAGGGGCACGTGTAGACGTGCCCTAAATGTAGTAGTCATTTGTTTGTCCTTTAATTATGGCCTCTCATGGAAAGTGTTTTCATGGTTTTATTTAACCTCTGATCTTCACTTACTCACTTTAATTATAAAGAATTATAAAGTCTTTTCTTCCCTTGACAATTTAAGTTTATAAGACCTATTAATGACAATGGAGGCAGAATAAACTGTGTAATGTCATTATTTCATTGTCTTTCCATTTACAAGCAACAACTGCATTTTATGATCCATTACATTAGAAAACCATACAAATGAGCATGGACCATTGGGCTTTCTAGGGATCTTCAGAAAAGACCAACAGCAGGGAATAAAGCTAGTCTCCAATGTTTTGCATTTATGGGCCTAACATTCAGATGTGGCTAACCACCCACAGGTCCTATTAAAGTACCCAGCATTATTGTACGTTCACAATCTGTGGAAACCAAGTTATTGGTGTCTGTACCAGTATGCACTTTACCAATTTTTTGCACAAAATAAAAGACATTGAAATCCTCCATGGAAGTGGGGAGGGGCGGGGCAGGGGGGAGGGCAGAAAATTTGCTAATTTTGGCTTTTGCATTCATCCATAGTTCATTACAAGTTTTTCCCATATATCTAGCAATTAAGTGAAACAGACTGCAGTTATATAATTTGGATATGCCCTATATTTTTCCATGAAATGCACAATCAATCAGTTAACTACTAATTCAAACTGTAAAAGCAAATTGGTAACTGATTTGCTCAGCTGGATTGTAATGTTTCAATGTGAATTTAAATTTTGTCAGTATTTATTTTGTATTATTTTAAAAGCTGTATAGACCTGATTTTCAAAACTTTGGAAAGATGTTTGGCCTCTGTCTTCAGTGTGCTGATGCTACTTGTATTAATATCAGCAGGAGTTTTGTGCACAGTTTGAATGCATTGTTGTACTATTTTTAAGTCTTCTCTTGACAAACTCATATAGATCCTATAGATACTGTCGGAAGTAACTCAGGTGCACTATGTGGTAGATGGGATCCTTTATTTAGCTGTGGTTCAAGATTTGTATTCCTACATTTAAAATGCAATCAATTAGCACGTTCTTGTTACGTGACAAAATGCATTGCTGTTTTACTTTTTTTTTGTACTAGTTTGCTGCTGAATGAAGCCTGAGAAGGCAACATAAAAGCAGGGTGCAAGGAGCAGACACAAGTTGCAGCATGTTATAAAGATATAAATGTTACATTATGCCCCAAATGCCGACAGTTGCTTGCTTGATGACATGAGACACCTCTTAGCATTTCCTTTTTCTGCAAGGTCAAAGAAGAACACAGAGTAGTTCCTACCAGCCACTAAACCTAGAAATGTTAAGCTGTTAGCCAGTAGTATTTGACTGTTTTTCTAAAATGTCTGGATGGGTTTTAAATCAATTGGGTGATCAATACGGTGTGACTATTCTGAAATATTTCCCTTGCCTATCAGCCACTAGATAATTATTTGTTTAAACAAAATACCATCAGTCCCCCCCAGTTACCAATTTGATTTATTAGGAGTGAGAAGTTCTATAAAAAGGTTTCTATCGCTTTTCCTTGTTTATAAATGTGGATAAGCTCTATTAAATGGCAGTGTAGCAACAACTGAAGGAGCAAATTAACATAATGTATGTTAACTTGTTTTCTTGTCCTTCAGTCACAGTGATGAGAGCCTGAATATCCATCTCAGTGACAGTGAATTCATGTTCCTTACTACATACCAACAACAAAAGATATTTATAGCAATAACAGGTAGCAGCCATAGAACAGTATCAGACAGATATAGTCAGTCTCACAAGATCAACAAATGTAAGCTAATTTTGCACTAAATACCCCTGCAAAAAGCGCTGAAAATTTAATAAGCAAAACAAAAAAAAAAGATTTTTTTATTGCTATGTTTTACTTTGCTGGCAGACCAGAGCAAAGGTTTTCTGAACATTTAAAAGATGAAAAAGGTGAAGAATCCCAGAAGCGATTTATCTTGAAGCGAGATAACTCTAGTATTGATAAAGAAGACAATCAGGTTGGTTCTCGGTTCGAGAGTTGCTGAAATTTGTTCTGTTTTGAAGGTGGGCTGACTGATGTTATTGTTGTTCTTTTGTTGTTGCTTCCCCTTCCTTTATCCTGTTGCCATACCTCTCCCTCTGCCCCCTCTTTGGCATACAGTGGACCGCCTCAAGCCCTACTGTGGTTGCTTTAGCAGTGGCAGTGTGTGGGTTTGCATGGGTGGTTTGCTTGGCGCAGGACTTGCTGCATGTCGAAAGGGGGTTGGAATGTCAAAGGCTCCAAGCCGTTGGAAGGCTTTGTCAGTCGCATTTCTAAATGTCTGTGTAACTATGGCAGTTGTTCCACTCCCTACAGCTTTGTCCTTCAATTGTACACATACAGAGTTGGATATCAGTATGGACCGATGATAAACTGATGTAGCCATAAAGGAGAAAAAAAGCCCCAAACAAACATGTTATGGTGAGGCCAGGTTGATTTTTAAACCATCCTAAAATAAGTTTTGACCAAAAACAAATCGGTTTCATCTTTAAGTTCCCTCCCTTCTCTTGCTCCCACCATGTTTTATTGTCGGTGTAACTTATGTGCTTGTTATGCATGTACTGTGGCAGAACTTCCCTTCTGTGTGTTGCTTGTCACATAACACGACATTATCCCAAACAAGTTGGATACGTGACGTGTAGGAAATGTCAGGCAGCTGTGTGTGTTCTTCATTCTACTGTTACCAAGTGTTTTTAAAAACCTGCTACCAGCAAGTGTTGTGCTCATAAGATCTTCTAAATCCAATGTTAAACATATACCTGAAATACATTTAGTCATTTTAAAAAAAAATCAAAATGGGATCTGACACTGGAACTGTTTTTATGAAAAAGTTCCTCCAGGTAAGACAGCAGCATGTGCTTTCTCATTCCAGGTTATCATTATGGCGGTAGCTTCCAGTGAATCACTCAGAGCCACTGAGTGCCTCTGCTTCATGGTTTTAATAAGGGACTATTTTTCTTGTTTCTTTTTCCTTCAACTGTATGTGGCAGCTTTCCCAGCTACGCTGCACCTCAATTGGCCTTGGGAAAAAAAAGCTTTAGTGAGTAATAGATGTGGGAATGGATGAAAGGCAAGCAGCGTGATCTTATTCACAAAACACAGTGAGGGAGAAGGTGTAGCATTGTAGTTAAAAGCTAATTGTAAACAAGGTGTTTCATGCTGAGTGTGTTTTTCCCCCCATATGTTCATGTACTGTTGTTTTCCAAGCTATAGATCATTTAAAAGCTTAAAATAGCTACTTTTCCCATTAAGTTATGTTAAGGGCTAGGCTTTGTACTGAAAGGATTAACTCTTGTGCAGAATATTCTGGAAAGTGGAATTTATTGTTGTACTCATCATAAATATAAACGTACAGGTTTCTTAGTGTTCAGTCATCAGTTCCTACCACTCAGTTTCCCAGTTCTCTTCCTTGTAGCTAGGTATTTTGTGCCATTCTCCCTATGCAGAATCTGTAGGGGAGATGAGAAATCAACCTGCAAAAGCTGTTGGGCGTGGGATGGAAGAGGCTTTGACTCAGGATTGTGGATTTGCAAAGGTCATGCACAAAGCCTCATTTCAGTTAAGTTGGCCTAGGAGGGCACTTAGGGTATACCCCACATAGCCTGGTTGATTTGCACACCACCTCAGGAATGAAAGCGTTTGTTTTCATGCTTCATTAATTTAAGTGACCATTTAATATCCTCAGCTGACAGTTACTTAACTGCAGTTTTTAACAGATCAACTTATATAACCCTCCTGGTTTTTTTTTCTGCTCAGCAAAACAGAATTCATCCATTTAGAGATGACAGACGAAGTAAATCAATTGAAGAGAGAGAAGAGGAATATCAGAGAGTGAGGGAGAGAATATTTGCACAAGATGTGAGTAGTTGTTTTAATTGCCTCTTTAGTGCTGTATTTTTCTCAGTAGTCAGACAGTATCCTCCACCTTTGGCCCTAACACTGCAGCAAGATTGCACTGTGCAGCTAGAGATGGTAGGGAAAGATGTTTGAAGCAAAGGGTGTAAAATGAGTCCAAGAGGTACCTAGGTTGGCTTCTGGCAAAGATGACTGATAGCTCCAGAGGAGGAAGGTGGAAGGAAGATTAGGGCAGCCATGTTGGTCTGGAAGTCCTTATTCCATTTCTGTAAATGTCTGTGTTTTGTGTGGTCTGATCTATTTGGTATTATAACCCTTGCTTGCAAAAGAGCAGTGATTTAAATGGACACTTTCAACTAGTTCAAACCTTCAGTTCACTTAGATCTGTCAAGCAACTTCTCTTGAGTCTGTCTAATTCCTCCCTACACACCTTCCCCCCAGTTCTGGAAGGAAGACTATAAAACTAAACAAAAGTCACTGGTTATTCATGACATTTTGCTGAAATGATCAACAAATTAATAAAGGAAATGTAGGTTAAATAAGGAATCTTATTTCTGCTGTCAGAAATAATGACATCACTGACAATAGAAGGAGTAAAACCAAAAAAAGGACAAGGATTGTTAAATAGAATAGTGCAAAACTGCTAGGTAAACCTATTTAAATGTCAAACCTTTATGGGTTCAACCTCATTCTCCCTAAAAATGGTAAACAAAAATTAATTGGATCTCAACTGTAGCCAGTTGCCTTGCCTTCTGAATCCACTATCTCATCCCTTCATTTCCAGTGTTATGTACCACACCATATATCCCACTGGGTAGACGGATAAGCTCCATATGTGGATCAACTCTATGCAGGGTGTTGCATGGATAGAATGTTATAAGAGCTCTCACTATTTCACATTGCACTTCAGTGAAAGTTTTGTCAGATCAGGGAGGACAGGATCATGTCCTGAACCAGTATGAACTATACTCCTAAGCAAATAAGGAAAAACATGTGATATTACATTTGACAGTGTCCTTTTAAATAAAAGCTCTTCACATGCCACAGAAATCAGAGAGTTACTTTTAGATTGTGTCTATTTTCAAGCTCAGCCCTTTCTTCTAATTGTTTTTTCTCTAAGCAGACCATGTAAGGTGTGTATTGTCTCACTTGTGATTTCATTTATCTTAAGTAACTTTGCTTGTTAGTATGTAGATCGCTGTGTGTAAATTGCATTGGGGGGGGAGTAGGGAAGAATGCACAGACATTTAGCTCAGTTTTCTCTGTTCCTGTGACAGATAAAATCTGTTAGCTGGTCCTTCATTTCACATTAGCCCTTCATTATGGCAGCCTGACATAAATGTAGTGGATATCTATATATGTATATAGCAGAACTCTTGATTGGTCCACAAGCTGCCAGAGCCTTTTCTTACACTACTACATCCTTGATTGTCTGTTGTGTGGGAGGTTCTGTTTCTGACTTCATACAAAGGAGCACATTTTCAAAAAGGAAAATCATAGGGGTTTGAGGACAGATTAAACAAGGCAACATGGTAAAACATGCAAAAAAGCTGTTGCCAAAACAATACAGCTTGTATATCACATGAGCAGCTAGAAGCAAAAAAAAAAAAAAAAAAAGGTCCAAAGTTATCCTGAAACGTGTGGTGATATTCTGAGTTACTAAGCATTTGGCTGCTGTATTTGTTATATATTTAGATACTTTTACCTCAGTTTTAAAGAGAAAAGCAAGTGGTGAGTATTTTAATTGACATTATTAGAAGGCTGATGTGATCCATTAGGTTAGCATGGTAAGAATAGCAAGGCCTGTTTTATTCTGAGTAAAAATGTGACGCATGGTAGGAGTTGTTTAAATGGATTGGGAGTGAACCTTTTTAAAAGATTAGCAATGCAGATATCTCTCCCTCTCTCTCTCATATCCCTCATTTGATTTCTCTCTCTGCTATTGCAGGTATTAGTAGGCCATCAGTAAATCGTGCTACTGCGTTTCAGCAAACTACTCTGATAATGTGAATAATAATAGCACAAAACAATTCTTAGTTGATTTGCAGAGTGGAGCATGCCTCACAGAAGAGAGTCTCTCTGGCATGGTATAAATGTTTGTATGAGGTGGTGGGCAATGTAATGCAATTTTGATTTTTTATTTTAGGAATTACAACATTTGAATGCCTACCATATAACCACTTACAGCATGTAGCACTCTTATTTTTAAAAGCCCTCTACAAATGTAAACTGTTCAGTTTTCACAACCCATCTGTGAGGTAGGTACATGTGCTTTATCATACCACAGATTGCAGATATAGAAAGTGGGGCATAGAAAGGCTAAATAACACATCTGTCATTCATTTTTATTAGGTCTGTTCCTTTCTCACAGTGTAGCTTACATTTGTGTCAGTACCTGGATTATGAACCATAGGAAATATGTTAGAAAAGAATCACCTCTATAATCTACAAGAAGGCTTGCCTTCTCATATCTAAGAGACGTCTAATGTCTGGCCCAAAGGCTGAACGTGATGTCCTGAAATGATTGCTATAATATCACACTAGATATTTGTGTCTGTTTAGAGAAAGTTTCACCACAAGAGCAACTGTTTTAAGCAGCTCAGAAAGGAAAATCAATTTAATTACCCAAGAATAAATTTCCACATGGGTTTCAAATGCATTATTTGCTGTTGAAATATCTAGAACGAGTACAGCCCCATTGTATAGGCTGGACCGAAAATCTGCATGCAGTGTCCACTTTTTGCACCACTCAAATGTACCTGACCAAAAAGTGTTAGTAGCTTGATTTGACATTTGAAGTGGAGGCCTCTAAACGATTTAATTATGAAAATGAATTTCACATCTTTAGAATATTTTTTGTACTATTTATTCTGATATTAATGACACCTTATTTTTTGCTTTCCTGTGCATTTTCAGTTAGCTGCTCTTTTTTTATATTGACAATGCCCAAGTGCATCATCAGTGTTAGGGAAAGCTGGAGATACAGGCAGCCTACTAGTAGACTTCGACAATTGCCAGATAAGTATGCTTAGAAAGCAGTTTAAGATTGTGAGAGAAGCACGTTTATATAAAAGTTTCTTACAAAATGATCAGCAAGGAAATAGTTAATGCTGACATTTTAATTACCATTATTAGTTCTTGGAGTCAACAACTCCTTGAGATAACTCACACTCTTACAAACCTTTCATGCTGTCAACTGTAAAACAACACTGCATGACTTCACATCTTCAAGGTTATTTTCAGACCATGAGGACTAAGTATTTGTAAATGAAAATGTAGATCCAAGAGCACAATTCTACAGCAATGAGTGGCTTCTGCAGTAAACTTCACTGAAGCAGAAGTGCACAATACATGAGGCTGTGAATCCAAATTATAGCTTAATTGCTTTTAGCATGTTGAATTTAATTGGCCAGGTTGTTAAATTCTAAAATTCATCTGTTGTGTTTTGCCTGTACATTAATGCTGTTTACAGTGAAAAACACAAATTGTAGAGAATTGAGAATCCTAATTTTATGGGTAAATGATACATATTTGACTTTTAAGCATGCAAAATATTGATTGTGAAAAAAGAACAGTCCAATTACTTAAGGGAAGTTTCATTCTTTGAGGTTAATGTAATGCAGAACCTCATGAGCTAGAGTCAAAGAAGCATCATTAGTTATTCATAAATGTATTCTCTCTTCATTATTGTATATTCATTTGAAAAATGTAAATGTTTTTCTTTACTTATGCTGATGTTAGTAATACATAAATGCACTGATGCTACTTGAAAATCTCTAAAGAAAATGTGCTAGGTTACAAAGGAATTTAGCCTTTAAAAAAAAATTGTATATAATTTTTGGATATTTGGGCAAAATGATAGATTCATTATGAGCCTTGTCCGCAGTCAGTATACCATTTCCATTTCAGGAAACACTAAGGATCTGTCCCTGTCTTGTAGCAATGGGGTTTAGTCTTGCTCTCTGATTTAAAACAGTCATAAAAAAGAGGTTCTGGGAAGGTGGTGCCAGATTCTGTTATCCTCCTGGGTTATCCTTCTTCCTACTCCAGGCTAGGAAAAATGTGAGGGGTTTTTTATATATTTGTTTTGGGTTTTTTACCAATTGTTAGCTAACATATGTTAAAATCCCAGTTTAAGCTATCTGTCTATGTCTTTTGCATTTTCTGGCTGGTTGAAGTATGCGGTATTGGGGAGCCTTGTCTTTTACCTGCTAGCCACTGGATAATATTAGTACTTACCCTGTGTTAGCTAACACATGGTAAAACATCTTATTTATTTATTGTTTTTAGTGAAGACAATACTGACAAGTGCACAGGCAGCAGTGGTGCTTATGTCCTAATGGAAAAAAATACTGTTGAACTGCTGAAAAGGCACTTGTAAATTGGTTGTAGAAGGAAGGAAAACTGACCGTATGTAGAACCTCGATAGAAGAGCTGTGTGCTTAGGACCTGCAGCATAGCTCAGCTAGGAAGCAATTCATAAATAATTTGGTATATATTTTTTTTCCTTTTCTAAATTTGTTTTGCATTCCCTTAGCTCTGCAGCTGAGGGCCAAGTGATTTAAAAGTAGTCTTGACGACAGCTGTGTTTTAAGCTGTCCCAGTACTTCAAATTGTGAAGCACTGATATTACAAAATAGGAAAGTGAATCTTGACCTTGGAGTAGCTAACTTACTACCCAAAGCTTCTTTTGCCAGCTTATTTTTAATAATGATAATATAATGAAAATGTATCTGCCTTCTGTACCATGAAGTACAGATGTCTTCTGTACATCAGTCTTGAAAAATGGATATTCCAGGCATTGAATGGCCTTGTGCCAGCTTCTGCAGCATGGAAGATGAACTGAGTTGTTTTTGAATCTGTCCATAAGGCTGCAATGCAGATTAAACTGATACCCTTCAAGATACTGAAGAGGTAACAGACATCTCTCAATGTTTAATAACATGTGAATCCTTGGTGCTTATTTCTCCTCATGCCTGCCTTGGAAACAAAAAGCAGTTTTCAAAATCAGTGGTTTGTTTCAAACATGGCCTCAGTTGGCATGCTCAGCTTTGCTCATGATCTCACCTGGGTGCACAAATGATCTGATCCATAGGACAAAACCCACAGAGACAGTCATGCACAGAACCTGGCCAGATTTTGGCCTTGTTGCACATGTCTGCACTTCAGTGTGAGGACTGATTGCCTCACAGGGAGAAATGCCTGCCCTACCTTGGATCTAGTTAGCCTATCTTATAATAGAAATGAAGATGCAGCAGCCTGGGCATCAGTGAAAGTTGCCCTTGGATATTTGCAAAGGTTCCCAGGCTGTACAAAATTCCTTGCTTCTGCATTCACTGTTATTGTTACCCAGGTAGCTAGAATAAAACTGGCACAGGTACATCAGCCCAGTCATTCCTCTTGATTGCAATGTAGACATGGCTTTGAAAACTTTGACCTAGCCTGCCTGTCAAGGCAGAAAACCATTTTGTTCAGCATTTGAATAAGAGACCTCTTGCTTTTATCTTCATTAGCAAGAAAATAAAATATACTTTCTGGCAAACTTTGACAGATTTACTAATTAAAATTAGGGAATGAACTACTTAGAATGGGGGAAGATGGAGTGCAGTAATTTATATCAAGAAACACAGCAATCATTAATGAAAAGGTTTGCGATTCTGCTCAACAGTCAGCCTGCCCTGAAAACCTGGCCCTTCTCTTTTTAGTGAGAACTTTTGACATTGATTCAGTGGGGCCAGGATGTCACTTCTGTATTTTGAAGTTTTCTCTTAAGGAGAAAAGAGCTTTCCACCAATCTCCTCCCTGCCTTCAGTTATCCTGCCATCCTAAATCGGATCCTGTATGAGAAACTCACACCACTGAAGCCGCACAGTTGGTAAGAATTTTATAGGATCATAGGGAAGTAGGGCTGGAAAGGACTTCATGAGGTCTAATCTAGCTCAGTAGCTCAAGGCAAGATCATCTCCAACTAAGCCATTCTAGTCAAGTGCCTGCTAATCTGCTCTTCAAAATTATACATTTGCTACTGACTTGCACACACCCAATATACTCAGACAACTACTCTAACCTGAAGAATGATAGCTTCTACGTGAAGAATTATTACGCTATGTGGGCTAAATTCTTTGCTGGTAGGAATGGGCATAATACCATTGACTTCAATGGAGCTACACCAGTTTATACCAGTGGAGAATTTTGGCCTTATATTTTAAACATTAGGAATGAAAATAAATGTATTGTTTTTAGCTAGTGCTCTTTCAGGAGGTCCTCACTTCATCCTGTTGAATACAGGTACATCCTAACCAAATGCATTTCCTGTAGCATTAGAATTTGATGTGCTTGATGGTGGCATTCAGTTATTCTGTGAACCAAGTCCCCACTGTTATATAAGTAATGGGCCTGATTTCCACCCCCCTCTCTTTCTTTTGTTTAAATTCAGTAAAATTACTGTCTTTTCTTCAGTACCTTGTGGAGATATATTCCAGTGACAACTGCTATATGCTTTGTGTAGCGAACATGAAATAGGAAATGAAAAAAAAGTCAAAAGTAGAGAGAATTATTTGTGAGAAATTTGAGCACAGCTTTATTTCTCCACATAAAAAAAATTAAGAAATGTTAAAAAAATGAGTATAGTTGTTAATAGAATTTATTTCTTCTTACCCCCTCACCTTTTTTGCAGGCTAAATTTTCCAACAGAAAACATTTTAAAATGTTTTTAAAAAATATTTCTCAGCATGGGTACTTTTGTTTCTTCTCTGTTTGTGAAATGAAATCATGTAATATTTTCTAAGTATTGTAACATCTCCACCCCTTTTAGAATTTTACCAGTTTTGCATGCTTTCCTCCCGTTTGTTCTTCCCCTGCAGCTATGCGTTATGGTGCCGCCTTGTTTTAGCTGGTAAGGCAAACTAGTAAAACCTTCCACTACATATAAATGATGCTTTCCTCAAAAATGTCAGTAGTTTATATATAACTGACCTCTTCTGAGCCTAAGACTAAGTCTGAGTTTGTTTCAAAATGTAGATGCCTCACTGGTAATACATTGTAATGCATGGAATTATTTTACTGGTGTGACCTTATTCTTGACTTTTTTCCCTTTTGTCTTCTACAAATGCAAATGATGCATGAATTAAAATCCCTTTGAGCCTGAACAGGGGATATAAATCTAAAATCAAGCAAAAAACTGGAACAATAGAACATATTTAGAGCGTCTGATACAATGCCTTTTTTATTTTTCAGTCAGTTTGCTCCCAGGAAAACCTTTTTGTGGAAAACAGGTAAAAAAAAATCTTTTAAACAACTTAGCTGTTACTCATCTGCATCATTTTTCATATTCATTGTTTATTTTACCCTTGTAAAAAGCCTCTCATGTTAATTTTTGATCCAGCTTTTTTGAGGATCTTTAAGGAAATTTGCACCATGATGAGCACAGTGTAAGGACTTAGAGGCATACTTCTTAAAGCTTACAGTAAGATACAAAAACATATAAGGTGTTTGTGTCATTATCCAGAATGGAATGTTTGTAGATTAAATTACTGATTGCTAACGGACTGATATGTCAACATTTTAATGTTTTATCAAAGATAGATCTCTTTGGTGTGCTGTGAGGATGTAATTAATCAAATTTCCTAAAGCACTTAGAAGTTATTGTATGAAAAATATTTTTAGAAATGTGGAATGTTTCTGTTTTTGCTTTGGACCTGATTTGCAGGGGTACTGAACACCCACATTGATTTCACATGTTCTTGTGGGTGCTCAGCATTTCTGAAAATCAGGCCCATTATCGTTGCTATATTATAATAATTACCAAGTGATAATTGTTGCTGTTATCATCTGAGCTGATTCCCATTTTGCAACACTGTATGATGGTTTCCTACAGACATGTTTGCTGTTATGGATAGTAAAGTGAAATCACTTTCTATCCAATCAAAGATCTAGATCTGTAAATATCCAGAAGTGGAGTCAGGGAACCAACCGCGTATAAAATTGTAGGGTTGGAAAGGACCATACCTTAAAGTATTACTACATATATCCATCCTCATTTCTGTCAAATACATTTTGTGTGCATACTTTCCTACACACTGCAATTCCCCACAATACGGGCAAAGCAAAAGACAGAACTTTCTTGGGGGAAAGTCTAAGACTGGGAAATGAACTCCCCCAGGAACTAAAAGCCGTCATAAACTTCCTTACTTTCCCCTCCAGGTACAAGATGTATTTCTTTGACCTTGTTTTCCATGACATAAATACATAGGATCATAGGGAAGCAGGGCTGGAAGAGAACTCCATAGTTCATCTCATCTAACTTCCTGGCTGAGGCAGGAACATCCCTATCCAAAACCACCCTATACAACATATACATCTATAAAAAGCTAACACAAGAATAAAGAAACCAGCCAACAAACAAGACAAGACACTCTACTATACACACTTCTGCCCTGGAGGGGAGAGTGAAAGAACAAACAGCAAAGAGCAATAGTTTTTACATTGTTTAATGTACTGCCGGAAAACATGCAACAGTGACAAACCCAACATAAGAACCTGTACAAACTAGACTGCCTAAGTCTTCTCTTGTGTACATGCATTAAATTGTACACACGTGTAGATGAATTTGGGAAACTCTGATACATGCATGTGCATTCATATTTTACAGCAGGGTTTTAAAGTATGGGGATGCATACTGAAGTGGAAGACAGGGAGAGGCCCGCCTGCTTGGAAAGCTGGCTCTTAGTATTAACTGAGTTTCTACAAAATCATGACAATAATATTTTGTTGACATGAGGTTTCATGTTCTTATTGAGTAATATTTGGCTTCATCTTATTTTGGAAATAAAATACTGATTTTTTTTCTGTTTCTGAGAGGTAAAGTGCTTATTAATAGGAGGTGTTAAATGAGGTTAAGGTCTCATGGAGAGGTATTTTCTGCTACAAATCAGCATTACAGAAAGACAATCTTGGGCCAAAATCACCCTGGTGTAGGGCCACTGAAGTCATGGTAAGGGCGAATTTAGGCCCTTTTCTTTCAATCTGGGTATAGGAAAATAGAAGTTGTTTATAATAAGCAATGTGAGACTTAATGGAGAAGACAAGAAGTTAAATATATCATTAAAAACTCCTGGTTTTGTCTCCATAATCTTTTTTTTTCATTTTCAGTAGGCTCTTGGAAGACAATAGTATATGCAGTGACACCCATAAGAAAAGACAGCTATTTAGGTTTGTATGGCTTATTTTATTTAATATGTGTTTACAAGTAACTTTCACTTTAAGTTTATCTATGCCTCGTCTGTGCCAGATGAAGATTGGCATTTTAGTGGGTGTAGGCTTGTGGGTGTAGAGACATGTACATGGAGGGGAATGAGGGTTCCTGTGATTAGAGCACAAGACTTGTAGTCAGGAAACCTAGTCCTCATTTCATCCAGAGTGCCTGCCAAAACTTGATCCAAAAGCCACAGCCATTTTGAGTGCTGCAATGCTGAGAGTGTGCTGAGTCCAGCCTACTTTTGTACAGAGTGCTCATATACCATGAGGTAGTGCCTAAAGTCAAACAGTTTTCTGTGGTTATTTTACTGGCAGATGAAATAAAAAGAGCACAGCATAAAGCATTTTCCCAAAAGTTGTACTATTCATAAAGCTTTCTCCTTGGTGACCTTTTTAGTCCTGATCCTAGTCCCCGTGCCCAGAAAACCGCTCCATCACGTTGAGGAGTCATCAGGTTAACAGGCTTCGCATCCCACAGTGACCCAGATTTTCAGAGACCCTAGATCAATAGAAAAACCTACCAGCTTGCTACAGAATTTAATTTGAGACGCTTAGGAGGAGTCCGATTTTCAGAGGTCATGAGTACCTACAGCTCCAGTTTTATTCAGTTAGAGGTGTCCATACTGAACATTATAAAAAGTAAGCCCCTACGGCTTGTCACAGGCAGAGGACAAGAAAGTACAAAGCACTTTTAAAAGCATAACTGATACCCTACAAACATAACTATATGTTAATGTGTATATGTGTGTGCGTGTGTGTGAGAGAGAGAAAGAGAGAGATCTACCCCAAAATAATATATAATATACAGATTGGCAGTTGGAGGGTTGAGGGTGTAGGGTTTGAGGAGCCTGTGCAGCCGTAGCAATGAGCAACCTTACTATTGCACTTTGCTACAGCGATGTAGCTGCTAAAAAGAACTGTGCCATACAGTAGCTTCCTAAAACAAGTACTAAATGATGGGACAGTAACAAAATGTAGACCTGCCTCATGTGTATGTCCAGCTAACAGGTCCCAAAGAAAAAGTAAGCTAGGGATACAAACAAGAGGATACATCACACTCAAATTCCCAAAGGGCAGGTCATAGTGGCTGTCTAGAGTTTTTAGGTTGTGGGTGGGAGGCTGATGGGATATCTAAAACCTTTGATTCCTCAGAGGCTTGTGAAAAATAACATCAGTCTCTGAAAAAATTTTGGATAATCAGAATACTCTATTTTTCTTTCTCCAAGCTAATAAAACCATAAAATGAAGAGAGAGATTGATCTTTACAGCAGAGTAATATAAAAGAACCTGTAAATAATGCCCGACATATTCTTTTTTCTTTCTACTTAAATTGTAAAGACTATTTTCCTTTTAAGCTTTTTCTCTTTTTTACTTTATTGCATCTGTGCTCTTTTTTCTATGCATTCCCACTGTTTGGGTCTCCCAAGGTTAACAGGTAAATGCTACTGGTAACATCCATGTAAGACTGATCACAGCCGAGGGATGTGCCAAGCTGATATCTGGATCTTTGATATTCAGCTTCTTCACCTCCACAGTGACACAACCTGCATGTTCTCTAAATGAAAAGCAGAAGCTGATTTCACCATCCTGTGCTTTTCATTTATGGAAAATGCTGTGAAATGGCAAATGCTACATTAAAAAATAAAAATCTGGCCTGAAACCTTCAAAAATGCAAGTGTTGGCAGCTTTGCTTTGAAAAACATGATTTTTACACAGCTTTACAGACATTTTTGTTTTTCATTTGGCAGCAGTTTGTAAGCTATTCATAATAAGCCAATTTCTGCTCTCCAACTTCTGCTTGCAGCTCTTAGTGCACTTAATGCTATAACCTGCAAAGTGCTGGGTGCTTTGCAGCTAGTTCGGAATAGGAAATCCTTACACCAAGATACTTACAATTTAAGGCTGAACAGTTAGGGAACAATTTACAATGATTCACCACAGGCAACACAAGGCAAACATGTCTTTAAGAGGATCAGAAATGCAGACAAGGTAGCAGTAATGCTGGGAAGTTTTATCTAGAGTAGGCTGTATGGAGGAAAGCCTATTGGTGATTGTGAGGAGTGGACAAAGGGATGGACAAGAGTGGGAGGAACATTAGTGGAGTAGGAACAATATGGAACAAACAACAAAGGAGGATAACAAGTGAAAGGTGGAGTTTATATGGGGCTCTGACGTTAGAGACAGAAAGTTTAAATTGGATGACATAATAGAAATTAAACCCAGGAAGGGGCTTGTAGCGGGATATGACACATTCAGATCAAACCAAGTGGGTATTAGTAGCTTTACAGTAATATGGACATATACATAACTGCTGAAGTGCTGTTAGTTCCCTTTTGCATACATATGTTAAGTACTATGTGGCAAATGCTAGATCCATCAAAAGTGTTGTATTATATTTGCACACTGACTACATATAATTATAGAGCCACTTTTGTTCTTATTTAGACTCATGCAAATTCAGAATAACTCCATTCACTTCAGTCAGTTTACACCAGTGTTACCCAGCTTTGCCCAAGAGCAGATTTTAGCCAGACATTTTTTTTTGTTTGTATATATCTTTGTTTGTTTGATGGTTCTCTAGGGGTAACAGAGATAGCACGGGGAAGGCATCTGGCAGTCGGCAAAGCAGCACAGAGAATGAATTGAAATGGACAGACCACCAGAGGCCATGGAGCAGCACAGACTCAGACAGCTCAAATCGCAATTTGAAGCCAGCCATAACAAAGACAGCAAGTTTTGGTGGTATAACTGTTCTGACAAGAGGAGATAGTTCATCAAGTAACAGGAGTACCGGCAAACTGTCTAAAACAGGTAGCTAGTACTGTATTGGATTCGGAGTACTTTCTTTCAGCTATAAGAAGTGTGTGATTGTTTCTTTGCAGCCACACTGTATCGTGAACTACAAGTCTGTTATGTATTTATTGTTCATGCTTTATTTACGTACCTGTCTATATAATTCTGTAACTGTGTCTAGATCAGTGACTCTCAACCACGGTGCCACAGGAATATTAATATTTTAGGCATGCAAACACCTAAGCTAGGTACAGACATTCAAAAACCAAGGCGAAATTGATCTAAGTTCCATGGTTTTCTGTAAGCGACGTAGTTTAGATTGGTAGTGAACAAAACACACATTCACCATTTGGTTGTGAGGAGGGGAGAACAGGGCACAGAACTTATTAGTTCTGTCATTTTTAAACCAGTCTAGGTGTGCCAAACTTCGGTTCTGTTGCAGTTATAGACTGGTTTCTGATCACATGTACCCTACTGGTACAAGTGTAATCACGGCCTTACATGTGATTCACAAGATAAACCTGCAGATTTCAAACAGGAATTCAGGATGTCAGAAACATTTGACGTGCTGTGATCTTGCTGAGTTCTTTTCAGCAGCAAATTTTCTCTGCTACTTTTCTATAGTCAAAAAAATAAGAGAAAGCTGGGGGCTGGCATTTTCCAAGGGGTGCCAAGAGTCTAAAAAAGTTGATAACCGCATGATGCATTCTTCCCCCCAAGGGCTTAGATATCTATGCAAAGTAAATTCATTTCACTGTTTTTCATGGAACAACCAGTTCAGCTTGTGTGCTATACAAAATTACAATGGACTAAAAAATGATAGTTCCATCAGGTAATGAATACTGCCTTTTTCAGTCTTTTTTTCTTTATTGTACAAAAATAGAGCACAGTAAAAGTTGGTCCAGTCTAAAATATGAACACCATATTTTTCTCCAGTCTTCAGATTTTCGAGGCCATTTGCCTTCTCAGCACCTGTAGATAGTCTCCAGCCAGACTACCTGATTGAAATTGAGGTACCACAGGACAACATAATATAAAGTAATACAATTCTGACTTCTGAAGGGGCTTGAAGTCTCTTAGTTCCTACATGATTTTTTTTAGAACTCATATGATTGTAAAAAGAAAAAGAAATCCCTTGTTGTTTGCATTATCGTTCCTGGATACATTAATATTAGGGTGAGTCACGGTATGGTTCTGAGTAATTCCCAACTATGCCATTAAGTTATTTTCTATTTTTACATAAATGTGTGTAATAAATGATCAGGGCCATCAGACAACTCCATCAGTTTGGATCATTACATAAATATAGTACAATCCCAGTAGTAATCAATATTTAGCACTTAGTGACTGTCAACTTCAAAGTGCATTGGAGACATTAGTCAATTTAAGCCCAATTTATCAAGCCTTATGCTCCTGAGGTCATACTGGATTCTTTGCTTCCCTTTTTTTCTCCGACCCAAAAGCATGATGTAGATCTGTCCTTCGTGTGAAGCAGTCTGTATTCCAAGATCCTTGAATCTAAGTTCAGTGAGGGTTTTCTGTTACCTTGCCATACTTGCCAACTTTAAAAAAAAATGACTCAATTGAATCGTACTCTTTTAAAATTTGCTCTTCTCAAAGTTAGCATGGAGCCCCTTGGGACCTGTGACAAAAGAACATACTGCATTTTATAAGTAAATCCCTCAGATTCCTTTTAAGTTTTACTTTCCTTGCCCAGGTAAAATTGCACTGATTAAGGACCAAGTAACTTCTATTATGGCCCTTTGTGGTTATATTTATTTACATAACAGATGTGCTTGAACTTATAAAAACAATATAGCTAAAACTTACCCAAGCGTCTTTTAAGATATGCTTCTTATTTTCAACGGGTGCACACAATAAAATGAGGGCCATATTCTCAGCTGATGGAATGTGTCTAAGCTCCACTAATTCAAATGGATCTTTGTACAGTCCTACAATCTAACCCAATAATTTGATGAAGCACAGCAGCAGCTTGGTATAATTTGAAGTCTAGTTCTGAATTGATTGCAATTCCCTGCTGCACTAAATAGAGAGAGACAAAGTGCTTGAACAAAGTCATGGGAATCCAGTTTGGAGTGTTCGGACACATGTTAATTGCAAAAGATTTAATAGTTTTAAATAGCCTTCATAGCACTAAAATCAAGCATATCAAATGATGCACTTACAAAATAATAAAAAAAAATCTCTGAAGAGCTCTAATAACTGTAAATGTATCTGGACTATATATTCACCAAATCCCAAATCACTTCCAAATGAAAGCTCTTCTAATACATTTAAAACGCTTCAGTAATATTAAAATACCACGTTCTTTGTAGAGTGATTAGATATTGTAAGTGCTTTAGAGCTTTTTAATTTTTTTATCTAAGTGTTCCAATTTGAAAGCTTGTCAAGGCACAGGAAAGGAGAAAGCAGCTAAATAAAAGAGGTGAAAAAAAAGAGCAAGACTGGATGTCAAAACAAACTCACACTTTCAAAACCAGGACATAAAGTGAAGCTGTCAGTCAGCCTGAGGAATTCAGGGGAATTAAGACTCATAAGAAGAAAAGAGTCTGATGTTATCACTAAAATGATGTGTTATGGTAATAACTCAGCCAAGATTGACCATTCTTTAAAAAAAAGGGGGGAGGGGGGACCATGCCCTCATATTTTGCTTTCTTCTCCCCAGAATACACTCTTTTTGTTCATGTGACTGTTCCTCATTCCATACACTCCTTCCATACTGACTAGCAAATGTTTTCTGCATTATAGTAGATGCTGGTAAAACTTTTACACCTTAGGTGTAGTTTACACAGAAGTTTAAAAAATGCAACAAGTACTAAAGTTCAAGTTACTGGTGTTGTTCACTAAACATCCAAGTCTTTGATATGTGTTTTATGGAGGTCAGACACAAATGTCACCATATTTTCATTTACGTACAAGAGACACAACACAGGTTGGGATCAGCAGTCAGTCACAGAGTGCATAATGGATTAAATGAAAGTACCAGATCAAGATCAGTAGCTAGTAAACAAAATTCAGAGTAGCTGGTTGTCATCTAGACAGCATGCATTTATTATCTATGAAATATCTTTACTGGGGAAAAAACAGATATTCACGGTGTCTAAGGCTCATAATGTTCTATGTATGTTCATAGATGCCTTGAAGAAGTATGTAAGGCTAGGGACAGGCATTGAAAAATGCCTGAGCCTGAATTGATTCAGTCTTTGCAGGTTAGTCTAACCTGGATGGCTAAATCAGTTTTGTAAACAGGCAAGCATCCCAGAAGTGCAGGCATGTGCCTCAGGTTATAAACTGGGGGTGCTGGAGCAGCCCTCCCTTCCTTGCACAGCCTGGAGCTGAGTGGGGTGTGGCCTGGCTTTGATTAAGCCAGCAGGGAATTGATAACAGTGTTTATTACCCAATTAAGAAAACAACAGAGGGACATTACCAGCTGCTTGTTGACTCAGCACAGACCATAGCCAGCACTGGTCTGCTAGCTAATACCAGACACCTCCTCAGCAAGGCAAAGGGGAAGGGGGAGTTCCTGCTTAGCAGGGAGTGGTGAGGGGAGTCTCTGGAGCTGCAGCCAGGGAGCAGAGGGGAGGGGAGAGCCTTGCTGTGGAGCAGAGTGCCCTGCCCAGCCCAGAGAGCATACTGGGATGCTGGGGGTGTCTGGTTTATCTTAAAGCAGCAAGGAGTCTGGGACAGATATTGCTTAAACTGGTTTGAGCCAAGTCAGTTAAGTCGGATATTGTATTCAACCAGGTTTATCTCAAACCAGTTTCAGCCATTTTCAAACTGGTTTACGTGCAATGAACATTTGTTCTGTTACCGGTTTAAACCCATTTCTGATCACTTAAACCAGTTTCTGTGTAATGTCTGTCCCTATCCTAAGAGTTCAGTAGTAGCAAATCTCTGTGTTTCTTCCCTATATCTCCAAACATTCTGTTTCCATCCTTCTATTAGGATGATGGTGATAATGATAATTAATAGCATACAGAAGTCTTTATGAGTAAATCTAAAGAACTGTACATAGGATGTCAGTATCATTATTCCAGTTTTAGAAAGAAAGACAGTGAGGCACAGTGAAGTGATGAGTATATGGTCTCACAGCTGGATTCAAGCAGAACATAGAATGTGTTGTTCACCTTACTTGGCCTGGTTTATTGCAAGAAATTAAGAAATTATCAAAGAAGTGATGATTCCATGCCCTGGGAACAAAATGAGCTGCTTTAAATTCATTGTACCATTCTATTTTATTTTTTATTATATTTTTGCTTGTGGTGTTTGCTAAAAATATAAATATACCTATTTTAATTTAAAAGCACATTGATACCTCACAAATATGTTACCTGTTGCACGGATATCTTGAAGCATAATGGATATAGACAGGTGCATTATTAAAGCAATAAATCAATATTTGGTCAGGGAAGGAGATGTAATAATTAAAAAAATTACTCAGAGCACATTCCTGCAATTTATGACATCATCCATATCCCCAGTTACTTTAGACTTTTGTGCTGTAATAGATTTTTTTTCCAGTTTGACTATTCATACGTATTTAATGAGGAAAGATGGCTCTGCATATGAATGTATCTGTCAGGTATGCTCCTATTCAACCCCGATCTATCCTTATGAGGACAAACTGTTTTTCCTAGTTAACAGTATTATTTTCATTTACTATTTATAATATTTTTTATTAATTTAGGTAAGGAAACAAAGTGTGCATTCTAAACATAAGTATTGTCAATTTGAAAATGTAAACAATATACTTTATTTCATCTTTAGTCTAGTTCTTTACAGTACAGTTTTTGTACTACAGCACCGCCTCATAAGCCCCAATTCAAATTCTTTTTTCCCTCTCTCTACAAACAGTTGGCCGTATTCTGACTGATGATACAAACCTATAGTAATCATTACATTCAGTTGAGTTATATGAAATATATATAAATATAATAAAAATTGAAATCTAATCCAGGGGGTTTGGCATTCCTTAGTGGTCCTGAAGGGAAATTGTAATCTTAACTACAAGCCTTTAAAAACTCTAACCGTTTTGTTAAAGGATCCTGTAAATTATCATTTTATGCCCTGGTTTTGGAACCAGATTTCTGCTTGTTTATGTTTTCTTCCAGTCAAGTTGATCGGGTAAATATTCCCAATGGCAATCTTGGGAAAGTAGGTGGAGGAGCAGTAAATTAAAAGCTACCTGATTCTACTCACAAGCTACCTACCAGCTTGTCGCACAGAAACATCATTCTTGTTTCCAGAATTTCGAGTTCGAGTTGGTATCACTTTCATAGGAACCCAGAGCTACAGTGGTGATAAAAGCTAGATAAAAAATGGAAAAAAACCAGATTAGAAAGTACAGGTTTTTAAAACTAGAAAATCAGTATTTTTGATTCTGTGAAAATGCATCCAAGATAAAAGTGATTAATGTGTTGCTCCTGTGAAATTTACCCCAGAGGACAAGTAGGGATTGGGTAATTAGATGGGCCAGTTGACTGGAGAGGGAGTCTTTGTCATTGGTTATAAGGATATCCTATGAAGAATGTAGGCAACAGGGAGGAGGAAAAATTGATTAGGATGGTCCAAGAGATGGGCCTAGGAGCACAGAGAGGGGATTAAGCAAAGGGCAAGTTAAGTTGAACATTAAGTATAGGAGAAAGTCCAGAAGGTCTGTGGCCTAAAAGAGACGGTAGAAATGCCACTGGCTTGATCATTTAAAACCAGGGGCATGAAAAACTTTGAGGGGAGTCTTTCCCCCAAAATATCTAGGTGTTTTCCAATGTCTTTTTTCATCTCTTGCCCCTTTTTGAATTTCCATATAATTCTCAGGTACTTACAGGTTCTACTTAATTCTAGCATTGAAGAACACATCTAAATACATGTTAATAGGTAACTGATGGGAACATCAAGATTTTTATGTCTGTTATGAAATGGATATGGCACTCTTAGAACGGTTTAAAACAGCCAGCCAGCCCCCTATGCAAATGCCCTACCCCCCTGTCCCCTCCCCCCCCGGCCTCCACCATAATCAGCAGAGGCTGCAAAGGGAATAGACAGCAAAAAGCAGGAACTAGAACCATATGTATGCCTCCTCTGCTGCCCTGGCTGGAGTATGCTGTGATTCCCTGAGATGATGTTGGCCAGATCCATTTTCTTCACAGGTTAGACCTACCCTACGAGCTGTAGGTTACTGGCCCTGGTCTAAAAGCATAACGGTGAACTGGCTAGGAGAATTTAACTAGAGGATGGAACAAATTGTTGGTAGATATTGAAAAAGGAGGGGTATGGAGAGCTGTGAACTAAGAGAAGTCCAGTTTTTTTAGATTTCAATAACTTCAGGATGACGGGCAAAACTCTCCATGGCTTGTAAAGTCTTTTAAAGCTCACTAGTTCATATTTTCAGTCTGTATTAGGTGACTTCTTCTCGTGTTGACTGAAGTAAACATGAAAGTCGCTATAAACAAATAATTAGCATTTATTCATTAATGAACATGAGCATCAGTGTTTGAATTTAACTCAGTATAACAGCACATAATATAATGGTAGGGAATAAGCTCTTGTAGTGCTGAGGCAACAAAAATGGATAGTTCTTCTAAAGAATAATGTAAACATGATCAAGAGTTGTTAAGTAATAATATAGGAAGGGGACTCAAAACCTGGAGAAAATTGGTCTCGTTCATTTCTTCAAGTTGTTCCACTGAATGAAACATTTCTGTTAATAAGAAAGAGCCAATCATTGATGATTCTGAAAGTAAGCTAGTTTCAGTAAAATCATTTTAACTAAAATGCAGCAGAAATGAGAAATTAAATGCTTGTTCCACAGCTCCTAGCAGCTCTTAATATCAACTTAATTTAGAGGCACTCTGGATTTGTCTCCAATGTTCATAAATTGATAAAGCGAAGACTATTATTACATAAAAGCATCTGAAAAGAAAAAAAAAATCCATTACAAAGTTACACTGTTCTTTTACAGCATTTCCTTCAAAGAGCACAAAATGGGCAATTAAAGGAATAACAGTTAGTGGGCCCTACTTAAATTATTATAATAAAAGAATTTCATACTTAACTTCATCTTTCATCCCCAGGGAGAATTCAGATCAATAGGATTTTGATAAGTCAGCTATCACACACAGAAAGCGAGAACCCCCCCCCCCCCAAAAGAATCAATGTTGAAATTAATGCAATACGGCCAGTCAAACATGGAAAATGATCTGATAATTACTGTATTTTCCACAGAGAGAAAAATGAATTTCTGCTAAATGTTGTTTTTACATCTAAAAACAGAAAATACCAGAATACTATGCCGAAGTTCCCAAAGGTGCCATCAAGAAATTCATCCATCCAAGCATGTCTCTGCCATTCAAATTGCCACAGAAATTAATATTATGAAGTAGATAGTTCAGTAGTCTTCATAATTTTCCAATGGATGTTTGTACAACATACCATGTAAACCTTTGTTGAAAAAGTAGCAGCTACGACAGTTTCAGAGCACACACAAACAATTCAAAAATTCTTCTGCATCCTGCACTAGCTTCCTGACTGGTTGATTAGGAAGAGTGTCCTTGGCCCTAGCAACCCAGTGAAACTGTAGTTTCTACAGATGTGTTCAGCTACTATATGTATGTAGAAAATTGCACTAAGCAAAAGGCAGTACAAATGTACATCAGATTTTACACAATGGAGTGCTTTATGCAGAAGCCCAGTAAGTACAAACCCCCACAGATTCTAGGTTGTTGCCATTGCTTCTACAAACTCAAAAACACATTTCCTCAAGTCTAATTATCAAGAAGGAAATTGATGCAAGTTAAGGACAAGATTCAGAAATGATTCAGGGCTTTGGAATCCTGCTAGGGGCAAACTGAGGCCCACACTGGAACCAAACTTCCTTTTTGCCTCCCCGTCTTCTCCAGGTCTACATGAGGACACTCAGCAAAAGTAAAGGTGAGTGAACTAATGGTATGAAGTCAATGAACACATCTAAAGCACATTAAACTTTTGTGTGCAGCATTCTAGTCAGAAGCAGAGTAACCTTAGCTCACTGTAACTTTATCTGTGAGGACTAAGCTGCTGCTACAGTGATTTAAGGCCAGTTTACTTCTGAATGGGAACGTTCACGTGGTTTAATGTTTATTTAACATCTTTGTATTGATTTCACACCTTTAATTGATTCACCTGAACTTTTCCAAGTGTTCTTTTTTTTTTTATAAGCTTTTGGTAGTAGTATTTAAAATTGCAGATCAGATTTATATTTAGGAAAGCGGTTATGCCATAGCTGATTGCAGTTAGCATCTCAGAATGTAGATGCAGTCTGAAGATAGTCAATTGTTTTAAAAACATGTATTCCAGTCCACCATCCGAACCTCACTGAGCTGTTGTTTTAGCACATTCAGGGTGAGGATAGACAATGCAAACCCCCCCGCATCAGAGTAACTTCATCCAATCTAGTGGAGAGTGCCCCTTAAAGAAAAAGAGAAAAACTGTATCAATGTAGGTTGCTCTGGGTCAGTTTTCATTTATCTGCTTCCATCCTGGAATAGCAATTTTCTATAGGAGGGAGAGGGGAAGGCTAGTCATCTAGTAAGTGCTTGCCATCTTTAAAATGGATTATCTTGTGTATGCAGACTCTTAAGGAGAGTAGAAGACTGGGCTTTTTTAACTAAGAGTCTATATCTCATTCAGGTTCAGAGTCTTCCAGCAGCGCTGGCTCCTCAGGATCCCTGTCACGAACGCATCAGCCTCTACAAGGTGCATCCATTGTTGCTGGCGTGTCAGCAAATTCTTCAGGCAGCGTTTCCTATACAGAGAATGGGATGAGTGGCCAGGTAGCACCAAGCAACACCAGCTATATCATACTTCCACTTGAAGCTGCAGGGATACCTCCTGGCAGTATCCTCCTCAATCCCCACACAGGTCAGTCTGTCATTTCCCCCATCTTCTTCATTACGCTTTAGGGAACCTACTAAGATCCACACAAAAAAATACTGGTAGCTAGAGAAGCACCACCTGCTGAGTGCTTCATTAGGGAGGAGGTAGTTACTTTTATTTGAAAACTAGATTTTGCTAGATGTGTTCACATCTGGGAGCAAGTATATGTTGGCTTCATATATGTTGACATAGCCAGTGAGGAACAATAAAAGTAATTTAATCAGAGATACAATAAGAAGGGTTTGAACCCTGGTCAAACACTATGGGAGAATGGGAGGGTGAAGGAGGAATGGGGGAGAGGTGCCAGTGAGGGGGAGCTACGGCTGTGAAAGCAATGCTGTGGGGCTGCTTTTGCTGCTGGAACACAGGGGTGGAAGGGTGATTCTGGTGCCTCTCCTAATTTGTTACTCAGGGTTGGTGTCCCACTCACCCAGCCCTAGTTATACTACTGCATTTGATACTGCACTGTTGGAATCTCTATAAAATAAAGTTCTGATCTTGCCAGGTGCTGCGGTCTTCTTGTGAGATGCTGAATCCTTTAGTAGTTTTGAAGGGTGGGAATGGGAAAGGGTGTCAGGATGCTCAGCATTTCTCAGGAATAGGCCATTGCTCTGATATCTAGAACCAACTGATGTACAATTTGCAAAGCTTTAGAATATAACTAAATAATGGAAGAAGAGAAGGTTTGGATATGGTGTTTCAATTAGCATTCTGGAGTTAGTGTTGTTATCTAAGATTGGCTTACATCTGTGTAAGTAAATTGGAAGTTGTAGGTGAAAAGACACTCTTGTATCCTGGTATCCCTAGTCCTGCTTCTAACTGGAACTACACAGAGGTAAAGTAAGCAGATACATGGAATTATGAGCAAAAAGTTAATGTAAACCCCCTTTAACCTCAAAAATAATTCAGTTTGGGTTTGATATTGCAGAAAAGTTAAAAGGATTCTTATTTAAACTAGATCACTTATCATGTCCTCAGATTAGATGTTTAATAACTGCATATTACAATATCATAAGCCATGTATTCTATTAGCACTATAAAAAAGACTTAAGGATCCAGGACTCTGGTGCTACCTCAGTGACTTGGGTCCATTTCAGTGGCAATGACTGAAGTAGTATCTGGCTCTGGAATCTGCATTCCTCTTTTAGCTGAGTTTAATATGAGCATTAAAAAGCTACAAAAGCAATGCATTTTCTTCTGTACTGGGAGCAGAAGTCTGATATAATTATTCGAAGTTTTATGAATAACAACATACGGCTTTCATTTTGGGGAACGTTATTTGTAGTGAAAGTCACTACTTTCTGGATGCATCTATGTCTACATGTTAAATAAAAATAGGTTTAGTGCCAAAAAATAAAATTTATTCATGAGTCCACCACTAGAAATACCTTTGTAGTCAGGATGAGGACACAAAATAAGGACAAAAGGTAAGGAGTCTTAACAAATGCAACAGCTTGAAAAATCCTGTAAAACCAAGTCAATCAGGACTCGTAGTAGAGATGATCTCTTTTATTAGACCAGCAAGATTTTTGCAAAAAAAAATTCTTTAATTGTAAGCTTTTGGGCACAAACACCCTTCATCAGGCATTGGAGAAAAGATTGTAAAAGGTCTCCTGGGTAGAAATGAAAGTTCATATTTCTTTTCAAAGATTCAGAAGATATCATCTCTACTACGAGTCCTGATTGCCTTTTCCTCTAGACCAATATGGCTTCAACCTGGATAAAATCAAGTGTTCCATAAGCACTTTAGAGGATAATAGCATTTGATTCTAATCAAGATACTTCAGCATATGTAAATGCAGGAAGATATTTTAAAGTTTATATATAGTGGACTGATTTAATGACCTATTCTTGAACACAAGCATTTTTTCAAGCTACATCACTTGCGTGTATATTTTCAAACTCTGGAGTTTTCATACTGGAATTTTGCACTGGAGACAGGAAAGGAAGGAGTTTGAGTGTTTCTGTCAAGAACTGGGGTTTGGAGGGCAGTAGAGAGAGAGCAAAAACACCACCAGCTTTATTTGCATGTTCTTGGTCAGTTGTGTGGTTTACTGACAGCTCTGTCCAGCTCTGTGTAAGAGTGCCTCACATATGTTGAAGGAACATTTTTGTGTGTTCTGTAGTCTGCTTTCAAGAAGCTTTTTTGCACATACTTCAGTATGCATGGGAAGAAGTCCATCCACTCTTCACATGGCTGGATTAAGGAGAGCTACTAATCCTTCCAAACCATGAATAGCAGCTTATATAGCAAGAATTTGGCAAAGATCTGCCACACACTATTCACTATATCTCATGTTACAGGTATAGCATCTCTCACTAGCTAACGTATGTCACTGGTATTTAGGGCCTCATTGTATTTCTCACAAGCTTAATGCCTCCAGGTTCCAACAGTTGAATGGCATGTCTTCCCACCTTAGCATGCCACTTTCTTTTCAGATGCATAACTGAGTAGTGTATGAGAGAGAAAGAAGAGTAGTGTGTGAGAGTGAGAGAAGACATGAGAAAGAGAAAGTGAGTGTATCTGCTCTATATGTCGTTCAAGGAGGATTTTTTTCTGTGTATATATTAGCTCCGCTGCTTGCACACTGGTTACCTGTCTATCATAATAGCTAATTTTTAAGTGTATATATTTAAAAAAGGTAAAAGGAGCAATTCAGTTTGAAGTATCAGACCCTTTTTCAGATTTATAGAATCCCATTCTTCTATGTGCTGGAAATAAAAACTTGACTATAGTGTCTGCTGTTTTTAATGCAAAATAAAATACATAATACAAATTTGTCATTGTATGTGAAGCCACAAATCTCTGCATCTTATTACAGTAAAATTGAAAAAGAAATTCCTCAGGAAGAAAGTATGGATACTGCACGATGTGATCAGGCATTAGCATGATGGGTATTCATAAAAATCTAAACGAGGAGAAGATCATTTAAAGAAAGGAAAAATGAAGCCCTTTTCTCCTTAGTGAATGGATTTTCTTTCCTTGTGTAGCATCACACTTTAGCCCTTTCTTCTCCTCTTGCCATGTGATTATCCTCAGTACTCCCTTCTTTGATTGTAACTGCTTGTCGCTTAAAGATTTTATTTCCTGTCATACTGTGTAGTCATAGTGACCATATGACCCCATACCAGCATCCAGAGACCCAGTCATCAGGTTGACACATTGGTTTCTCTCTGGTCAGAAAAATATAAAAACCTCTGGACACCTTTGAACTTTCTCTTAGGTGTTGGCAACCTACCACCTCTATTAAATGCATTTTTTCTGATCCAGAACTTTGCCCAGCTTGCCTACAGAAGTTTTTATTTCTTGTGGAAAGATAGCAACAGCATTTCTACAGTTCAGTACCATTCAATCTATTTTGCCTATTTTCTAGTCTCTCCTAATGCCTTCTTGGACTTCATCTTCTCAGTATTTAACATATTTCATGTTTCTTTCTTATGTCTTATAATTTTTCTATTACTAGCCTCCTATCGCCCCTTACATCAGGGAAGTAATTAATTCCCCATTGTTTGCAGGTGTATCACTTACATTTTCAAAACTCTCATTTTCATTTCTTGTTGAAAAAATCTTTTCCGGATCCTCTTCTTCATAAATCCCCCTTCTCAAGGCCCTTCTTTATGCTTTTACTTTTCTGTGCAGTCATCCTTGATTGGAGTGTTGCTTCAGATTCATCTTAAATATCTGTCAGAAATCTCTGAGACTGCTATAGCTACACTCCTAGCTGTCGTCTTGTGCTTTGTTTTAGCATTTCTTTACCCATGGACTTCACTGTAGCATTCACCCCAGTGGATGGTCTTAGGTTATTGTCATCCCTGTTAGCTCCATCATAAATGCTGACCATTTCTGAATTTAATTTTTCCTGTCTCCACTAACATACAAATAATGTTCCAATTTACCTCCTTCACTCTCCAAGCCTCTTACATTTTTCTTCAGATCTGTAGCTCATTATTTTATGGTGAATGCCTTTTTATATCAATAGACAATATCTCCAGGGGCTCACATAGAAATTTTGTTTTTCATGAGATCGGCCCCCTGAAAGCGTTATACAGCTGTGCCTACATTTTTAAATGTGCACAGCTGCAAAGCACTTTTAATATGGCCAATCATGTGACAAATTAACCCTTATCAAATGAGGGATCAAATGAAGGGACTTCACTTTGGAATGCCTTTGGGCGGCAGTTGTCAACCTTTCACCCACCAACCATTTTGTTAAAAAAAAACCTGGTTCCACCATGATAAAAACAAAACCCCACAAAATTGCATTGTTCAAGATATTTGTTGATTCATCTATTTGAAGTGCAAATAACTGATTTTTTCAATGGGCAATGAGTTAAAGTCCCATCTACATGACCTTTGAGAAACACTGCCTTAGGGAACTTGTGCTTCCTAAAATTAATGTGTGGTGTGATTGGGGCTGGGTTGATACAGCCCCTCCCTGCCCCTGGTGCTGTTTGCAGGAAGGGCACAGGGAGGGGGAGCAAGCTGTGGGCTTGGGATTTGCCCAGCCTGAGCTGGAGGCAGGGCAGGTGGATTGGAGCTCCTGAACCTCGCAGGCCCCCCTCAGCTTCCTTCCCCTCCAGCTCAGGCCAGTAAACGCCAGCCTGCAGCTTCCTCCCTTTCCCTTTTTCCCCCTCCCCCCCTACCTTCCTGATGACAGCCCCAGAGCTGGGAGGGTGAGATGCAGGGGGCTGGCTTCTTGGCTGCAGGCAGGCTTCTCAGGCTCCTGCAGATAGGTGCAGTCGCCCTTCCCACCCCAACAGACGAATGTTTGTTGGGTTCAGGGGGGCGCTGTAACTCACGGTATTTTACGTTAAGTGCCGTGAGTTAGAGCAGAGGCTGCACATCTGTCAGCACCCCAACTACCACTGCCTTATATCATGGCTGCCCCAGGCACCCAATGGTGTTGTTACTCTGCTGGTTTGGAGGGTTTAAGTCTCCAGGCTTGGACGAGAGAAAAAAATCATTTACTGTTCTCCACCCCATTCCACCCCACGCATTCACAAGAACCAGCACAAAACCAGCTTCTCAGGTAATGATGTCTACCAGGACCTGACCTACTATTCTCCCACAATCAGTGTAATCAGCATTTCACCCACTATGAATGAAGCACTTTCCTAGCTGCAGCACTAAGCACCAACCCAAGAAGTGAACAAATTTTAAAGAGAGCAAGGTACATTCCTGCTTTGCTTTTGACACTGGCTTTGGGTGCCAGACATGAAGGAGGAGGAGGAATACATTGGTGGAGACAGCTTGAGCAGGCAGTAGGAGAAGCAGGAGCTGGTAGGAGATTAACAGGAGAATGGCTGAAGAACGATAGAAAACATTTCAAATTCATGCCCTGCTTCTGTCATGAATCTTGTTTTGCAACATAGAGGTGACCAACTCTTTATCTCACTACCAGCCCTCTACATCATCCAGTTCACCTGCATTTGTCTGTCTTAAATCTCCCATTTACTTCCGTCAGGCATTTCCTACAGTTTGTTTCTCTTAATCCTTTAAATTTTCTGTTTCTCTCAGTCACACACTCCCAATTGTTTTTAAATTTGTATTTGCAGCATAAGAAAAAAGAATGAAGAAAAGAACCAAAATCATGTGGAAATTTTACACAGGAGAGAATCAAGGGCAGCATCCAGATGTGCAATGGTGTGCATCTGTAGCAGCACAAATTTGTGCCGCTACTTTGTGCAGTAGCACATGCCCCTGCATGTGTGCTTTGTTGCTTTGGGCAAACTGCCCTTGCCCAGCTCCTCTTGGCTCCCAGCATGCTGGAGCAATTGTGGCACAAATGGAGAACTAGAGAAACTGGCTGGCAGCCACCACATCTCCCTGGAGGACCAAGCCTCTCTTCCACTGCTTGTAATTGTAGCATGTGCCGTGCTGCTTTATTTTCTGGGGGAGGGGCATTGCTACTGGGAAATCTGAGTAGCAAATTTTCCCCCCATGAAGCAAATTTGCAGTGCGGGGCATGTTTAAACATTCCACATGTGTGATTTGTGGCACCACAAATAGGTTTGTAGTATCGTAAAACAGACGTGCCTGCATGTGGTGATGTGGCCATGGGATTTGGGTTTGTTTGTTTGGGGGGTGGGGGGTAGCTGTTTAACAGGTTTCTAAGAATTGGGGGAAAACTGATTTATTGCCTTTGCTATTTAGGTTATGTCCCCCATCCACCAATTAAAACATGAAAAGCAAAAGGTAAAAGGACTTTGCTGAACAGGAAACTTCCCTGGGATTCATGAAATGCTCACAAATTGCATATCATGAATCAAATTTTACCTTCAGTGTAAATGAGGAGAAATGTTGTGTGCTATAGGCCAGCTCTTTCAAGACATTTTTAGAGTTCTGCTCAATAATTTCCAACACCCTCTTCTCCAGTCCCAGAGGACATTGTTCTCAAAAGTTCTTCACCTAGCTACTGAGTCGTGGAACAAAAATAATTGTAATAGCTTTTCTCTCATTTGAACGACAGTGTTTTACAAATAGTCTCATGGTTTGTCTGTAAATTGCATTGGGATAGGACATGCATGGCTGTACTCTGCCTAAGTATTTCAGCATTTACTACTTCATTGTTGAATAGTTTACAAATAACCATAGTCATACATTTGGCATGGTCATTATAACTTTCTATTCATTTATGCACTAGAAATAAGTACTGCTAGAGCAAATGTGTGTTCTGGCAGAATTTCAACTTTATCTGTGTCCTACATCTCCATTTTCAGTCACCCATTTAATTGTTTTATGGTGCTCCAGTTCTAATTCATAACCTCAGTCCCATTTTGTGTGTTACTCTTTTGTAAACCAAGGATAAAATGCTTTTACTCTCACTGTGCCTCCATATTTAGGAGTCTTTACTGTGGGTTGAGAATTCAGGGGAAATGAACCTGAAATGTGTGATCAGAATTCAGTAGGCACTATCCAGGATACATTTACAGAACTAGTCATTGTCCTGCTATGGGTAGCATGCAAAGCCTATGGTGCTGATGAGCTGGAACATGCAGTCATATGAAGATTTTATCTTGGCATTACCACTCATTTTGGATATGATGTACTGAAGTGGCATTTGGCTCTTGGATAAATCTTCCTGGTGGAAGAAAAATTGTCACCTACACCTTAAATTGCTATTGATGAACATGTATTCCCAGGCACAGCTGCAAAAATAGATAACTGCTGCCTTAAACAGAGGCACTGAGCACTTTATTGTTGCAGATCAATTAAAGCAAGGGAGAGTGGCCTATAAATACGTGAGGGTCTCGTTTCTTTTACTGGCTGCTATGCTCTGAAAAGCATTCTGCAAATTAAGGGTATTTTTTTTTCAGGCCAACCATTTGTAAACCCTGATGGTACACCTGCAATATACAATCCTCCCAGTGGCCAGCAGCCAATTAGAAGCCAGATTGTTGGACAGTCTCAGCAGCAGCCTTCATCCCAACAGCAACAGCAGGTTCAGCAACCACAGCAGCAAATTGCAAGTCACCTTGTCACACAGGTACGACAACTGTTGAAAGGGGAGAACAAGTTTTCATCAGTGCTAGGATAATTAGGTGTGCTTACCTTCCCTGAATAGCTGTACTATACATTTAAAAAAAGCAGCTAAATAAAATATCAGGGTATTGGGATTTTTCCTTTTGACACAAATGGAGTCTGAGCTATCAAATATTTTCTTGGTGGATAAAGTAGATAAAAAAAATTTAAAATAGCCCCCATTTGAGACAAACTTTCATTTTGGAAATGACTATTCAATTAGGTGGTATATGTGTAGAGAAGCTCCAGATTCCTTTTGAAAAAATTGCCATGCAAGTAAAAGCTATAAGTGGTCTTTTATAGACCAGTCCAATCTGTAATTCTGTAAAGCACTGGGGGAATATTTATCGATGCACATATCTCTATTGATCTTCTGCTGAACATCCTTCTAATATTCAGAGCTTCTAAAATTAAGTTTATTAGCTAGTGCAAATTTCACATTTTTATTTACTGTTCAGATTTTCTTTGCATGTGGGCGCATTTGTATGATTAGAAAGAGATGATAGAATTGATAAATTAGCTGCCCACAACTGGTTGGCCATTAGGACCCCTTGCATAGTTGTCTGTAAAAATGTCATATGGCAGTTCTCACTGTGTGTCCCCCCACTACACAGTTATGTGTATGCAGTATAACCTTAATAGGAGTTACATAAGTCTCTTTACAGAAAAATAGAGTTAGAAAACTTAATCACCCATCACTCCTGATGGCCCCATTCTGGACACCTAGTTGAATGTAGTTTGTGTCCAAATGAGGGCAAGATCAGAAAATAATGTACTGTGAAACAAATTCCATTGTGAGGTTCAGGTTAGTGTAGTAAAAGCCACAGAAGCTGCCGTTTTAGCACAATAACTGAGAATTTCCTTATAGAAATTTCCCTATGTAACTTCATTGGTCTGAGAGATTTTAGCCCCCTAACATCTACAAAATAGCACTTTACAGACTTTATGGATCTTGGAGGTTCTGCCACTGTACTCTACTGTGTCTCTGGCCCTTCTCAGTGCTCCAAGTTTTCCTGCAGCCTACAATGAATGGAGTTAGACCACCAGGGAACTTCCTGGCTTCTGCTATTTTATGGGTAGAGAGTCTGATCCATAGAAAGGTCCCTGCAGTTTAAGGCTCTTTGAACTTTTCTCTGTACATTACACCAAGGTGGCTGACCCCAAGTGTGCCTACCTGCTTCCAGCACATGGTTTCTATGCTATGCAGTAAGCCATCCTGTTCATTGTTGTACAGTACTACGATGTATGGTATATAGTCTGAGTGATCCAGGTCTGCACATGGAGAATACCTCTACATTCTGCTCCCAGGTTACCCCATGTAAACCCAGAAACCAATTAAGTTACTTTTAGTTTTACCAGTAACAGATTTTTGTCTCAGTAGCTAAAACTGCATGATTCAGAACTTACAGCCTGAGTAGTTTTTTAACAGCAAGGGCAAAATAGTACCAAGCTTGTATATGCCTCATGCAAATGAGAGAAATACCTTCAGTGAAGTTTCTTTACGGAGTCTTTCTTTCTTTTACCTAAATGTGTCCCCCAAATTAGCTAGATAATCACAATTTTGGTGGTCATGTTTTAAGCCATCGCATCTGAGAGCTGTTATTCCATGTTTCTCCAACTCTAACAAAGCTCTGAATGAAATCAATCATTATTAAAGAAACATTCAAATATATGCTCATGCCCTTTCCTCATTATCTTTGTGTGAATTGTATGTGGTTCCATATTTCAGCATTTTAGTACACCAGTAATCAGGAAATAATTATGGTTTTGTTTTAGCTCCTTATTAGAGCTGTCAATTAATCAGCATTAACGTGAACAATTAATGCAAATACCAAATAACGCGTTATTTTTTTAATGCGTTAATTGTGCACATGGTTTTGGAATCTGTACCCAAGCCACCCTGTATGGCCTTGCTGCTGCCATCACTGCAACCTGCAGACCACCCCACGGGGCAGCATTAGCGGTGCAGAGGAGCTGCAGGGCAGCCTGGCATGGGCTCTGGGTGGCCGCAGCAAAAAAGGCCCAGTAGCAGAGAGGGGGAAAAGTCACTTTTCCCCTGCACTCAGCAACAACTTTGGGCCGGTGGCACCACCTGCCCCCACCAGGCTTCCCCACTGCTTCTGCACCACTGCTGCAGCCTCCTGGGGTAAGTGCCCTGCCCTGCCCTCCCTTCATTTCTCCCTCCCTCCTTCAGCCGAGATCTCACCCTCCAGCTGTAGCGCTGTGGCCCCTGCACCAGCCAAGCTTCCTGAGCTCCATGTGGGCCAAATTTGAGGGTGAGGGATGGTGGGGCTATGGATTGGGAGTGAGGGGAACTGGCAGAACCTGGTAGGGGTAAAGGATTGTGGGTCAGAAGTGAGGGGCACCAGCAGAGCCAGGGGCCTGTGGGTACTGTACCGTTTGTATTCTGTGTTGTAATTGACATCAATTTATTTGAAAATATATGAAAAAAGTCTAATATTATTTATAAAAAATGGGATTCTATTATTGTTTAACTGTGCAATTAAATTTGCAATCAATCACAACTATTTTTTTATATCGCAATTAATTGCAATTCATTTTTTTTAATTGTTTGACAGCCCTGCTTCTTATTGACTTTGTTGTCTGTTTGTCACTGAAAAAACCCAACAAAGAATCATGAAATGTAGGGGTTAAAATGCAAGGATGGAGTTACAGTAACTAGCTTCTGGGGCTCCACTGGAAAGTGACTCGCTCACCTGTTTTGTGAGGGCATTGTTTGAGATCTTAATTTTCAGAAATCGTTGTTTGTTATTTGTCTAACTGGTGAATTTCACTTACTATATCTCATTCTGTTTTATTTTGCAACCTGTTCAGGCTATGCAGCCATCTTCCCAGTCAGTCCAATACCCAGCAGTTTCCTATCCTCCTCAGCATCTCCTGCCAGTTTCTCCAACGCAGCAATTTTCTGTGGTATTACAGATTTTTCTTTTTTTAATATCTGTTCTTGGTGGGAGGTTGTGTGTGAGAGGTGATTTTGTGTGTTTGTGGGGAGGGAGATTGTCAGTATAGAGAAATGCGGGTTAGTCCATGGGAAGGTGTATGTTGGAAAGCTTTCTTTTACTCAACACTGTTGGAACTGTTTGGCTTTTGCCAACAAAACCAGTGAAAATGATAAGAGACTTTGAGATATGCATTATGCTGAATCTGTATAAATTATTGTAGCTTGTTTTGTACTCTGAGTCCACTGCCTGGACTTATCCATATGCTATAAGATCATAGAATAACAGGATATTTGTGAAAGAGCTGTAAGCCGAGGGGCATGTGATATACTACGAGTCATAACAAAGTACTAATGGGCATGTAGAATAAAATTAATACAGCAACTCTCTGGAGAATCTGGTCTTGTGCTTAACAGGCTAATATTTCGCTAGCATAGAATGAAGCTAGTATCTTAATAGACAGTACAGGACTTTTCTTCTGGGTTCTGTCTTCCTCTGAAATTCTTATTTGCAACTTATACCCTCAAGCTACAGATGTTGCCACACCATATATGCAAACAGAACTGAAGATGCTAGAGGTGCACTGATACAACGGTCCGATATCATATCGGCACTGATATAAAGAAAATTGATCATATCAGAAGTCAACCTGCTGTGGCTGATCATTTGAACAATAAATACCCATGTGTGCATGCAGTGCAGCACATAGGCAGCAAGGAGAACAGCCTGGCAGCTTAAAGAGCTGAGTGCGGCGGAAGTCTGGTGTGGTGGAAGGGGAGGGGGGAGGGAAGAGGTTTGTGGGGCAGATCAAGGTCCCCATGGTGAGGGAGGAGTGGGGAAGGGGCTGGGGCAAGCGCTGCCCAGCCAGGGTAGGGCAGACATCGGATGGAGCCGCGGCTCATCTGGGCGGTGCAGGGGTAGGAAATCGGCTCCCGCCACTGTGTGCTGCTCACTGTGCGCTGCTCGTCCAGGAGCTGTTCATCTGGTGGCTCCTGCCACTGCTCCTGCCACTTGCCTGGGAGGGCATGGGAGGAGCTTGTGCCCTCAGATCTGCGCGGGGCAGGGCAAGCTGGAGCTGGGGCTGCGTAGGGCTCTTCCTGGCCTGCCCTATCCCTCCCTGTGCAGATCTAGGGGCACATTCCCTCTCCCCATACTGTCCTGGATGAGCAGCGGGAGCAGCAGTGAAGCTGCCAGACAAGCAGGTGAATGCAAGACCAGCGGCTCCCGAACAAGTGGCATGCAGCGATGGGAGCTTCCTTCCTCCCCACCCCCTGCATCTCCCAGATGAGCCACAGCTTCATCCCATGCCCACCCCACCCTGGCTGGGCAGCGCTTGCCTCAGCCCCTGCTCCAGCCCCACTCCTCCCTCACCACAGGGACCTTGATCTGTCCACCGCCATGCCCCTTCCCTCCCCCCCTCCCCTTCCACCACACCAGACTACTTACCAGCTGCACACAGTTCTCCAAGCTTCTGGGCTGGTATCAGAAATTGGATTGGTATCAGCCAATATGCCTCCTTAAAATGGCTATCAGTATCAGCCCCAATTATCTCTATTGGTGCACTCCTAGAAGGTGCCTTTTGAGCCGAAATAGAAGTACCAACATTTAGAAGAAAGGCCCTGCATTTAATGGATCCAAGAGTGGCATATTCTTTCCCGCCATGTATCCTAGAAACTAAAACTGTTGTCACGCAAAGCCAAATGGTTAATTTATTAATTAAATTCCACTTTCATTGTAAATTCTTGTGCATTTTCCTTAGATGTGTTGTTATTAATTTGTATTATTGTAGGGCCTACTAGCCCTCACCATGGACTAGGACCTCATTTGTGCAAACACAAACAAAAAGACAGTTTCTTCCCCAAGGAACTTATGGTCTATGCCCTTGTTTGCAATGATTTCAAATCATGTGAATGGAAGCTGTGAATGCTCAGCATTTTTGGAAATCAGGCAACTTACCTAGGTACCTGTCTTTAGGCTGGCATTAACTTGAAAGGGACTACACAATTTGCACAAGCTGAGGATCTGGCCCAGAGTTTTGAAAAATGTTGGTTCATGGTGTTTTGTTCACAAAGAGAATATAGATTTAAACCTTAAGTATGATGTGTCCACATCTGGAGTAATGAGTTCAGCTCTGGTCTGTCTCTCAAAAAGGACGTAGTAGAATTATGCCCCAGCTACATGTTACCTATATTACACAATTAACTGGTTAATTGCACAATACATTTAGACTAGCTACATGTGCAAAGTAAGACAGGCCACGAGTCCAAAGTAATTTTTACACAACTAACTGGTTAATTACACAATAAATTTAGACCAACCATATATGCAAAGTAATTACTACACAATAAAAATTACTATCCAGCTATAATGAGAGCCAACCACCTATAAAGTTAGTACTTAAAAATGTGTAACAACTGGTTTCTATCCAGCTTTAATTTGAATGTGTAGCTTCCCCACCCCACCCCCACCAGGTACAGAGAAGGACAATCAAGTTGGTCAGAGGTATGGAGCTCCTGCCATACCGAGAGAAACTAAAAAAGCCAGGATGCTTCAGTTTGGAAAGGAGAAGCCTGAGAGGGGATATGATGGAGGTCGATAACACCATGAAGAGTGTGGGGAAGGGAACAGGAAACTGTTATTCACCACGTCCCAGAGTACAAAGACTAGGGGGCATCCACTGAAATTAGCAGGAGATGGGTTTAAAACTAACAAATGAAAGTACTTTTTCATTTGGTGCATAGTTAACTTCTAAAACTCATAACCACAGGAGGTTGTGAAGGCGGATAGGATAGCTAGGTTCAAAAAGAGCCTAGGCAGGTTCTTGTGTGATAGATCCATTAATAGCTAATAAACAAAACAGTCAGGGGTGTGTCATCTGGCACCATTAAGCCAGGGAGAGTGTGACAGGGATTGGATTACACTAGTCATGTTCTGTGCGTACGCTCTCCTTTAAAACATCCACAGCTGCCACTGTCAGAGACTAGGCTAGATGTCTGACCTAGTATGACATTTCATATGTTCTTATGAGATTTCTGGCTCAACTGCACATTGAGAAATTGACTTTTTAGAAATAGTCTGTTTGCATTCATTTAAACTCACTTTTTTTTTTTCCAAAATCCCTGCCAGTAAATATGTTGTATATTTTCGGGAATTGACACAATAGTAAAATTAACACAATAAAATAAATCCATTTAAAATTGATATGAATATATATCAATATCTAAATTCAGTGTGTTTGTCTTTTTTGGTCAAAGTGAAATGAGTAAGGGGACAAATTTTATGTTTATGTACCTATAGTATAGTTATATTTCTAGAGGGAATGTGGTGTTTGAATGGAGGCTCTTTCTGGATATTTGTGTCTGGAATACAAGCATGTCTTAAGACAAATGGACCTACATGTGCAGACAGAGATATGTGTGAAGATATAAGGACAATAGCAGAGTCTTCTTGAAAACATTAGGACTCTGGACAGACATAAATACCCACTCAGATCTCTTTGTGAGACTGAGGTCTAAACCTGTATATGGATTGTGGGTGAAGCTTGGCTTTAATAACTTCATTTCCATTGACTTAATTGGGGTCATATTTTATATGTTCACTTTGGTATACTGGTTCCTGCCCCAGCTGGATTTTGTCTCCTAAACCACTGAAATGCACATCTCATCACCTGCATAAAACATCTTTCAATAGCAGCTGGAGGCATAGCTAGTTTTGTCTAATACTGTATTAAATGTATGGGCTAGGGTTTTCAAAAGTATCTAAAGGTAGTGAGGCACCTATTTAAAGCTCACTGAATTCCTCTTGGAACATTTGGTAAATCGTTGCTATGCTCTGTAGAGTGTTTTGCTTAAGAGATTCTGTGCAAGTGACCAGCCCATGCTTGTAAAGTAGGTTTCATGCCCTTTATGTTTAAAATATCTGAATTTGGAAACTGTGGAGCTCACTAGCCTTTAGAGATAAAGGGAACGTCAAAGGATTCTAAACAATAGAAGTTGCTTTTTTATTGCATGGAATAGTTTATCTTATGGTCTAAAAACATCTGTCAAAAGGTTTGCAGCGTGTGTGCGTATATGTGCATTTTTTTTATTCTTTCTTTCTTGTTGTGGATTACCCTGAGTTATTTAGTATGTGAATTTCTCTTGCGTCTTGTGCATGTATTTGTATCTGGCTTTTTGTTTTTCAAATGTCTACTGCAGAGAGCTACTGCAGAGTTTATCATTTTCCACTGACTTTTGCCCCACAGCGAGATGACATGACAACACAGTTTAACCAGATGAGCTTAAGTCGTCAGTCATCAGGAGACAACCCTGAGTCGCCTTCAGGTCCTGTCTACCCATCGCCTATTATACAGCAGTCTGCCCAGCAGACTGGTTACATCATGGCTTCTCCAGGTCAGCAGCTTCCCCCAGGAGGATTTACAAGTTCAGGTCCACCAGTATCTCAACAAGTACTGCAGCCTCCACCACCACCACAGGGCTACGTACAACAGCCACCGCCTGCTCAGGTAAGTAGGATTTTTCTCTCTCTGCTAGCAATTTGGCACCTCATATCAAAGGCAAGGACCTTTCTATAATACCCTGAAGCGGACATGAAGTACAGAAGCTTGTATAACTGGAGAATATTTTCTCAAGTAAATCACATTTAAAGTGTAGCAAATTCGTAAGCAATGGGAAATTTATACCATTTCTACTGTTTCCTGGATTATAACAGCTCCTCCCCTCCTCTTCCCCCCTTACCCTCCCCACCATATGTTTGTGCTCCAGGATGCATCTGCACATGAATATGAAGGGGAGGAAGTTGCACAATTATTGCTAGTCCCCTTTTTCCTCTGTGTGTGTGCACGCTGAGTGACATACACACTAGCTCGGGTAGCCATTAATCATATTTAATTGACTTGAACATGTGAGATGTTGCAGATCAGTAATTTTTACTGTCTTCCTGAACACTGATTAAGTTTTACTGTTCATGACCAAACATCCTGGGATGTCTCCTGGGTATCCTCACAGAATATTGAAAGTGATTACTGTCATGAAACAAAATGCACAGGTGATTTTCTTGCCAATTTTCACGGTATACGTTTTAAAGTCAAATTTCCGACTATAGTGAGCTGCATTTAACAGTACTGCTTAAAGTGTAGAAATGCCATTAATTGCTTTTTAAATTTATTTTCATTTTATCCTGTAGAAATGCAAGTGTTAAAAAAAATTATTTTGAAATCCATTACATGATTTAACCTGTAATTTTATTTCTGCTCCAATTACTTATTGATAATCTTACATCTATAATTGTCTCTGTTGCTGTGTCTCTGCATTGTTGTAATAATAAAGATTCTGGTCTGTTAAAATGTTTTTAGTAGCCTAGAAAAACCAGTGCCTCATTATTTTACTAATTAATTGTAAAGAAAATTAGAAGGTAGGCACTATTTATGCCAGATCAATACAATGGCTGGCACATGTTCCTAAATCTAGATATAATGTAAGTAATTTTTCTGAGCAGAAAGCTTGTAAAAAATATTAGAGCTAGGTAAAATACAAGTTTGCTTTTCTCACACAGAATTAGCTTGTTTTCAGATAGCAAAATCTCTGCAAAAGGGACTTGTAAATGATTTTTTTATATAAAGCATGAAAAGTGATAATTTACAAGTGCCAAGATTTGTCAAATGTCAAAATGGAGGCTTTTGAATTTTAAAAGAAATTCCATAAAATTGTAATGCCTTTTTTCTCCTTCTACACCTTATTTACTCACCCAAGTACATCATCCAAATGACAAAGAGCCACGTTCCAACTGTCCAGTCTTCTCTTCCTTTATTTATTACCTGCTTTCTTTAATATATCCAGGCATTGTTTAATCAAACTTCACAACACTTGAAACGAACGAGACAAATAGGAGCATTTCTCTTGTATAAATTGAACCTCAGAGAACCTTAGTGATATGGTTCAGAGCTATGCAGTGAATCCATTTGAGAACCAGGATCAGACAACATTTCTCATGTCAAAAAAGCTTGCGTCATCTCTACTAGACCACAGTGTGCTCCCCAGCAAGTCATTTGACCTTTCTAATCCTGGATTTCTGAATATGTGAAAAATGGATAATACTACTTACTCCCTTGATACATATGGTGGCTGTGGTCATTATAAACCTTTTTTAAATTTCACCAGTAACAAAAGGCATTACTGGTATTTCAAAATTCCTGGAGCTGAGCACAAATAGTTGAAGGATCAGAATGTTTCATTCTTATAAATTAACGTCAGGATTTTGTGTCAGGAGACCCAAGTTCTAATTCTGTTTCTGATATGACTTGCTGTCTGGAGTTGTGCTTGTCATTGAACTTCTGAGCTTACCTTCCCTGCAAATGACTTGGAGGTGCTAACACTTACCTCACTGGGGCATTGAAAGATACAGTTAAATAACAAGTGTAAAATGTTATATAATACCAAATAATCAGTGATGGATTGATCCAGTTCAAACAAAGTGCAGAATTTTCCATGGTGCATCTGTCTTTCTGCCATGCCACTTCTTTCCAGTTCCCATGGGGAGCCCAAGCATTCTTTGCTGTTGTCCCTTTGTTGGGTGTTTGGAGCCTAGTGTCTTGGGTTTGTGGACCCATACTGCATTGTTGAGCTCCTCTTTAATCCATATGTATTAAGAATTGTGGAGAATGTGTAACGAAGATGTTCTTGGCTCACAAAGTTTTGCTCATTTCTCCTAGAGGTTGAGAAGAGGGCAGATAGCAAAAGCACCAGCAATAGTTCGTCTCTGGATTTTGCCCCCTCTTCCAATTTTCTCTTTCCCAGTTTTGAGGCTGCGTTAATACCCTGCAGACTTGACATGGTCAAAAAAGAGGGGAGAAAGCCATCTATTTTGTTTGCATCAGTCTCAGTCCCCGTACTGTGTCTTCACTTCTCACTTTACCCTGAGTCGTTGGGATGGCAAGCAGTTATGTTTCAGTGCAGGCAACCTTCTAAGCAGCCTTTAGACCCCTCTGAACATTCAATATCTTTAGTTTGTCACTCCTTCAGGGGATACCATCCCCACCCCAAAATACCAATCCCTCAAGCCACTTTGAGAGGGAAGGGAGCACCACGCGTTTCGCTTTTCGGGAAAGACCGAATATTGACATCTCTATAACAGTTGTTGCTGAGAGAATCTCCTCCTTCACCCCTCACTATCCTTCTACAACCCTGGCATCTGCTTGGACTGCCTGAAGGCCTCTGTGACACAAATTACCCAGGTCAGGATTTGTCCCATTTTGCTTCCCTACCATATGCACACAGTGTCTTCCTAGCTATTATTGTCTGTTCTATGAAGTAATTTCTTCAGGAAGTCTCAAGATGTGAATTGGTGATCTAGGGAGAAAATATTTGTTCTTCCGGTATAGAAGGAAAGAGAGAGAGAAAAGAACTAAACAAGCAGTTAAAGATGTATATGCATACAAAGCATTATGATGCAATAATCAATGCAATGCAATCAGTGTAAAAGCACTTTTAAATTGTAGCACTTACTATTGAATTTATATAAGTAAAACAGAGTTTTGCCTGTGAATGGCTGATTAGTTCCTGTAAATGCAGTGGTGTCTGGATTTCTAGAAGATTAGCTCTGGTATCATAAATGCCATTGGAATATAGGAAGGCAATGAAAATTTGGGAGCAGGTCCAGCAAGTGCAAACTTCTATCTGGTGAAAGAAATTAGCTGTCTAAACCTTCAAGCCTAAAGATCTCTTGCACTAAAATATTAAATGATATATTAAAATTTCATTAAAACTAGCTTTACTGCTGCTTTCCAAGGCCCCCATTCCCACTCTGCATCAAAGTAGGAAGAGACAGATTTTAAATAGAGATGTCTAAGAGGGGAAACACTTATTCTTACTCCTTCCTCACTGTATATTCTCAGTCTAAAAAACAGACTTATTATTTAGTAACCCAAAAACAATTCTGCCCAGCCTTTCACTTTTATGCCATCCTGTGAGAAATAGGCCATTTGGTAAGAGCTGCATGTAATGATTTACCTTTGCTTTTCACCATACTAGCGACAAATTTCTACTTTTCTTCCCATATCACAAAAAAAATCTTGTCTATCCATTCAACACTTTCTTTTCAATGCTGACTGCCATTCTTTAGTTCTTCTTGCACAAGCATCCCAGTAAAGGACTAGATTGACATGTTCAGCGAGTATGTCAGCAGTACCTCTCTCTTGCCCCTCACTAAAGGCATAATCATCTCTTCTGCTGGCATCATTTTGGCAGTGAGTGAAGGGAATGTGCTCCTGCCTCCACAACATCATCCCTCATAGAAGTAGGAGTATAAGATTAACAGATAAAGAGGACATAAGACTTAGGTGATGGTATTTCTCCACACACTCATGGATCCTCTCTGCAGGTTAGCGGGGAGTCTGCACTAATTTAAGTTGGTTTTCTTTGCTGTGGAAATTCGTTGAAAAGTGGTCACCAGAAAATAAAAAGTTTGCTCATACCATGCTTCCTATAGGATCAATACTGTCAGAGAAGCCAAGGGGTAACCTAGAAGTGGGAACTCTTCAGGCAAGCACAAGTTTTTATGTACACCTCTTACCATCCCACACAAAGGACACTGTCATGAGTCACTATTGTTCTGCCCTTAACATGGAAGTATCCTCTAAATCTCTAAATCAAGACCTAGTCAAGACAATGCAGTGACTGGGAAGAGTTTCAGAAAATCTTACTAGCTCAGTGGAGATCCTGCAGACTGCCTTTTTTTTTTTTTTTTTTTTTTTTTTTTTAGAAGTAACTGTTATTAGTGATAATGGGAGTTACACAGATTTCTTGAGAGAATTTATATATTCATTTTTGGTCCATCCTCAATGTAAGCATTGCAGCTGATTTTATTACGTCTAGATGAAGGTGTAAAATCAACCCTGACCAAAATTGTTGACAAGGTATGGAGGACTGTATGAGAACTTGCATGAGAACAGAATCAAGTTGTTAATTGATACAGAGAGCGATACAAGACAGTAATCAAAGTAATAAGTGAATGTTATATCATTTATTCTCTGTAGAATGAAAAAATAAACAGCATTTCTTCAAATTTGGGAACGGCTATCTCTGAGGTAGTGTGAGAAAGATCCTGGGTGATGATAAAGTAGTGAACTACAGATGAATTGAACAAAATAGCTATTGCTTTTCTCAGACTGTTATTTCCCACTATAGAGATGGCTATCACATAAAATGGGTATAATAATAACAACAATAATAATAATGGCCTGTGTGTCTCTGCAATGTTATGCCCAGTTCTGGAGCAATTTAGGATAATGCTAAAGAAGCTAAAGAAAACACTATAGGGAAAACGAGTGGTATCTGTGATTCTGTGAACGCCATTATTCACCAAAGTACTACCATAGTGGATAACTCTTCATTTGGTTCGGGGAAGTATGTCTGTAAGCTGAAGGAGAGCTGTACTGAAGACAAATTAAAGTATGTCTGACAAGATCACTAAATCACTGAGCCTACTTTAACCCATCTCTATATTCTACATCAAGCCATTTTTTATGTCTAGTCTCTTAACAAAAATATCTATTCTTAGCAAGTCATGCATGCCTGATTACCACCAAATTCATCCATTAATCTCCCTAAATTAAATGATTTTCCACCTAATATTCCATACCACTAACAACATTTTTCAAACTGATAGATAGCTGCACTGATAAGCCACTAAATAGAGTATATAATAAATGTATTCAGTTCCACTGCATTAAAAAAATCCCTCTGGCTAACTGTAGATAAAATCTCAGTCTGTTTTATGTGCTTTTTCCACTTAGTGCATATTTACACATTACTTTGAAAGTGTAAATTGTTATTTATGTGCTAAATACTATAGCAGTTATGACCTAAGCTGAACAAATACAACTACAAATTTCATTTCAAAACCTAAATTGTTTCGGCTTCATTTTAATTTAATACCTACGCACTCTCCTTGCCATGAATAATGGCAAGCAGCAACCCATATTAGTCTCTGTTTTTTAATGCCTAAGTGGCTTGTCTGCAAGGAGACACTGGAAAGTTTAGAAAGATCAATTCAATTAAAGCTTTAAAAAATGCTTAAACTACACTGACCTAAGGCACCTTTGCTCCTGAATGAGGATTTCACTTAGACTCAACACACTTAAATTCATATACATCAACGTTACATTTTCAGTTGATTCCCTGATAACTTTCCTGAATGTTCCTAAATCAACAGCTGTTTTTGTAATATGGTCTCTTTTACCTCACTAAATTTACCATGCTTCAGTCAATCCAAATCATTTAAAATGAAATCTTTGACTTTATTCAATTATGCAATCTTTCTTTACATTTGACGATTCTTTCCTGACCACCATCATTCCGTAGTTTTATATAATGGCCTTTCCTAGTGTTGTGCTCTTTGGAGACAAAGATAGGTAGGTAGTTCAGAGACAGGCTGTAGTTTCTTTTTATTATACAGAGATGGAACAACTGAAAACATGTTCTAATTAAAGCACTCAGGCCAGATCCAGACGTGCAGGCACATGCAGTTTGTGGCCCTGCAAACCTCTTTATGGTGCCATAAACTGCATGCCTTGCATGTTAAACCATGCATAGCACTGCTAATTTGCAGCATCAGGGCAAAGTTTGCTACCAGGATTTTCTGGTAGCAAAACAAAACCAAAAAAGTTTGAAAAAAGTGGTGCAAAGCACATCAAGTGATGTTTGCTGGGACAAATGTGGAGACAGCCCTTGGCTGCCTGCTCCCCTGTCTCCGCACACTGTGGAGCCCCCATGCTGTGGCATCCTGCACTCCAATCAGCTGCTAAGCAGCTGGCTCGGGTGCAGTGTGCCTTGAGATTGGGGAGCAGGCAGCTCTGGGGTACCTGCTAGCCCCATACTGAGGTACCCCACACTGCCTGCCCTAGCCAGTCTTCCCTGCAGCACATGGAGCAGTGGGACAGTGTGTCCTGCTGCAAAGCACAAGCAGGAGTGCAGACTACGGCAGAGAGCAGTGGCACAAATTTGGGCTGCTACTATTTGTGCTGCTGCAGTTCCGCATCTGTGCTCACGTGGACACAGCCTAAGAGTTTACTTTCATTTGAATGACTTGGAGAAACTGTACCTGAGCAAACAAAGCAATGGATACTTACACTGACTGAAAATCCTTGAAGGGCAGACAAAGATTTGATATCCAATCCTGCAAATTCTGCCTAGAGTTCTCCCTTCATCTACTTCTCACACTCCAGTTTTGCTGATCCTGGCTCTCCTTTCTTCTTAGTTATCACTTCTATCCTCTCCCCATTTTTCTGTCCTTGGCTTACCTTCCTAAAACTGTGTTCTGCCCTCACCTTTCTCTTTATAGTTATTCCTGTTCTTTCTCTGGCAGTTAACCTCATTTTGTGAAGATTTGTCCACTGTAAAACATACTGTGATAGCTTTTCTCCAGAGTTGTAAAAAATATTGTCAAGAAGTGTTAGCATACTTTAAAATAAGTGTGAGCTAGATAGGTTTCATTAGATGCTTTCAATCACATTTTCATCTGCCAGCATGGTACTATATATCTCTGCAACTTAGCACTTTTTCACTTAATAGTTCTGTAGCGATAAAGAGCTTTTTATCTAAGATTGTATCCTGATTTTTAAGGAATTGTGTCGGCTGCTGTAACATTTCAATCACTTATGGACAGATTCTATTACCCTTACTCTCAACCAGTAATACTTTACCTTAAAAGTAGTCCAGTGAACTCGAGAAGAACTGCTCAGGAAGTAAAGTACCACTGAGTCTGAATAAAGTCTAGGCTGTATTTCGTTGTTATTGTAAAAAAATGCAAAGCTTTGAGTGTCCCTCTAAAGAAACTAAGTATTATGTAGAAAAACAAATGAATCGCAGTAATTTTTCAACTACACACCTACATTGCGGATCATACAAAAGCAACCAGGAAAGTTCCTTCAAAGATCTTGAACCAGTATTCCTGTATATATTTTATATTCTATTCTTCCAAAGTCTACCAGGTAACTGCAGTCACTTCAGCTGAAAATGGATATTTTGAGTGTTGTGGAACTTACTAAGGGTCATCTCAAACTGTTTAAGCTCAAATGCTTCTGTAATGATGATATAGTGTATACAGGAAAAGTCACCGTGTTCAATTGCTCTCAGACTTGCATTTTCATCTGTGTAGGTGAGGTGGTTCAGTCTTTAAGAAAAGAAAGGAAAATAGCAGCTAGAAAAAATGGCTGACTCAGTACCTACTGCAGGGAATTACAAAAAGAAAATTATGAATCTCTATTAGGTCGACAATATATTAATTTCAAAGATCTTAGTATCTTTAAATAGAGAGGTCCATGCAGTTGAAAATTTACTCATTAAAGAGTGGTGGTAAGTTAGCAATAGAGACTGTTCCTTGCATGCAAATATACTTTGTCTCTCTCTCACATAAACACACACATTTTGACTCCCAGCTGCCCATTTTCCTAGAATGTATTTAATTGTACTGCAGAGAGTCTCCATTTATATTAGGAAGCTGGTATTTCTGTAACCCTTGGCCTCCACTATGTGGGTGTAACTTTTACATGTAGAGGTAGCCTGTTTACAGGTCATTGAAGCACACTGGATGCAGGGCTCCACTGTTTCTTTAACCTTGGCATGAGAAGGAGGTGATGTGATCAAAACCATACTCCAGCTGTTTTTATCCCCAGGTGGCTCCTGGTACTCATTGGATAGGAGGCTGGGTAGGTCTCAGGGCCAGGGTAGAAGTGGAAACAATACACAAAAGCCCACCACCCTCATTTAGGATTGACCTGGAATAACATGGTTGTTCCAATCTGTAGCAAGTCACCCTACCAACTGAGCTACACAGCTCCCCAACTTTACACGTAGCCTACGCAATTCTCTAAAAAGCTGTGCTTTTTGCTTTTGTATGACATTAAATTAGATGAGAACCAAGACATTCCATTTTTTAATAATAACATTTTGACTTTAGGTTTAGTATTCATTTAGGTTTTTTTTTTCCATCATACAAGCTAATGTTATCCTATCCTTGATACACTGATAACCAGAGTGGTGACAATGAAAAGTAATTCATGTGCTTGATCTTGCACCTCATTCTGGACTTGCACCAGAAATCACCCCCAATCAACCCAGCTATAAATAAGTACCTGGGTTTACATGCCAGTGGCCCTAACCACACTTGTCTGATCGGTCAGTGGACGTGCAGAGAAACCTCTGACATCAATGATCACATTACAGAAGGGAAAGCTAACACTGAGCAGCAGTATTTGAAAATATACTAAGCAAAATTTTCTTTTGATTACTGTAAAACTAAAGTACATGTCCCTTTGTATTTTTGGTAGGTCCATGATTTCTGTTGTAAGAAATTAGTTGATGTTTTTGCTTTCTGCAGATGCCAGTGTATTATTACCCATCTGGTCAATACGCTACCTCAGCAACTCAGCAGTACAGACCCATTGCCTCAGTTCAGTACAATGCACAGCGGAGTCAACAAATACCACAGACTGCACAGCAAGCAGGTATTTGCATCTGTTATTCTTTTCTTTGGTAGTTCATATTGCATTTACTGATGAATCTGCTGATGATATTTTTTGGGGCTTCAAAATGCTAGAATTGGAAATTTGCCTTTTTAAGTATGTTGCAACAGTTTGTGCTAGGAAGTCAAAGATGGAAAGGCGAGCGCATTATAGCGATGTCATCTTGTAACCAGCATATGCCATGTGCTCACAGCATTAATACTTTAAACAGTGGACCTGAAGTAGGGCAAGTAGTATGGCCTTCCATATTTCATTTTAAAGCCAAATGTTACAAATAATTTCCTTCATCCTATGAGCTTTCTAAACATTTTTAAAACAAGAAACCAGCAGTGGAAGTTCACAGAGTATTGTGCTCTACATAGTTGAAAGTATATCAGTTATATGAAACCAACCAGTGGAACTGCAGTTCCTTGCTAATACTCCACTATTTCCAGTCTTTCTTTTGAGCTGGGTTTCAAGAACAATGCAGGCAAAGAGGTGACCTATGGTATCCACTTGGATTAGCTTCTTGAAATGTGCAGTTGGAAGGGGGGCCGTTACACTGTAAGAGAGTGAGTAGCAGGTCTCACAGTGAACCGGTCTCTTTTCCTACTGTGTCGTGTCACCCCTAGTTAAACCAGATTAAGTGGGAGACAGGCAGAGTGGGACTGATGTGTGTTGATTTATTTGTGCTGGTGAGAGGTTCATTGCATTCCTAATGAATAAACGGAGCTTCTGAAAAATCACTGATTGTCTGTTTCTCTGGTACAAACCTCCCCTGTGCCCTGTCTCAAACAAGTGTTAACTATGGTAGGAGGGATTGTTTCCCTACAGGATATACAATTATAAATGTGCCAAGTAGGATGAAGCATTCTGTTTCTCTATATATTATTTATCTGGCTCCAGAACTATATATGGTTTGGTGGAATTTCCTACGAATTTTGCAGCTTCTGGAAATATAGGTTCTCTACTAAGTTTTTTCAAGATGAATAACTAGCACAGATCTGAGAGATGGAGAAGACCTACAGGGTCATTTAACCCATATCCCAATCTCTAAAATACCACTACTGATATATTTGGTACACTTTGTGAGGTGTTCAGAGAAACAAAGTCACTGAAGTTACTACAAATGTTATTATAATTAATTTGAATGGTCAATAACTTGTTTTAATGCCATCCTATATTCTAATAAAATTGGCACTGGTTTTTAGTCAGTATGGATGGTGGGTGACTATGCCTGATTTCTTCACTATGGATGAACATATGACCGAGAGGGAGATGTAATACTTCACAAAGGCCATCTATCTTGTCTAATTTCTCTTGTCTTACAGTCTGGTACCATATACATTATTCACACACAGTAGATCTTCAAATCAAAGTGCAAATTGAATTGCATGGAATTATCTGGGTCTGCTGGATTGTTGTGAAACCATATTTATTGTATCAGTTAAATGGCCCATCAGTAATGTAAAAGTTATGGTAAATAAAGTACACAAGGACTGTTTTGAAATTCCTTAGCAATTTTTTTCAGAACAAATTCAACTATCTGATCCTGTAGATCTGATTTCCAAATGTAAAGATATACTGTAGCATAACAGGAATTACGTTTGGGTACACATTTCAAAGGGGTGAAAAGGTCATATTTTCCCATATATTTTTCTCATTGCTTTCTTTTCCTGTATCCATAGATGAAGGAGTTTGAAAGAATTCTCAGTTGAGTCTAAAATTTCCTCCTTCAGTTGACCATCACTTTGAAATATTATTGTTACCTTTTGTACTAATACTGTGACAGTGGCTCAGTATTTCTGTACTGGTTGCATAAAACATTTACCTACAACTCAGCTCCTAAGACTTGCCTTCAGATTTGGCTCTTTTAAATGGATCTTAACAGTAGGCTTTATTGCACTGTTGCAAATTGATATTTGGGAACCCAAAGTCCCATACAAACTCATGCCATCCTCACTGCTTCCTTGGTATTTCTCCTTTTCTTCTACCTACAGTCCCTTGAGCAGTCCAAACCTATGATCACTGATGTCAGAGGGGATTGCAGTAGCAGGGAGGCTGTTGTGTGGCATTATGCCCATCGCCTCTCCTGGAACTCCAGCATGATCCATCTGAGCAGAAAACTCTCTGCTTGGGGAAGCAGGGAGTATAATAAAAACCTATATTTTTTCTTTTGATTTCTATAACTGAGCCAGTTCATTTCCCCTGATGTCCATGCCATATGATGGTAAATCTCAGCATTACCTGTGTCATATAACCTGAATCAATATGGCTCTGTATCTTGCTATCAACTTACATTTTGAAATATCTTAAAATACCTCGAAGGAAGTAAGTAGATGGTGACAGAAGCTTTTCTTGGGGATTTTCTTTGCCACTAACTATATATATGTTTCTCATATTTTCCCTTATGCTCAGAGTCAGCAAATAAATGAGTACAGATTAGATTGATTATTCAGATTTTTCATGTCCTTTCACCTCCCATGGCATTTAAAAGTCACTAACCCTTCAGAATTTGTTTGATGGATATAAATGATGCTGGGTGGAATCTAGCAAAATAAATTCACTCATGTTACAGCTGCCCACCAGAAACTCAAACTGGGAGTGGGCGACCTCCCTGGATACCCATTCAACTATTTCAAGAACGTACACACAACTCTTTAATCCAAAACCTTTCTGGGTTGGTTACCCAGAAGTGCCAGTCTAAAAGCAGGCTTCCTGCAGCAGAGCGCGAGATTTACTGTTTTAATGCACAAGTAAGGAGCTGGAGAATAGCATGTGAGCAGACTGAGAAAGAGCTGTTGAGAACCAGGACAATTTGAATTAAAGACACGGAAAAAGTAGTGGCAGCAGTAACGAGTGCAAGCTCAGGATGTAGAAGAGTGGGCAATGGAAGCAGACATGAATGAAAAGGTAGTTGAAAAGATGACTTCTGAAATTGCTTCCCAGAAGAGTTACAATACCTGCAGCTGCTGCTGCTGCTGCTGAGAGAATTGCTGCAGTATAGATAGGCACATGGGAGACCATGCCGTGGGGCTACCAGCAGAAGAACTAATACAGCAGATTGAACAGGGAGACACTGTAAATCTTGAGAGCTCAAAGAATGTTTTATTAAAATAAGAAAGTTTACTAGTAAGACTTCAGAAGATTTCATAGCTCAGGCAAACTATTGAGGATCTGTAGTTTTCCCACATTGCGTTGCAGAGGTCAGAATTTGATCTAATGCCAACAATTTGTTTTCATTTTTCTTAGAAAAGGTCTCTTTATGAGTGGAGCAATATTGATGACTTTTACAGCAAACAGCTAAAGTAAAATGTCAGTACAGCATCCTTAATGGCTAAGGGAGTCTGTATTCTCTCATGGTTCTGGAAAGAGAGTAATATGAAGTTTAAATGGCTCCAGGGCAGAAAAAAAGATGAGCTCACCTAAAATTAGATTAGGATCTGACAGCAATAAATCATTTGGTGAGAGGGATGAGAGCTTTTGATTTTTTTTTTTTTTTAATTTTTTTTAAGAGTGCTATCTTGTCTGTGAGAATAAGTGACCCATTTCTAGGAGGAGTCTGTTTCACAGAAGATTTTACAGAGCAGCAGGGTAGCCCTGCCTCTGAAGTACTTTGTTGCATTTCATTTAAATAACTAATTGACTGCTCTTCTTCATTGCATTCCTCCTATGTCAGTGTTTAAGCCCAATCCTGCAAGGTGCAAAGACATTTGAAGTCACTGAAAGTCTTGTCATTAACTTAATGGGAGCAGGGACACATCTGTAGCTGATTCACTGTAGCATGCAGAATACATTTCAAATGGGTCATTAGGATTTACTTAATTTATTTTTTTCAGGGCCAATATGTCCGTTTAATTTTTTGTGTACGATGGAAAGAACATCTTTGAGCTTTTTAATGGAGCAATTGGGGGGGGAGTTAAATTAGAAATTGGCATAAAAAACATAAACAGGTCTGGGTTCAAGTGAATGGTATATTATATGCCACGACAAAACATTTCTGAAATTTTTTGAATATATTAAAGAACTTTTCAGATATATCTTAGTATTCCTTGAGGAATGAACTACATTTTAGTTTCATTCTAGCCAGTGTTCATTGACCACTTTTTAATTTTCTCTCATTCCACCATTATATCAATAAAAAATAGGTTGACCACTTGAGCAAATAAATATATCTGTTGTTACTCCATAGAAGGCCTCACTTCTTGACTGAGTTAAATGAAGAAATATTTTTGCATTCCCATTAGACAGGACTCTATAAATTGTATCACTGCCACCATCAGCAAGTATTTTATTATTTAATATTGGTCTCTATGTTAGTAGTGTGGAAACATTTCAGCTTAGTTCTTGTCCTTGAATGGAAAAGTAGACCTACATTTAGTAATGACTTGCAGTTTACCATGACTGATGAAAACAGGAATTAGGGTATTTTATATTTTTTTATCTGTGTATTTATATTGTTGCTGTTGGTGATTATGGTAATAATGCCTAGCATTTTGAAAATATTTTTCATCTTTAAAGTGATTTACAAATATGAACCAGTTAAGCTGCCCAACCATTACTTCAAAGTAGGTAAGTATTATTTATTACATGCATTCATAGATGAAGATACTGAGATGGACAAGTTGCATGATTTTCTCTGGTTTGGTGAATGTGCCCGACACTCATATCATAAACATCCCAAGCATTTTTCAAGTATGACAGAGCTTTACTGCAGGACTTACTTTTATTTTCCTTTTTTTCCGGTGTATAGATTTACCTGGTAAATAGTTTGGTTCATTATATATCTTTCTCAGACACTTTGCTATAAACAGTAACTAAACCATACAGTGTATGTCTTAGATCCATAATAAAGACAGTCTACTGAGCAAATTAGAGCTTGAGGAGTACCATACTGGCAAACCTTTGTAGAAACATAACATGTCCACAGAGATTAACACAGGCCTTGTACAATTGGATTTTTGTTCTCTAATTCTACCTTACTAATGGTTTTACGATTTCTTATGTAGCTGAGAACTAAGACATGTTTCCATTATGATTCATTTCAGTGCTCTGATCACATAAAGTAGCCAATTCCTATTCAAATCTCCCTGCATTACTCTGTGTTATCTTTCCCTTTTTCTTTTTTAATCGTCTCTGCTTTTTCCTGAAAGCAGAACAATTTACTATGTACAATAGCACCTCTGACAAAAGGATGTAATTATGTGAGGCAGATATATATTTGAAAACTACATGGATGTAATGGTTCCTTTCATGATAAGAATGCATGGATATTCTATAAACAGCAAATGTTTACCTCAAAGGAAAGGTAATATTTCTGTTGTAATAGCATATTTTTAGCATTTATAGCTTCCAGTAAGAAAAAAGGTTATTGCCTCTTTAATGTTGCTCTGAAACAGGTTTTAAGCAGGGCAAGATGTACCTTAATGGAGTCCATAAATTTGTTTAACTAGAATAATTGAGTCAAACTGACAATGAGACACTAAATTTGAGTTTAGTTTAAGCATTTCGGTGTCAGCATAATTGAAGGGTTTTTATCTTCAAATCCCTTTTACTCTGCCTTGTCTAGTTAAAGCATCTCCCACAATAAACTGACACCTCAGCAGAGGGAGGGTGCACATGCAGAGTTAAAAAAGCGGCTTGTCATCATGGTCAGTGCAGAACTTTATAAAGAAAGATTGCAGCTTTCTACCTTCATTTAGCAGCCTGTCAGGATGTCATGGTCCATGACAGATTTGTTTATGTAGTTCCACTATGTTTTACAGGGTGTTCTTTGCTCTTGCAGCAACAGTGAGCAACTTTTTATAGCTAATTATCCACAGAAGGTAAATCCTCAGTGGCAATTGCTGACTGTACTAATGAAACAAAATTGCACCTTAGGTGTCCATTTATGTTTGATAATCAAAATCGTAAGGGCTAAAATTATCGAAGAAATATTGTTACCTATTGAGGATGCCCCATGAGGTACATCTCTTGTTTTTATGATGGCTTGAATAAAGAAGAATGGACAGCCATCCCACAGTTTTTACAGCACCGTACCTTAGTACTATCTAGCAGTACTTCCATTAACCCTGGCATAGTCCTTTACAACTTCCAAGCATGTAGGCCCAGATTAAAAAGAGGATTTGAATGCCTAAATTGGGAGATTGGTGGAATGCAGGTGCCTAAATCACAATCCTGCAAACCCTCATTTGGTTGTCATCTGACCCTGACAGTGCCTCCGTTGACATACGTTCCTCAAGCTCCTCAGGGTTTACTTCTATGCAGGCTCAGACACATCTTAGTTTTGCCAGGGCTCAACAACTCAGTACCTTAAGTCAATCAGGATTCTTTAAATAGTAGTCTTCTACTTTTCTCCCCTTAGATCTAGTGGGTATGCACTGAAAATGTTTGTAGCATGTCTGCAGGATTGCGCTGCACCCAAGGCAGTCATCACTTTCTGTTAAACTCATCTGGAGAGGAGGAACTGGCCTTGTATCCATCAGATCAGTGGCTAAAGGAGTCATGGTGTGGGAGACCTAGGTTCAACTCATTTCTGTGCCTCAAAGGAGTGTGTCATCCACTTTCCTGGCTAGCCAACAGATCGCAGACTATTGTATATGGGGACACTCTCCAGCCATCTGGCTGAAGTTATTCTACTGTCCATGACTCATTAGGCCAGAGGAAAGAAGCAAGGACAGCCTGACTCAGTTGCCTAGTGTCTAGGACACTCATAAGGAGAGAGTCCTGGGTTTTACTCTTTGCTTGAATAATTACTTCAGTATTTTATCAATAAATCTTTAATTGTGCCTAAGCAGTTCCCCTCTACACTTGAGTGTCATAATCATGAGGCTAAAGACTTGCACTCTCAATATCCCCCCACTCTCCCTCCCCAATTTTGTAGCCCAGTATATCTTTAATTCTTTTATGCACCATGGCACAGCTTCAGCAGGAGGGGTTGCATCCCTCTATCACAAAATACCCAATAACCTCTCTTAGGGCATTCGTAGGCAAAGCAGAATTCTGGTTTTGACTATGGAATATTCAAACACTGCAAATATTGTGTTGGTTTAAACTCTTAAGGGCAAGAACAATTTACACCTTGCACTATGTCTTAGTTAACCTCTTTCCCACAAATCTTCTCACAGTTGCTGTCACCAGTGGTGCTTTGGTAGTAGTAGTGGTCTGAGATGTGCCAACACAAAATGCCTGCTGGCATCTTAAACCCAGTGTTCTCTAACAGTGTTCACAAGAGGTCTAGACAACGCTTTTGTTGACATACCAGTAGCAGCTGGTGCTTTTTTTGCAGTCGCACTATCAATTGTATGGAAATTTTAGGAAGGGGATGGCTAGTGCAGACAAGGCTTTTATGTCTGATATAATCCTATGCCCATTGTTTGCACTAACAAACATCAAATGCACATTGAATGTACACTGGACACCTGCAGTATGTGCTTAAATTCTTAAAACTCAATTAATAGAAAATGTCAAACAAACAAAATCATTTAACTGTAGATACTGCAGCAGAGTACTTGCACAGCAGGTGACAATAACAAAAGCTCTCGATTTGTTTGCTAGAGCAGGGAAACAGAAGAGAGATATAACTGGGGCAGTATGTTGAGTCCAAACTTGATAAAAGGAAAGCTCCTGCTGATTTCATATGAAATCTGTTAAAATGTTGTTGAAGTTGTTCCTCCCAGCCCCACTCCAGTCCCTCCAATGAAGCAGTTTTTTTCTGGAGGAAAATGCAGGAACATCAGGTCCTAGAAGCACAAATCCAATTATATGTTTCTTCTGACTTACCATCCTAAATAAAACAATGAATACAATAAAAATATTTAGAATTGTGTGTTTTATGTTTCTAGATCCAAGGAAATATTTTTAAATAACAGTCTTCTTCTAAATAAGTGTCTTCCTCCAAAAGAGAGAAAGAAGCCCTCATAACTAAGACTCAATTTGGAAGAATTACACTGTTAGATATGTTTGTAGTCATGTCTCTTTTATTGTCTTATTCCCACTCTGTTTTCAAATGACAGGACGCAAGGTGCACTCTCCAGGTTTCATTGAGACAGCCTTTCTGAATATTCCCAAACAAAGGAGGTGGTTTCCCTGGCAACAGGAAAGGTTTTTGAAACCTCTCCAAATAGTTCCTCATCTTTCCTTAGGTCCTGTTCCATTCTGCAGTTTGCCCATTATGCACCAAAACAGGCAGCACTCCTGCAGGAGGAGCCAGCTGAAATGCACAGTGGTTAGTAGCAGCCAACTAAAAAGTGAATTTGTTCCTAGAACAGTGGCTTAGTTGTTTCTGGTAGCTCCTCTGTTGAATTTAATTTCCAGTTGGTATCACTGGTAACATTATGGGCAGTGGACTTTTATGCTACAAACTTTGTGGAGGATTTTATAATGGCTAATCAGAAGTAAATTAAGGAGGATAGCTTCAGCCTACAGTCCTAAAAACCACTCTCCTAAAAGGATCAACACTCAAATGGCTAAGTAGTGGTGGTGTTGGTATTTAAATTGACATTAATAGCATTTGTCCTAAATAGGGGTCCGTTTAAACCACTTAGGGTTACGTTTTGCTCCACCTATTAGATGCCCAAGTAAACTTAGGTGCTTGAGTGTAATCCTATTCCAGCTCAAGTCCCTGAAAAATGGTTAATAAAAGAAGGTGGGTTAGTCCGCACCTTTTCTCCTTTTTTTCTCTCCTATAGTTTAGTTATAAAGCTAAAACGAGGGCTTGTTCCAAAATGAATTGGTTTTAGGGACTTAAACAGGTTTCATTTGGGTGCCTAGTATGTGGAATAGGATCTGCCACTTAGTGTGCAGACAAATGATGCACTTACTATGGAGCATCAGTATCAGATGTGGGACATCCCCATTTCCAGGACAGAGCCAACCTCTGTTAGGCTTGGGGCAGCTCTAAAGTGGTGCAGTTGAGTTGTAATAGATTTTATGCTCCATCCCAAATGTGTCAGTCTTGGCATAGCAGACTTTTGGGATGGGGCATAAAATTCCTCAGATCCCAATTGTGTCATCATCTTAATGTCTGCCAGGGGCCCCAGACGCTCTACAGGCCTGTGCAACCAGAACTACTTAGCACCACTTCTTGTTGTGGTTAATGTAGCCTCTACAGTATAGTACTTAGAGATGGAGATAATTAGCTGGAGTGCAGTGCTAAATGCTGCTTCTTACTCAAGAGGTAGTCTCTCAGCAGAGCTAACTACCATATTTACTGAAATCTTAGATGACCCTGAATTTAAGAAGACCCCCCAATAATTGGATTTATATATGAAAAATTTATAAATTTGTTATCATTTTCCAGGCATTGACAACGCATAGGGAGTGCATGCAGGTGCACATGCGCACTCTGAAATTGGCTGCTGCTGCCAGCAGCGTCTGTGGTTAGTCTCCACTTGCCACACTTCCATCTCCCCCGTCGATGCTGCCAGTGGTATCTATGGGCAGTTGCCAATCACCGCTCGGCACTTGCCCCCCCACTGCTAACATCACTGCAGCCGCCTGTGGGGAGTCCCCGCTCACTGCTGCCACGCACCCACTGCCAACACCGCCGCAGCTGCCTACAGGTGGTTGACATGCCCCCCACGCCCCCCAGCCTCAGGAGGCTTGAGGCATCCATGTTTCCAGGTATAGAATCTAATTATTGGAGGGTTAAATTTGCCTTATAAGTCTTAAATTTGCTCTGCCCCTCCCCATCCAAGCAGTGGTTTGAGGGTTCAGGTGACTGGAGGAGATCAGGCAGCCCCCTTGTCCTCTGCCTCCCCCATTTCTCCATTCGGGCTTTCTGTCCCCCTTACACCCTTCAATCCCCATCTCCCTACAGTCTCTGCCCCCTTCCCCCCGACTCTGTACAATCTCTGCATCTTTTTCCTCCCCTCTCCCCGTACCATCAGACACTGCTCAAGTTCTGCTCCCTCCCTGGAGCACAGTACATGGAAGTGCAGCCCTTGCCAGGCCATGCATGACTAGTGGTGCTGCTGACGGGCTGGGCAGAGGCCAGTGTTTTCCTGTGTTCCATGCCCAGGCAGGAATCCAGCTCAAGCTGGAGCCAAGCTGCACCTAATAGTAAGGGGCAGAGAGGGGGTATAAACTGCGGAGGACAAGTAGAGGAGGGGCAGGAAGCTGCTGTGGGTCTGAGTCTGGCCTTGACCTCGGCTTAGAAATAGTCAGTGGTGAAGGAGCTGCCCCCCCTCTTCCCCCCCCCGCAATTCCCCACTTTGTATGTGAATCTAAGATAAGGGGATTTTCCCCACATGCCAAGTGGGAGGGGGGAACTTCATCTTAGATTTGAGTGAATATGGTACGTTAGTTGCACTGACACTAAATGTTGAGAGGCATAATTAATGAGCCTGAGTTAAGTGGCACATATAGCTCAAGGCTAGTTTCTGAACCTGTAATAGTATAGCCATTTTGACATGGCATCTAGCAACATCCTGTTGTATTGTCTCAGAAGAATTTCAGGGCAGAATGGTGGCTTTCATGCTACTTTCATGCCCTCCCAAGTTGGGGCTCCTTTGAGGATTAGAAATGCTCATGGTATGACCTCTAAGTCCCTAACAGCCCCTAGCATTTATCACAGCATTAATACGTTAATCACACAATAAATTATAACAGGCCACACGTTCAAGCAAATTGGCGTGCGATAAAATGGCATACCAACCGCAAAAATGTTGTGGCTGGTTTGTATGGCACTTTATTTTGGACTTGTGGCATGTTCTTCTTTTGGAAGCACTGCAAGATCTTGGTATTTAGGGAGGCATTTAACAACCAAAGCTTGGTTGAGATGTAGTTTAGTAGATCTTATATTGTTTTATTTTATTTTATTTCTGCCCTAAGCCTTTACTGGGAAAGGCTTAAATCACATAACTAACTAAATAGATAAATGTTAAACCTTGCCATCTAATTTGATTCAAGGCAGTGTGGCAAGACTTTAAATTTGCCATCCTGTGCAGAGCCTGGGATCATGATTCTGGGCTCCCCATACACCAGGATCTTACAACCTACACTGCACACTCTAGCATTGGGGACCTGCTGGGCTACACGGCCATAGCTTTAAAAGTCTCAGTACACATGATGGTGTCTGAGGAATTTTATCCCAGGTACCAAAACCACACCTCCTGGTAGAGGTGTGGATTTTTGGAGAGGAGTGGATTTTAAGGCTTTGTCATGTGCATGTCTGGCATGGCAGCATGCACTATTTTGGAGATCCAGGATAAAATTTGCCACATCCCAATTGGATGACTCAGTTAACACCTACCTGCCAGCAGCCTTAGACAACTTAGTGGGTGGTGATATATATACCTAATTTATAGGGTCCTCCTGGGTGTGTCATGTAAGCCACAGTGGTGCCACTCCAGCCTCAGTATTCATTTATGCTACAGCTTGCAATATCGTCCTTTAGAAGCATGATCTCTGCCCTAGCAAAAGTCTCCCCACTCTGGAACTGGAGTCCTTGTGCTAATATAGCTCTTATATCACATAAAGGACAACCCCCCCCCACCACCACTCCAAAAGGCAAAAAAGAGAGCAAGAGTCATTACCTCTCATTTATATTGAGCAACAAACAGATCCTGCTTCAAACTGCTTCTGATCTAAATAAGATAAGTGGCAAGTGGAGTGCCTTACCTTCCCAATGCTCTTATCCTCCTTTCATAGATGGGTCCCCATCTCTCTGAAAGTGGAGTTCTGTTGACTTCAGTGCAGGTGCAGAAGTCTGCCTATGTCCAGACTGATATTGGGGATATATGAAAGACAAGGTTTGTGGAAACCTTTCACTTTGACTTGCTGCTTTCAAGCTGCAGAAAGGTGGTAAACAAAACTCCATATTCTTTCATTTCTCCTGTGTGAAGCCAGTAAGTATCCAGGCAATATCAAAGTAATTAAAATTTAAGGATTAGTAGGCCATTTTACAAATCCCTGTGCTATTTCATAGCATAAACACCATGAGGAACATCAAATCCTTTAAGGCCGGTAACCCTCCTAACAATTGGAGCTGGACACTTAACTAAGAGCTGTTAGAGAATACAGCACACGTTTTTTACATTGCACAGGCCTAGGGGGAAGTTAATTTAAAGTTAATGGGAAAAAAAATTAAGCATGTGAAAGTGTTACTTATTTATGGCTTATGTGACTAAGCTGTAATATGAAATATTCAATTATTTAAGGCAGCTGCAGAAATTGTGGGTTTTTTCTTCCCATGGACATTTTTCTCCTCAGACCATCCTTCATTTTCCTTCATTTTTTTCATATAAAATATATTTAAGGGCTTAACATTTTAAGGGTTCGGTCAGTCAGTTCATGCTGTCTATTTTTTCAGACAGCCCTTTCAGCCCTTCCAAGAGCCCTGTCCCCTTGTCTGCAAAGTCCTAAATACCCTTACTCTCTCTGCCTTCACAAGGAGCTGGACATAAACAGAAGCCAGCAGGACCATCACGTTTGTCCTACCATATATACCCTTCCAAAAATTCCCCTTAGAACCATCATTTAAATGTCCCCCCTTCTGTCTTTTTAGATATTTATTTGGTTGGTTTTTATCATGTCCCTCAAATCAGCATGGGTCATAATGGTGAATGTGCTTTCACTAGGAAAGAGCAATAGACATGTAAGCTCTGGAGAACATTTTGACAAGAGTTTGTTGCAGCTTTTCATGCAAACTGAAAGATCAGTCCTACGAAGTTTTGAGCCCAAGTGATACAAAAATATGGCAATTTTTAAAAAAGAATTATGTGATGTGAAAGGACCAATTCGGAAGTCTACCCCATATTCTGCTTCCAGTCAAAGCTTATCTTCAGTCTTTAATCAAGAAAAACTCTAATTGCAGAGGGTTTTGGCTGAGTTTGGGCTGCTGCGTTCCCTTCCTAATTAAAATAGATATGACCTCTTTAACATTAATTCCCCTCTTAACTGATGTCAAGGTCATGTTTATAGAGAGCCAGGGAGATACATTATTGCCAAGCATTGTACTTCTCTGTAAACATTCATTACCACTGTCACTCTCCCAGGAACTCTGAACTAACAGGCAATAAGCTGAAGATGCCAGTGAAGCAAAAACTGAGAACACCGTTGGGAGCAGCTCCTTATGCTTATTGTAGCCATTCCATTGTTGCTTTGTGAGCCTTTCCTCTGGATGCCAGAGATGATTGTTGAACTGATGCAAAAGTTTTAGAAATTAAACACTCATAGGGAAAAATGATCTTCACTGATTAAAAAAATGAGACTGGTTACATTTCTACAGCACCTTTAAAATCAGGCTGGGTATTTGCAGGGTGCCATCACTCTTTTAGAGATGGGAAAAACTGATGCACAGAAATAAGTGATTTTGCTAAACCGGGCATAGTTTGCTCATCTCAGTTAGGATTAGAACCATTCCTCCCAAGTCCCAGTCCTATCTATGCTTTAGCCACAGGTTCAGCCATCTTCAGCAGTACAATTTGTGTTTCTCTTTGTCTGCCTCTGTTAATTACCAATATATTTTCACAGGGTACTACAAGGTGCAGTTAACTATTCTTGGCATGTTTCATGTTAGGGTCATATTATGCAAGAGAAAAATATTGACCAGGGATTTCTTTGACTGATCATCTGTACCTTATAAAACTATAATCTTGTAATACTCTGAGCCCAATTTTTTCATGGGAAATTCTAAAATACAAATAGCAAAATGTCCATAGGGCACTGCATGTGACCCCAGTCCTGAATCCAGTTCTGCAGAGCTCTCCTTAATTTTCATGGGGCATGGTCCATTCTACTGGACTGATTGCAAGATAACACACTAAATGTGTACAACAGTTCTGAGATAATGGGAATTTCACAGACGTACAAAAAGACTGAGTTACTATTTAATGTTCCAGGCAGGTGCTGAAAAGGCAACAGAGAACATGTATACACAAATTAGCATACCAGCGTTGGAAGGATGTCTTTGTGTTTTAAAACATTAAAAAAAAAAAAAAAGGTGAAACACTCACATGTGCATACATACACAGTATCTTCACTATTTTAGAAACCACCATTGTAGTAATACATGACTATAAAAGGTGACAGAAGATGCTGTCATTCAAGAATAGTCAGTAAAAGAAGCATCTTTTAACCTTGATGCTGTTAGCAGCTGTTTAAAAATGTGTGGGAAAAGAGGCACTCTATTACATATTATGCTTTGTATATTCACATATAAAAATGCCAAGGAGAATCTCTGTGTTCATTCTTTTCTTAGTCAAATTTGCAGTCAGGTTAAATGAATATGCTACAATCAAGCTCTCATTTTTCCTTTTCTCTGACCAATATGAACTCTGGAGGGAGAGCACAATTAATTTGATCAGATTTGTCTACCCTCTCTATCTACTCAGACCTGATTAATACATAATGTGAGGGTGCAGGCATGTTTGAAATGCATCAGGCAGCTCATTTAAGCTATAATATAGCCCATTGTGTAAATATAGACTAGTATGATTTATAGGAGAAACAGGTGCGAGTGTGTGAAAGAATGGTTTGCCTTAGAGACTTATTTGTAATTGACTAGTGAAGTGGAATATGCTGCTGTTTCAAGACAGGTCATAATTAATCAGCCAGAATCTCTTAATATACCAGAAAAAAATCAGGAACTTACTTAGTATATCTAGCTGATAGGGAGATGAAGTGCATCACAGAGGTGAAAGTGGTTGGCCTCCTGTGGTCAAACTGGTTTAATTTCTCCTGCGTTGTTGTACTGAATGGCTGTGACACTGAATGTAGAGGGGGAGGAACAAATCCCTCCCTTTTGTGTTTCTGAAAGATTTTCAAGACTTGACAGTTTGCTAGCAGCTATTAAGTGTCAGAAAAGGAGGACAGGGATAATGGCAAGGAGCAGGGCTGGTAAAGCAAAATAGTTGTCTGATAACACTTTAAAATAAAAGCCTCACACATTATTCTGTACTCTTCTAAGGAAGTTCATTGTGATATCTGAATGCCTTGGTATTTAGTGTAATAGCTCTAATGGCACTGAACTCTCTTCATATGACTGTCAGAAAAACTTATTTCAGATCTCCACTCTACAGCAATGCTAACTTGTATAGTTCGCTGTTTTAAAAATTCTATAATTTTGTACCGAGATAAAGCAAGCAATAATTCAGTTGTCTTATGGCTATGTCTAGGCACAAAAAACATAGTTCAAGGGCAGTGTTTGCTACATAAAATGTGTTTACCCATACTTTATGTGATGCATAAAATCCATATTCATATTGCCTCAAAAATAAACAGATAATTTCAGTGGCCAGTCTTTGACCTGGTTAAGTATGTACAAGTTCATAGAGGTTATTAGATCAGCATGTTTTAAAACCTATATTCTGTGAGCCAGTAATGATCTTCAGAGCACTTCCTTTTGATCCTGAGAGAGCTGCCTCCTTTTTGTTGTCCTTAAATTACACAAAACACTTTGCTTTCCTATTGTTTATCCCTGGAAACAAATTGGCCCTTATGAAGTTTCATGACTGCAAATAAAGGCCTTCTTACACCTTACACTTTGAGCCATACAAAAGTTGATAGGTGTCAGTGCTAGCTCCAGTTTAGAGCAGTCACACTTCAGGTGAGCAGATGGCTGGAGGACTGAAAGGTAAGAACCACCCCCACCAATTCTGGGCTTCTCTCCTGCCCCCTGGGGCTCCACTGGTTCTTCCCCCACCCCCAGGGCTTCCTCTGTCTCGGGGTTTCCCTTAGCCCTGGGACATTACTTTTGTCTACCTGTGCTGTCTGACTCGGGGGAGAAGGCAAGGAAGGGTTAAGCTGTCTACCCAGATGCCACTGCTGCTGGACTGTTGCTCTTGTGGCCCAGAGAACAGTAGCAGTGGCTGGGCAAGCATTTTTACACTTCCCTGCCTGATTCCCTGGGACAGACATCACGGGCAGCCACAAGTAAGGAGTCAGTCAGCAGTACCACATTCTAAGTTTTATAATAATTTTCATTTCAGTTCAATTTAGCTGGTTGTCAATAACTTTTCTGAAATATTTGCCTGCTTTACTGAAAGTTTTGATGAGGATTTAGGGTCTGATTCAAAGGTAATGAGGATCAAGTAGGAGTCTTTTACATTTTGCAATGGGCAATGGACCAAGTCACTTCTTCCCAAAGATGAATCTTTTTTCCTTATGAATAAAAACAGACGAACCATTGTTGTGTACAAGGGGAATGGGTTGAAACATACTTCCACTATATTAAAAAAGAAAATCGTGTGACTTCTTTACAAATAGTTTTAGTGCCAGGCTACATGGGTCTAAGATATAGCCCTCGACATTTCATCCCAGTGAAAAAATTATATGGATTTCATCAAGTCAGGGTATTTTGAAATTTGCCGTCTGCACTTTCAGTATATTTTGCATAGGATTTTTCATAAAGCATCCAAATTCACAGTTGAGGAAAACCATGCCATACTAGAACCTCATCGTTATCTCATCTGTATGTTCAAATGTGTACAGCAAGTGTGCTGGGGATGAGGCAAATTACTGTAAATCTCCTTCCCTCTGCATTTCTGACATTTTAAGGTTCATAATATGGGAAAGAGGGAAGCACTGTAGTAGTTTATGGTACAAATTCTGTTCTAGATTATACGATTGTTATGTAATTAAACAATATATATCATTTATACAATATATGCACCTAGCTGCAGTGTAGCTGTACCATTTGCTGACTTTTGAGAACTTAACTGTTTGACCAGGATGATCTGTAAGGAACAATTCTGGCATTCTGCTATGAAGGGCTGTTGGGTGGTGGAACTCGTGCTTCTGTGAAGAAGGGTGGGGCTGGTTTGCAAGGAGCCCTATAGACAGGGGCTAGGGAAAAACATTATACATAAACCAGTTCAAGTGATCAGAAACTGGTTTAAACCTGTAACAGGACAGATGTTTAGTGCACATAAACCAGTTTGAAAATGACTGAAAATGGTTTGAGATAAACCTGGATGAATGTAGTGTCAGACTTAACTGATTTGGCTCAAACTGCTTTATGTAATGTCTGTCCCAGACCCCTTGCTGGTTTAAGATAAATCAGACTCACTTCCCCAGCATCCTGGTATGCTCTCTGGTCTGGGTGGGGCTCTCTGCTCCACAGCAGGGCTGGCCCCTCCCCTCTGCTCCCTAGCTGCAACCCCAGAGACTGTGAGCTGCTCCCATCGCCCTCACCACTTCCTGTTAAGCAGGAATTCCTCCCTCCCGTCTGTCTTGCTGAGGAGGTGTCTGTGTATTAGCTAGCAGACTATGTGCTGGCTATGGTCCTTGCTGAATCAACAGGCAGCTGCTTATGTCCCTCTGTTGTTTTCTTAATTGGGTGATAAACACTGAGTTAGGGGTGATAAACACTGTTATCAATTCCCTACTGGGCTAATCAAAGCATTCTGCCAGGGCCTGGCCATGCCGCCCCTCAGCTCAGTGCTGTGGAAGGGAGAGTGGCTGCTCTAGCACCGCCTGGCTTCCAGCCTGAGCCAGTGCAGGCATGTGCCTGCATTTCTGGGATGTCTGTGCCATTACAAACTGATTCAGCCTAGCTAGGTTAGACTAACCTGCAAAGATTGATCAATTCAGGCTCAGGCTTTTTTAATGTCTGTCCCTAGCCTGAGAGTCTGGGTATTTTATTCAGTACACAGCCTTGCCTTTTTAGTGCATGGGGTGGGACTCAGGGAGTCTTCTTCTACAAATCTTCCTGTATCCTGTACAATCACCCTTTCCAACTCTGGGTGCCTGTGTGTTTGGAACAGGATGCAAGTGCCACATACAAGTTACTTCAGTCATTGACTTGAGAAACAGATTATGAGCTGATTGATATTTTTATTTGCTTACATGATATTTTGTCAATACATGAAACTACAGAGTCTTTTTAAGAACAGATGATAGTTATCTTTGTGTAAAGATTGATCTCAAGAAGGTGGAAAAGTTTTTGTCTCTTACTTATAAAAGATTGCTATATTGACTAAGCAGAAATTTAAAAATTTAACATAATGTGGAAGCGAATCTTTCTTTCATCAAAGGAACAACATGGATAATGCAAGAGGAACTGGCTTGGAGAAAAGTTGAAAGCCTAGGATTTCATTTGGCATTTACATTTTGCCCCTAAGATTTCTATGGTAGACCTTTAGATTCTCTCTCTCTCTTTCTGGACTTTAGGAAGTCAGCAGCCACATTACCTGCTACATAATCTGTTTCTCAAGCACTTGGAGAACACCCAGAGAGTGGTGGTGGAAGGGTCATTTTCAACCTGGAGGGAGGCAGGTAGTGGGGTTACACAGGGCTCGGTCCTCGGGCCCACACTGTTCAACATCTTCATCAGTGACTTGGATGAAGGGGTAAAAAGCACTCTGTTCAAATTTGCTGATGACACCAAGATGTATGGGGGGGGGGACTTGATGAACTGCTCAGGTCCCCTCCGACCCTACAAACTATGAAACTATGAAACCAAAAATGTAAAGCAGGATTTCAGTTTTTTTTAATGAAATGTTAAAATTTAATTTGTAAAACTTGTTTTGTGTTTAAATTTGTATTGCGCTAGTGTCTAGAAGTCTCAACTTAGATACGAGTTCTGTTGTGATAGAAATTACACCAACAAGTGACATAAAACAGGCATTGCCCCAAAGAGCTTACAGTCCAAATAGACAAACCAGTTAGGGACTAGCTGGGGAAACAGGCACAGTGAAGAGAAGTGACTTGCTCAAGGTCAGACAGCAAGTGACGCTGGCACACATGGATATAGAATCCAGGTCTCCTGATGTTCCAATGACTGTACCAGACTTATATCATATACTAGTGTTTTGCAGAGGTAGCCTGAATATCATTTTTATTTTTTACTAGAATAGTAAAGAATAAGTAAAGTATCTGTCCCTCTGCAGCAGTGAGACCTTAAGGCTTCTGAAGAACATCCTAGTTTTCATAGAATTAGGGACAAAATTCACCTGTCTCAATGACCAAAGAGAAACCTGTGTTTTTCTATGGGACTCCAAAAGCTATATAGGGGTGCATATTAGGGTGAAAATTGCCCATTAAATCTGTGGGGGAAATATTTTTTGTTGAAATATTTTTTTCCCTCAAAAAAGGCATCATCTTGCTTTCCACACACACAGAAATTTTTCACTAAAAACTGAAAAAAAACATATATTTTAGGAAGTTTGGTTCCAACATATCAATGGCATTTTCAGGAGGGAGAGGTCTGTTGGGTGGTGGAACTCATGTGACTCCACCAGCTCTAGTGCAGGGCCCTGGGATGCTGTAGTCCAGTCTTCTGAAACTGCACAGAGAAGATGACAATGAAAAAGCCTCACCCCTTCCTCCTGGGGAAGTTGAAGTTATGGGTGCTAGTGCAGCTTCAGGACAGTTATGCAGCCTAAAGGAGAAAGTTTTTTCCAAAACTGTTGGAGCAGCACAATATGCCTGTGGTATGTGTGTGAGGAGGATCTGGCAGAGATTGCAAACACATCCCTTAGGTAGCTAGGTTAGTACAAATTTAATAATTTCTTCTACTTTATTGGCAATGGATGAGAGAAGAGAGAGAAGACACTTTCCTTTGTTAAAGCTTTACCATTTTAAGCTATACTACTGGAAAACCTGAAGTTTCTTGAAGAATTTTATTCATACCTTGTAACACTGCATCTCTTTCCCAAAAGCATTATAAAAAGCATAATTATATTATGTTAAGCTAATTCTTTTACACAACATTGGGCTTAAAATAATATTGACTCCATATTTTCATTAGCTAGCAATGAAAAAACTATTAAGAATGACACTTAACATCTAATCATTACATTTCTGCAAGTGCTTCTAAAAACTAAATGGTACTTTAGAGCAGTAAATAAATGCAAGTGATAGCTAGCACAGTGTTATAATATCTATATAAGCATGAATTTTAATTCAAGCAGGGCATGGATTTTCCCCATCCTAACTGCTAGATTTGAGCCGTGAAATAGGTTAAGGTGGCAGTTAGTAGATAATAGGCCAGGTCTTTCCGGGTAATGAGTGCTTCCATCAGCTTTAGTGGCAATTCAAGTCTCCCAACCCTATGTAGTATCAGATCCAAGGTTAATACTACATGAAAGAATACTGTTTGATATATGGTATACCACAAATTGTTTCCTGTCAATGTTAATAGCTCTGAAGGGCCCTATCCTTCAATGCTGCCGTGGGTAAAATTCTTATTGGATTCAGGTGTTGCCCATGGTAGGCTTACAGCATCAAGCTCTTGCTGCTTACATCGTGTGTGAAGAACTCTTGTTGACATTGTCAGTAGGAGTTTGCATCTGCACTAATGAAAATACTTGGGATTAAATGCAGGAATACAAATGAAAAAATAAACTACCCAGAATTAAGGGCTAGAGTCTCAGCTGTGCTCTGCTGAAAATTGCTTCAAGGGCTATTTTAATAACACTTGGTGAGGTACCTATTAGTTCCTATGCATTATATTAGTGACTGCAGTTGACCCACTACTACTACACCCACTCATGATGCCTCCACAGCCAGATAATCCCTACCTGGGAAGACTTGGCTGTTTTTTTCCTTATCCCCTTTGCACTGGCAGGGATATTAATAAAACATCACAAATGTTTTTTTCTACTTTTCCATCTAATCTAACCTTCCACCATTTGGAGAAGCACTTGACCGTATTTAAGTGTAAATGTTCCTTATATCAGTGGATGCTTTACCCAAATCCAATAGCCATATTATAAAAACACCCATGTTGACCCGCTGAACATTGTATACTGTACAAATTATTCCATTCATTCATTCATTTGAAATCTTGAAATTGTTTGCTAAGTCATTTAGTTAAGTTTTCTTGCCAAATTCTATAAATCTTATAGTAGGTATGAAGTCCTCTGGTATTTCTGTAAGAAGACGGGCATCAGCTATTTACATGGACTATATTTAGATAAATAAGATTTACAGAAACTAATGTGCTAAAAACCTGGTCCTACTGGAACACTTTTCTAAGCATGCTTCATTTTTTGTAAAGGTTAGATAACATTTTGACTGCTAATAAACTTCTTTCAGTTTCTGACAAGAAGTAACTTCCTGTGATTGGATCATTGATGCTTCTTGTCATGCTTAATTTAGCTGTCAGACACAGATCTGTTTTTCCTAATGAAGTGAAATGAGAACACTCTAATAACTAGAGACATACATGATAAGCGGAAGCCTCAATCTGCCAATTTATATCACAAAGACTGCATTGCATGGAGTGTCATTGAGGGGAGCATGGTCTCCATAAAAGTATATGTGCTTTTGAGAGAGGAACATAGTTAAAGGACACTTTCTAATCTGGTTATGATCATGTTAACATTAAGGTTAGTAAAACTATTCCTGAATTTTGCCCGTGAGGTGGAGAGTAGAATTTGGTGCAGAGCACTGTAAATGATCAAAGGTTTTATTCTTTTTCTGATGTATAACCTTAATATGACTACTGACCAGATTTTCATTTATTTACATTGGTCTGGCCTGATAAAGGGTTTTTAAAGAAGGCATAAGGCTACTGGATGCCTCTGGAACATTGTAAAGATGCTGTAGACCCATTATGCACAACATTATTGTATCAGTATACTGTGGTGGTTAGAGATGTAGAGGTATGATTGATTGATTTAAATCAAAGTAGTGGTTTAATGCAAGCTCTGTACTCAATTATACTAAAATAGTTTATCCTCCTTCCTATACATAAATAAACCATATTGTTTTAAGCATGGTCATGCCAATGGCACAATATTCACTGCAGAGCCAGTATAATTAAAGTGATACAACTTTTATATGTAGACAAACCTCGCTATTAATGAAAACATGAAGCCACTAGGTCTAAAGCTGATATCATGTTTTACGTTTAGCAACCAAAAACAGGTGAGGTGGTGTTTTTTGCACTTTGGTATAAACAGCAGTTTCTAAACTGTGACCTTCGGTATCATGTGTCATTGAAGAGTCAACTTGTAAACCCTTGTAAGTAACAAATTTAACAGTTGAAGCCTAGCTACTCTTGCTATAAAAATACTATCCTTATTATCTATCAAAATATTATATTCCAAAAAGTAACAAAAATCCAGAATATACCATGTTTCTCTGTGCTCAGGATGCCATTACATGTGAGGTATTATCATGGAAACCACATTATCACAGTAATTCAAGGCCTCTGGGCATCTGATGTGCCAATTGCCTTCACTTGGTTCTGCTATGTAATTTATCATTGGAGTGGCCTACCCTGCTAAAATGTGCCCTTTGTGGGCAGAGGCGAAGCTAATATACTTTCAAAGTGTATTTGAATTGCTTCAATAAATCACAGCTGTCACTGTGAGCATTTTTATCATTTGCCAGAACAATATGTTATCTTCACACTTTATAGCCTTGATGCTACTCTAGACTTTTATTGGTGTAAATTGTAATGCATCATAACCTATTTTATTAAATGAAATTAGGCAGCCCATATTTTTTCTTTATTTTAGGATGGAAACTTTGCCTTACCCTGTAAAGAAGGCACTTTTATGATGCGTGCTTTATAGCAGTAATTATTTTTTTATCATTTAGATACAAAAACATTTGCAATTTGTTTTAATTTGCTAATTTTCATAGTTTGTGTGGCTGGCAATGATTTCCTTTATAGTTTAAGCCTCAAATGCATTTCTTTTCAACCCCTCCTGTGCAGTAAGGAAGAAGTCAATGCTGCCATAAAGATGCAGTGGTAAGATAAGGAAGTAACATAGAATGTATTCCCTCTTGTAAAACTAATTTGACCCTACTGACAAAATATTCATCCAACCTGACTGATTGCATGGATATATTGAATAATGGAAGGACTGGAAGGACATGGTAATTGGTGTTACTCTTAGCTCACAACTATGAAGTAGTCTACAGTGAAAGTCGTAGAGACTTGGTGATGAACAAAGGAGCATTTGTTCTTTGCTTTGGAACTCTCTTGCAGTCACCGACAGGGCCGTCCCTAGGGTACAGTGAATCAGGATGACTGCCCAAGGCCCCATGCTTTGGGGGGCCCCGCGAAGCTGGGGGTGCAGCCAGGGGGAGCAGCTGCGGCCCTTCCCACGGGGCCCACCTGGTGTTGGCCCCACGCTGCAATGGGTAGGTATAGAAAAGCAAGGAAGAGAAGGCAGCTGGGCACAGATTGGAAAGCAACTGCTCTTGTAAGCCCATGCACCATATACATGGTTGCTCAGATTCCTGGGCTCCTGTTGTGTCACAGATTTGGAGCATGTACATGTATGAAAATCAAGTTTTCAGAAAGGGAGTGAGCCCTGTCATTCTAAGTTTTGAGCAGAAGCAAGCTTATAATATTGTATTTTTCCTACTCAAGCCACTTAGGATCCCAATGTAGAGTTACTTTGTGGAAGGGAGAAGGGGATCTGCTTTTAGCACAATCCTGGCCAGTTAGACCTCTGGCAAAAACCAGTCTAAGTTACATAAATATGTCTAATTCAAACCTTGGTATTATTTGGAAACTTCATCTAACAAAAATCTCTTTTAAGATTTTCTTTCTTGGGAATATTCTAGCATCAAACATGCCCTACCCTACGTAATTTTACCTATGTAAAATTTCCATTTTACGGCTTCACTAAAATATGAGGGAATATTTATGAAGTCATTTACCATCACTTTATGATGAAAAAGTACTTTCAGTAGACACAATAACTCATTCCAGGATGTGAAAATAAAGTCTATAAACTATAAAGAAGTTGGCTTTTGTAATTAGAAAATAATTTGTTTGCTACAAATATAGTTGCCAAGACGTATGAATTGTATTGCCCTGTTCTTTAATTTTAAAAGTTACATGAATTGTCAAAATGACACAAAAGCTATTCTGCAATAAGAATTTATAACTGAGATTTGAGTTCCTTGTCATTAGAAGTAGCTTAAAGGTATGACTTACATTTGTCCTTTTTTACTTTTACATTGATGTAAAAATATTTTTAATGCATATTAAATGTTTAAACTAGGAACTGATATTAGTGAAAAAACAATTTGCATGTATTTTCTTCAGGCTCATTGAAATATTGTGAAGGAGTTTTTTTCCCACAAACTTCAAATGCCTAAATGTTTGAGCAGACTGGTTAGTAAAATCACACCTGACAGATGTGTTGTGTAGGTCACATGGAGCCATTTTGCCCATTTTGTTTGATTAGTTTGTTTCAAGTGGCAGAGATGAGTATACGGCAACACTAAACATGCAGGCACACAACACTTTTTCAGTAATGTAATCTGCCCTTCTGCCAATGTAAATGTGCAGCAGACATACAGCCTCAGCCCAGTGTAAGTCACTCCACCCCATGGGAGAGTTGCACCTTTGAAAGTCATAAAACAAGCATCTGCAGCTCTTACCATTTTTATACTAGAATATTCTTTAAGTCAGTGATGCTCAACCCGGATGCCGTGGTTGCCAATGTCCAAGAGTGGGAGGGAGGGAGGGAGGGAAAGAAAGCTTACCTCTGGTTGTAGAGGGGATCAGCAGCATGACACAGGGCAGGGCAGGGGATGTACTGGGCTTGAGCTGTTCGTCATAGATTGAGCACCACTGCTTTAGTTGAATGCAGGTAAATTGTTAATGGCTCCCTTGCCACTTTCAATGGTAAGCTGTTGTAGTAATGCCTACTGCTGGCAATTGTCTCCATGAAGCTGGTTGTTATCCACACCAGATATCAGTGTATAAGTTGATGCGCATTACTCTCATGCAGATATGCCTTGGGCAGACCCCTGACTTTTTTTTTTTTAATTACATACGTGGGAAACACATATACTCTAATGCCTCCCTCCTGAAATTGGACCTTTCAGGAGTCTCTTGTGCTTGTGCAGAGGCCCTTTCACTGCAGTAGGTTTCCATACAAGTGGAAGCCGTCTACCTTTGCTGATTCTTTAGCAGGACTGGAGTATGCATTAGTCAAGATCAGCAATGTCTTTGACCATTGTTCTCTCTGGTTGCTTATCTAGTAGGAACACTAGGATGTATATTGTGTCCTATTTCCTCAACATTCCTCCTACTATCCTGCAATGTCAGGCTGGAAGTGTGGGAGCTGGAAATACAATGTGAATGTTTTGCCTAGTTTTGGTTCAGAACATTAATAAACCAGTTCAGACCTTTCCAAGTTCATTTCAGAATGAGTTTATGAATTGTTACTGTTTCAGTCTTGGTTTGCTTTGACATTTTCATGGTTCAAAAGAACCGTGATTCCCATGATTTAATCTTATTGAATACTTACAGAGGCAAGGTTCAAGCTCTGTGGCCTCATAGATGTCGGATCAAGCTCATAAGGCCTTTTTATGCATAGACCTCAACACACTTTGCAATGAGAATTCCATCATAATCCCCAGTTTACAAATGGCAAAACTGAGGCTCAGAGATGTGAAGTGACTAGCACAGTGAATAGTGGATTCCCAGACGGATAAAAATGCTACCAACAAAACTGAATGCAAGACACTGTTGATTTAACAATGTAGTTGGAATGTATCCTGTTGCTAATGTTGAGTATTTATATGCTTCGGGTTGAAGATTCCATATACATCTTTACTTTTTCTGATAGCCACACATTAACCATATGAACCTACTCTCTTGCACTGTAGATACTGTAGACAAATGTGTTGCTGTATCTCTGCCACTCAAACTAACCTAATCAAACAAAACAGGCAAAGTGCCTTCATGTGAAATGTCCAATGTCTGCAAGACAGAAAAACAAATCCTTCTCAAATACTGTAACTTTCAAACCTCAGAAAATTTGTGCTTAATTTAAAAAAACCTTGTTTGATCTGTTTCTATGCATAAGGATTAATTCTGCCTATGTTTATACTTGCTCAAGTCCTGATGACTGCAAAAGGAGTTGCATGGGTAAACAGACTTGGTCCCCTAGATTTTATCTATTTCAGAAATCAAGTTGTAGAAGGAGCTTTGGTTAGGCAGCTTCTCCTTATGTTATTATATATTATGCTGCGCAAGAGTTTTACCATTTCTTTTGAATTGAAAGAGAATTCAGTTGAAAAGTTTAAAACTGGCTGATATATTATGCAATGAAGACTTGGGGATTGATAACAGGGGAGGGAGCTTTTCACTTGGAGATGACCAGTTCAAATCCAGCCCACACTACTGGCTGCAGTTTTTGACATCTGTTGATTGTGGGCCTGATTCACAGTTCATAAAAGTCAGGCTTCCACTGGTTTCACTAGGGTTTGGATCAGATTCTTTATGGTTAAGCTTCTCTGTCTAGTTACTAGACAGCAGGTGTCTGTGTAATTACCAGGCTTGTTGGCAGGCTCAGCAAAGAGCTTTAGGAATGAACAGAGGGACTGAACAATCCTTACTCTTCTAAAAGCAGTCTCTTTCTAACCTAGTACCAAAGCATCAGGATGTGTCTTTTTAAGATGCTTACAATGTGGTGCTGACAAGGCCATATCTATTCTTTTTTCCTGTGACTACACAGCCAGCTCCAGTTCACAGTTGTGAAGCCTGTCACTTTGGAAGTGTCACTAAACCTGTTTGAACATGGAAAAGAAATAAAAGATTACATGGAAACTTTTGTTCTGCCCTCATTTCCATTTGCATTTATTTATTTAATTTATATGGGTATACAATTTGTCTTGGACAATTAAATTTAGATGTGTAGGTCCATAACTGCTTTTATTTAGGTCCCTGATTTTGCCAAATTTCTAAGTACAGTTGCGCAGGTAACTGAGTATTTGGTTTGCTAGCAAATCCAAAAAGAATCAGAAAACAAACATTTCAGATCAATGTGAAAGGAAAATCATACCGACTTTTCAGGGAACTGAAAAGTCAACCTGATATGTTCTGTTTTGTCTTTCACTGTTTTCAAGCAAACTTTAAAATGAGATTAAATAAGCATCAAAACAAAAAGTAATTTAAAATAAAAATATATGGTTTTAAAATGTCACAATGGAAAGTTTTGACTTGCAGATGTTTCGTTTTTGCATGTTTGGACTCAAGCAAGTCAGTGAACCAGAAACTAATTCAGAAAATATTTTGGTATCACTGAATCTGCCTTTTTTTGGCAAAACAGTACCCAGTTGTAATGCTGAATATGTGCAGCTCCATTTGAAATGAGACTACATGTGAACTAATGTGTGTGGCAGAATCAGGCCCTGTTTGTACTTACACAATATCAAATTGACCTAAAAATAGAGGATACTTTGTGTGCTGCAAATAAATAATCTGCAGGTTCTTTGTGTTTTGTGGTTCAAAGACATGAAAGGGTTGGTATACTGACAACTGTTTTATAGCTGATTATATCTAGATACAAAAGCCATTGCAGCATTTACAAGCTAAGTTAGGAACCAGAATGGCTTGAGGCTTTCCCTCCAGAACCAAGCTGCGAAGTTTCTTAACAGCACTTTGGCCTATCCCACACCAAGTGCAGAGAGACAGACTCTTTTGATGTTGCCGTTGTTTTTAAACTTTTGTGTTCTTTCTACAAAACTTCTTTATTATAATTTCACTCTCTCTCTCAGTATTTGTGTGTGATTCACCCCCCTTACTTTCTAAAATTGAGACCAAGCGGTAGCTTAACAGACTTATGAGAGGCAAATTTTGAAACATGAATACATGTTACAGAATTGAATTATGTTATATAGAACCTGGTTCTATTTTATATGGGCTTTCTTTTGTTTATCTAGCATGATACCTTCCTGTTGAAGTTGCCTAGTTGATTTCCAGAGTATTATCTCTGAAGTAATACATAAGTGTGACAAACTTGCATATGATGAGCTCAAGCCCTGATACAACAAGCAATTAAGCGCATAGGTATTTTCACTGAGGTCAAGGTATACTCATATGCTTGACTTAAGAGTAAGTTCTTCTTCCAGACCAGGGCCAGAGTGCTCTGCAGCTTGCAGCACTGATTGACTCAAAGCCACCTGAAATTAACTGAAGATTCCTATTGACTCCAGTAGTTTGGGGATCAGAACCTGCATGGGTGGCAAACTAAAGGATAAAGTTCTCCACTTGGCTGTATGCTGCAGACCCTGTGCATGGCTGGAGCCCTGCTGATGTCAATATGTCTCCTGCATCTGTGTAGCGCTAGCTATTCATGGGACATTGCCTATAGTTCACATCTATTTCAAAAAGGTTTTTACGTTCAGTTATTCAGGATCATATCCTTCTCCCTTTATATGTTTAGAAGCTCTGGTGAGAAAGAATTTAATGAAGTTTTGGCCATGCTTTTGCTGTGAATGCTATTTGTAGCACAGTTGGTGTCCCATTTATAAAACTATCTCCATGTAGTTGGGCTGCAAAACAAAGCTTGACCTGAAAGTGCCTGTCATTAGAGAGAATTTGCACTAGTTAGCAGTGATTTACAGAGTTCTCCCCTAGCCAATACGTTACCAGTACAGTGAAAACTTCCGCTCATTTACAGAGCCCAGTCAAAATTCTCCAAAGAAAGAATAGCTTAGAAAATGTGCAGATGGCATCAGCATATTGAGCTTTTGCCCTCTCTCAGCCATCTAAGTAATTCCACTGTGGAAGGCAACTTGCCTGTTTAATCATTTATTTTTTTAAAAGTATGACTGTAGTGAGCAAGATAGCTCTCTAGTCTAGCAAACTGGACACAGTGACAACATCCGCAAGGAATCTGTGCTCAAGTCCTGGCTCTCACTGATTTACCAACCTAGGGCATTCACTTCATCAGTCTATGCATCCACTCCTACCTCCAACCTAGTTGATCATGTCTATACAGAAAGTATAAGCATGATCATGAGAGGAGTCATGGCAACAACTCGTTCAAGGTGTTTGTACAGTGCCTCATAGAGTGGGAACCCAATTTCTAACAGTGCCTTTAGGCACTACCAGAGGGATAATATTAATCAAATATTTAATAAACGATGGCTTGACAGTTTGTTACCTGCTGTTACTTCAGGGAGGTGAGAGAGCTAAGTTATTCTACAATAATACAGATCCTAAGTAGTAAAAGAAAATAATTCACTGGTAGTTTGTTTATGAAGTGTATATACTGTATGGCTTTCTTTTTTTAAATAAAAAGGCCTGTTTTTTGCACCTGCAGTTATTTTGGAGGACACTATCACTTTGACCTCTAGCTGCCCAATAGCACACAGTTATCAACTAGTTAGTCATCCAAACAGCATTATGTCAGCAAATAATTTTGAGTATTGAAAGTGGGTTTGAAACTATTCTGAATTTAGGCTCTAGAAGTAGTATGGGAAAAGATAAATTCGTCACCCTTTTTGGGGATACAAAGCCAATTCACTGTAATCCATAGAAATCAGCAATCCATTAATCTGGATGCTGGCTCATGAAAGCTTGTGTCTGTCTGTCTGTCTGAGGTCCTGCAGTGACATCCAGGCAAGCCAACTCCTGCTTCTGTGTCTGGAGCTCAGTTTACTGTTGGGATCTACTTATTATTGAATTGGGAATTAGGGCCAAAACGTGCAAGTTCCTTACCCTAATTTCATTTTTTACTCATTCTCCCACCCAGGACCAATCTTCAAAAGACCATTTCCTCAAAGTCATGGTCTGCCCATAAGGTGCAGTGATTTCAGTTAGTTCAGTGGCATACAGTCATAGAATCATAAAGAAGTATGGTTGGACGGGATATCCAGAGGTTATCTAGTCCCTACTGCCTGAGGTAGGATTCTCCCTATCCAAACCATCCTAGCAAAACTACACAGTCTTTTCTGCTGTCTCTGTATTCTAAGTGAAAAAGCTTTTCCTGATATCCAATATAAACCTGCTTTGCTGCAACTTCCAGCCATTGGCCCATATCCTACTCTCTGCAGCAAGAGAGAAAAGGTGTTTTACCCCTTCTTTATGGCAGCCCTTGAGGTATTTGAAAACAGCTATCATGTCCCTTCTTAAGTGCCTTTTCCACAAGCGGAACATACCTATTTCTTTCAACCTCCACTCATATGGTTTGCCTTCCAAGCCTTTTATTATTTTTGTCGCCTGCCTCTGGGCCCTGCATACCTTCTCCATGTCCTTTTTAAATATGGAGCCCAAAATTGCACACAATACTCTAGATGGCTTTCCTCCCCCTTTCCCTTCTTTGGTTCACCTGTGTCATTCACTAGCTGGGTGACTTTTTTGTCTCTAATAAAATTCAAGGGCTTCAGATTACCAAAAGCAGCTGCACATGCTTCGTCTGGGTTAATGCATTTATGTCAAGCTCAGGGCTTTGGGTAAGTGCCAAAATCCTAGATCAGCTGCTTTACCGGAATTATACTGCTGTAATGGAACCCTGCATTATGGTATTGCAATTATTTTTGCTTGCAGCTGGCTGTTCTCTCTATATTTTTACTGAAGTGAGATAAAAGGATTTGTTCTTAAAAATAGAAGTTTCTTTTCTGAATCATACAGAAGCTTTGGGTTACATCCTGTCTGAAGGATGCTCCTGTCTGACCAAGGATTTATCTTCAGAGAGAATAATAAATAAAGTTTTTAATCTTTAGGAAAAATAGAAACAAAAAATAAATGTCTTGAAATGTACAAGAATATCTGAAGAATGATGAAGTTAGTAATTGAGTGCAACATAATCATGTGCCACTGGGTTCACAGCAAGAACAAGGTTTCTTTTCCACAGCAAGCCATTTTGTAATACCAAATTATTCTTAAAGCTGTCCCTAGAATTGGAAAATCTTTTGTATATAGAAATAAAAGAAGAGGCCTGTATTTTAAAAAGACTGTTTCCCCAGCCTTGAATCCTTACATGTGTATCCATTTAAACCCCTTTTGATGCCTATTCATATACATTTTTGTGAAATAACAGCTCTCTCAGGTTCTCCAGTCTGATGGCAAGGTAAACCAAATGCAATCTTTTATCTTTAAACTGTTCAACTGTGCCCTTCTTCATGTTCTTGTTAATAATGCCAGGTCTCCTAGGAGCTATCTTTCATGCAATTTCATCACATAAGCTTTTTGTTTGACCTTACATGCTGTTCCCTTGGAAAAAGAAAGCTGAAATGCCAACCTACCTTAATTAAAATTTTAGTCTCAAAAGATGTTACAATATGTGTTTTTTATTTACTGTGTAATGAAAGCCCTTAATCATGTCTTTCCTGTGTATTTGCTTTTATTTAGAAGTGGAGAGCACTGAGTTCTAAAGCAATTATCTTAAGGTGTAAGTGGATCGATGCATATGTTTCCAGCTTTCATGAATCATAAACATTCTTTCATAGCAGACAGGATTTTGCATGTTTGTCCTAAAGGAGGTCACTAAGATGACACAGAAAGGTCTAAATCTGGTACAGAGCCTTTTGTGGGGAGAGATGTCTTAAGATTGTTACATTATTAAAGATACAATGTCTTACCACTTGAGTAAGTGAAAGTACATTTCTCCCCTGTAGGAGACTGAATATTTTTTAACTGCAGAGTTCTTGGTGGCACTTGTTTCCTGCAGTTGGAATTTCTAAGGGACAAAAGGATTATTCATCAAAGAAAACTGAGTGGGTGTTTCTTTTGGTTGATGTACAAGTCTGCTAGAAGATATGAAATTCATGTGTGCTATGAAATGTTGTTTTCTGCATTACTTATTGGCAGAAACCAAACTACCACAACAAAAGACTTTCTACTGCAGAGATGTAGCTATTCACTCCTGCTACTGCTATTATTGGAAGAAAGTCTGGGTACAAAACATTCCAAGCTCTTTGTACATGTGTCTCATTCCAGTACATATTGGAAGCAAGAATAAAAATTAGTCTCATAAAGTCCCAATCCTGCAGTTGATTACATGTGGGCATGTCTCTTTAAATGAAGGGCTTGGTTAGTTATATTTATTACATTCCCCACCCCCTTTTTCTACCTCCCATTTCCTTGATAGGAGAGTTGGCAACACCTAGCTGGCAGTTCTGTTTTTGGGTGGCCTATGATGCAACTGTTTGAATCCTCTGTGCTTCCAGCTGTTGGGCCATTTCCGATTTCTGAGGTTGCATTGCAGGTGAAAGCAGCTTTTTATATTGCTTTCTTTAAGGGAAGGGAGTGGGAGATAGTGGGGGCAATTCAACCAGAGAAGTAAAATCCAGTGTTAAGGAGCAACCCTAGCTAGCTGTGTCTGGTATTTTCATACTTGTTATTCACAGAACATTTTCTTTATCCCCAGAAAGTCTAGAAATTTTCATTTGGTAGCTTTTTACCAAACTTAATAAATGGGCTGTTTTGAGAGGATGCAAAATTGGAACCAGCATCAGAATTTGATTTCTTCTTAGTCCTCTTCCAAGTCTGGAAGAGTTATAATATCATGTTTTGTGCTATTGATTTTCTGTTAGAAAGAGCTCCATTAGCCAGAGGCAGAAAGATGAGGGGGAAAACAAGCTATCCTCTAGCATTTCACTGTGATGATAAATCTTTCAGCTTCTTATTCACTCTGATGCATACAGAGTCTCTTGTTCAGCTCCTTAAATGTAGCTGAATGTGGTCATTTTTCTGCAGGTCTGCTAACAAATATGTTGCTAGTTGAATAACACCAGGTTCAGGAAGCTTGCATGTGTTTTTAATATAGAAAAGCTACTTTCCAGTTAAAAGGAACTGAGATGCTAACAATGACTATGTAGAATCAATCCATGTTTGAAGTTACGCAGTTTTATTCCTGCAGCTCTGCAAAGGGATCTTAAATTGCTGTCATAGCAATTAGTTTAGGACTATTTATAACTGTTCATATTTTCACTGTAACAATGAGAGTGCCATCAGCTAAACAGTATTCTGACCTGTCAAAATTTGAAAGAACTGATGTTATTAGTCATATAGATTTTTCTAAAAAAAAGTTTAACAAAATCTCCACACTTCTTCCAGCAAACCAAGCTTCAAGGATCCAGTGCCATTTAAGATAAAAGATACTTTTCCTTGGAAAAATATAACTGTATATGATATCTATGTGGTAGGACTTCAGGGACCATTGAGAACCAGGGTTTTTAGGGGAGGGGAAACTGTGAAACTGATATTGGTGCTGTGTTTACGGTCTGGGGGGGCGGGGAGGGGAAGAGAGAGAGAGAGATACTTCAGGGTAACATCCCTACTGTTTCATTGTTGTTAAGACCCCTTGCTTTCAGGTATAGGCAGTTTCCCTGTGTTTATGAAATCCAAACAAAGAAAGGTAACAGCATGCCATTATATGTCGGAAGGTTGATTTTTTTAGCATCCAACCACTACACATAGGTTCTGGGAGCTTTCCAAGTGTCCAGTTTACACTCTGGAGTTAAACAAAAAGCTTGAATGCCATATCTGGTCACAAAGTAAAGTTTAATACAGAGAGAAGGCAGACACAGTAGGAGCAGAGTGATCAGTTTTAGCAGGGGGTTTGGTTTGCAGCATATTTGAAAGGCTTCCCTGGATTTTATATCTAAGATTAAACTACAGAATTGTTCACAGGGCATATTAGACTCCAGCTCCTGAAGGTGCAGTTTAAGCTTTCAGACGCATACTGAAAATGACACACCATCAGGGAGATGGTAATTAGAACATCTTCACTGTTTCAGACTTTAGATAACTTAGTACAATGAGGTTATATTTTTTTTAATGGTTTTATTAGATGGATTTTGAATAGGATCACCTACCCAACTACTGACTGACTGCACCGAGGAGGCAATTGTTCCCAAAAAGCAACAAACTGTAATACATAACATGGTGAAGTGTGTAGTCACTCTGATCATAAGAAACAGAAGTTATGCATAAACCAGTATACGGAATCAAAAACTGGTTCAAATCTGTAACACAATAGAAGTTCAGTGCACATAAACTGCTTTCAAAATGGCCAAAACCAGGTTAAGAGAAACCTGGATGTATGTAGTTATCAGACTTAACTGATTTAGGTTAAGTCAGTTTATTGAACTTCTGTCCCAGATCTCCTCCAGATTCAAGTTAACTCACAGTCTCCCAGCATCCCAGGATGTTTTGTACTTCTCCCACAACCCTCTCCCCCCTCCTTGTAGGATGGGTGGGCTAGCCTGGGCCCAAGCTGTTTGGTCCAGGCAAGCAGGGAGGTGTGCTCTAGCTCCCTCTGGCTTCTGACCTGGGTCACTGCAGGCATGTGGCTGCATTTCCAGAATTGAAAGTGGATGTCTGTTCACTTGTTTATCGGTTCAATCTATACAACTTACACTAACCTGCAAAGATTGAATTAATTCAGCCTCAGGCTTTTTGACTGTCTGTACTTACTGAATATGTGGGAGCAGTACTTTTCTGCAGCACTCGTTTCAAGTGAGCAGTATATAAATCATTTGTTTTTCTAGGAATGCCTTGCTTGTGAGCAGGGTTTTTTAGAGCTATAAGTAGACTACTTAGTTTCTTTCCTCATTGCCCTACACAGGATATCTCAGAAACATATTCTGAAATCTCTTTGATCAGTTAATAATTATCAAGTTCCAAATTGGGCCATGTGTATGGTTACCGCTCATAACTCCTCAAGGGACACAGTATGAATATGAAACTTTTTGTGACCTAATTCATATACTATAGTGCATGTGTTTTGTTACATCATGGTCCTGTTGCTGAGATAACTATTTACTGTATTTAGATGGTAAGACTTATAATTGTTGTTGTGTCTTTTCAACTGAAAGAATAGTCTTTAAAGTATATGTCTGTTACAGTTTAGTGACTAGGACTTTGTGAGTTACTTTTTTTTTGTCCAGTGGCAGAACCAAAATCTATTTTCTTCAGAATATTTAGGAAATCAAAACAACTTTGCTGTGGTCAAACAAAATGTTTTATTCAACTCAAAAAAAATAGTCTTTTTCCATTTCCAGGAATTTTTAATCAAGGCCAGGGGTTAGATATTTAAAACACTTAAATAATCATTGGGCCATGGAGAGAGAAAATGCAAATGATACTGTAGCCTGCAAATGATACTGTAGTCTGCTATTTGGGACACTTTCACCTAGGAGGTAGAATGGTAGAGTCCTTTGGTAGGAAAGGACTGAGAGCATCCAAACCAGTGGAATCCTCTTTCTGGTAATTTAAATAACACTGTGTGACAGAGGGCATCTCTTGGGGCCAGGTCTTATGTCAGCCTCCTCACCTGCCACTATGGGGCAATCTGCCTGGTCTCACCTGCCATGACTTTGCTGTTCCTACAAACACATGGTAAATATGGAAGACTGCCTATTACATGCCTCAGTGTGACAGGGCACTATCTGTGGCTCCATTCCTCCCCTACACCGCAGCCCATGCCTCAGATGGCATCCAGGTTAACATTACTCCTGGTCTGACATTGGAGTAAACTGAGTCCAAAGTTGGGCTCCACACACATTCACACTACCTCCCCTCTCATAGGAGGCCTCTTCCACTCTGCCTCTCTCTCACTGGGGCCTCTGGCATGCTGCCTATTACCAGATCACACAGCACTGCTACGCTCCTCCTTGAGTGCCCCCTCTTAGGCCATCAGGCTTCGCTACTATCATACTGGCCTTGCCACACAGAACCTTCAGTTCCCACGAGTTCCCCTACTCTATATGGTCCATCCTTATGCCAAACCCTGAGCTAATTCTGCCCCAAACCCCTCACTGGGCACAACTTCTCACAGGACCGGCCCTTGAACTGTCCTTCAAATTTATTCATCCCTACTCAGCGCATCCCTTGGGCTGTCCTTCAGGCCTACTCCAACCTCAGCCCTACTCTGGTGTGGGGCCTCCCAGTGCTCTCCACACTACCCACTTTGGGGTCACCGGGACCTCATATCCCTGCTAGGCTCAGGCGCCTACACATAAGCATACCTGGCTCCACTACTCCCCCAGCTGTCTCCAAAACCCACCCAAAGATGGGGGCTGGGGTTAAGGTGCCCCTCCTTGCCATTCACCAGAGAGGTAACTGGCCTGGCAGTTTCTGTGGACTCCCACACCACCAGGAGTCCCACCAGACCACCCTTCCACAGCAGGGTGCAATTTTAAGTCATGCCCAGGACCAGGAGCCTCCAAACCATCCCCACAAGCTCCTTCCCTTACCTCCAAAGTTGTTCCTGCTGTAACTCAGGTAGGCGATGTTTCTGCCTCCCCTGGCAGGAGAAAACTGCAACTTTTATATGCCTCTGCCCTTAAAGTGGCAGGTACCTAAAGGTGCCCTGCCACACACTGCTAAATGTTAGGAGACCTGTATTCAAATCCATGCTCTGAATCACCTAGAGATGTAGACTTCCCAGTAACCTAGAAAGTCACCCAGCTAGTTTCACCCAGAAGTGGTTTTTTGCATTGGAAGCGAGTAAAGCAATGTGGCCCAACATGTATTTTCATATAGTCATAGATTGTTAAAAGTGGGAGGGACCACTAAGAACATTTAGTCCAGCTTCAGCCAGTAATATTTTCATCAAGTTCATAATGTATGTTTGATCTAGAAAATATTTTTAGAAAGATATTAGGCCTTGATTTAAAAATTTCAAGTGATAGAAAATGCAGCTCATCTATACGTATGCTGTTCCAAGCATTAATGATATGTTCTATTAAAAATGTGAACCTTACTTCCTGTCTGAATTAATCTAGCTACGACCTCCAACCATAGGCTCTCAGTATGCCTTTTTCTGTTACAGTAGTGCCACACCCTATCAGCCAGTTGTCTAAGTAAGCATAATACGTGACTCAAGTCATATCTTAACTTGGATTAATTAAATAGATTGAGATTTTTAAGTCTCTCATTATAAGGAATGTTTTCTGGCCTTAGCTCTTTTCTGAACTCTTTCCAGCTTTCCAACATCCTTTTGAAAGTGTAATCATTTAAGTATTGCATTGTTGGTTTCACTAAAGCTGAGTCCAGAGGTAATACCACCTCCGTACTCACAATTTAATATTCCCTTGCTTATGCTTTCAAGGATCATGTTCCTTCCTCTTCACTACATCATTGCCCTGAGAGTTCATATTCAGTTATTTGCTGTGACATTTTCAGTCCTGTTCAAGGACACTGTCTTCTTTCTCATAAGGGTGACCTATATTCTCTGTTCCTAGATGTACAACATCGCATTCAGGCATATTAATATACACATTGCTCAAATGATCCTGCCTTACCCAAACAAGCTAATCCAGTCTGTGTAACTGACCTGTCCCCATCATGTGCTAATTTTAACATCGTTTTATATAATTGTATTGATAAAGACTTAGAATACCATTAGCTAAAAATATATCCATACATGACCCTAGTAAAAACCCCTAGGATGATTCCTCATGTAAAATTACTTTTTGAGATCCCTGAGTTAGCTAGCTTTGAATCCATTTAATATGAGCTACACTGATTTTATATAGTGCTAATATTTATTAGAATGTCATGTAGAATTAAATCAGATGTCTTACAGAACTCTAAGTATATATCAACAGTACATTTTACTTAACCATCTTTTTAATCTCCTTAAAAAAAAGAAGAAAAAAGAATAAGACCTGTTCTTCATGCTTGTATCCCACATCAGACTTCCCATGGTTTTGCGAAGGATCAGACAGGCTAAATCAGGGATGTCAAAGTCATCTAGCCCTGCAGGCTGGATAAGTTGTGTGGGACCAGTCCACTGGTCAAATCAGGCCCGTGAACCCCTGCCCCGTGGGGTGGTGGAACAGGCTCCACATGCAGTGTAGGTCTTGGGCTGACTGGAGTAAGTACTGTGTGCAGCATGGGTCCTGGGCTTGCTAGACTGAGTGCCATGTGATGCATGTCCTGGTCTCTGCAGGCAGGGCCAGTCCAACTTGTGCCATGTGCGATGTGTGGGTCAACCCTGGGACTCAAAGGTATCGCTAAGAGCTGGTTGATGGGACACCATGGGCCAAATGTGATGAAAGGCCCATATCTTTCACACCCCTGAGCTAAATAATCTGTTACCATCTCATTTAGCCACTGAGGTGGTTGGCCATTTAAACCTGAAGTCAGATAGAAAATAGGGGAGGGTGGCACCTTAGGCTGCTTATACACATGATGGAGGTTTGTTCTCCCTAAATTGAAATGGAGGGTTTTAAACTAACACAATTAAAACCCCACCAATTAAAAACCCACTGTTTCAATTTAGGGACTTACGTCATTGTTATAGAACAGTGGCAGCCCACTGGCAGCTCAGCCCTCACCCTGGCCATGGGTGGGCTCTACCAGAAAAAAAAAAAGCAGTGAGGGGCCCAGTTCTTTTGTTTTCCCCAGAGCCTGCCTGCCTCTCCCATGGACAGGAAGCAAACTGCCAGCAAGCCCTGAGCTGGGGGGTGGGAGGGCAGGGCTTCACACCATGTTGGTGGCACCCCCCAGGGCCACCCAGGCGGGATGCTAGTGGGCAGGTGCTGCCCCAGCTCGCAGGCAGCACCTGGCCCCATCCAATGAACCACAGGGTGCTGGAAGCCCAGGTGTACTTAGGGAAGCTCAGGCTTGGTGGTTTTCCAGTGCCCCTTGGACTGTGCCTGTCACCTGGGACCACCCAGGAATGGGCTGGCATGCCACTGGGGCAATGTGGGAAGGTGGCTGGAGAGCAGCTGGGTGTGCTGGCAGCCAGAGAAGGTGGCAGGGACAGTGCACTGGGAGCTGGAAGCTTGCCAAACCCAAGCTTCCCCAAGCATGCCTGGGCTTCCAGCACCCTGTGCACAGTCCCCACCACCTTGTTCGGATGTTTCGCTGCAATTCGTTACATAGCAAACTAAAATACATTGGATGTGTTTTACTTTGCTATGTAATAAAGTCATTTCATAGATTTCATAGACATTGGGGCTGGAAGGGACCTTGGAAGATCATCGAGTCCAGCCCATCCTGGATGGCTAGGATTATTTAGTGGGGACCCGTTGTACCTTTGTACTCTCATCACAGTTTGCCTCAAGGTCTCTCGATCCTCCAGGTTTACATCATTAAAGCAACATACACCACCACATTTGTACAGTGTAATGAAATTAAAATGAAATATGCCGCTGCAGGTGTAAATGATAACACCATTAAAATGGTAAAAGGGGGCACTTAAGCAGTTTAAAGGGCAATTTTGTCATGTGTACAAGTGTCCTTAGAGAATAAATATTTCTCAGCAACTAACTTAAAGACTAACTTTCATAAATACTGACAGAATCTTTTTTTTTTTTTTTTCCTTTTAACAGTCCTCTTAAATTTGTCCTTCTGGGGATTAGACTAGATACCTCTTGATGACCCTTTAGCCCCCATACACATTCATTTAATGGCACGATGGGATCAATCCATGATCCCAACAGTCATGCTGCCTGCCAGTCCATGCATGTCATACAGCTCCTAATTATGCCATTACTACTAGCAAGTGCAGGGGGAGCCTGGGATCATGATCCCAGTCTTCCTTTGCAGCAGCAAATTGGGCTGGGGCTGACAGTCAGCTGATTAGCTGCTGAGACAGCCCTTGGTAAACTGGATAACCAGCTGCTTGTCAGCTCTGGTCCCAGGACCGTGCAGGAAATTTGAACCAGCCCTTGAACCAGTGCAGTCAGCTGACTGTTGGCCTGGCAAAAGCAGTAAAATGTTTTGTATTACATTTCAAACATTTTTAAGGATTGTTACCCATTTTATTGTAAATTGGGTGCACTTGTAAGACCCTGCTCATTAATGCAATAATTAACACATTACCATATTTACTCAAATATGTGGGGGGCCCTTTTTTTTTGGAAACCTTTTCACGTTCCAGGTTAAACTTAGCCAATTCAAATTCAAATCCTTATCAGTCGAGTAGGACTCAATCATTCAAAACCATGTGTGGTGCTACCACCAGCAAGCACCCTCCATCCCAAACTTTTCAGCTCAGGAGTTCAGATACTCCCAATTCCATTGGCAGGCATCCTACTTGCAGGCCTACACCTGGAGGTCTTGAGGTTCAGACACTCCCTACACTTGATCTTAGCCGAGAAGTACATGGCCCACATTAGGCAAACGTATGAATGGATAGGTTAATGCAAGCCACATGGTAGTACTTCATAGTGCTCAGTCCAACTCTTCTTCAAGTCAAAGTAAGCTACTACACTGAATACATTGCAACTTCCTCTTCATTCCCGCAGGTGAGCTGTGCCTTTCTTTCCCATTTCTGATGATTCCTGTTTCTTCACCAGCCTTAAATGTCTGGCAAACACCAGCCCCAAGCAGTTCACCCAGAATCTCTCTATCACCCCATCTCTTAATCTGCTATATGTGATTAATGTGGCCCCACCCTCCATGAGGGAGAGCTGTGCTTCATCTGTAAATACATTTTGGAGGATCCCAGAACTCATGACAAGAACACCCATTTCCAGTCATGAATGTGGGCTAATTAGTGCATGGATACTTTGTGGGGGAGGCAGTATCTGGAGTACACACACATGCTGAGGAGTGCTAAGCTATGGGGTCACCATGGCTTGAAATGCTGTTGTTGCTCCTGGGCCAGCCCAGTGAACTATATGGTAAATCATAAGCCTTTGGTTTTGGACTAATATCACGCATAGTTTGTGCTATCTATAAGTAGGTACAAAAGTGCTGTTTAAAAGTGTATCTGTGGGGTGCCTGTGCTAAAATTTGAAGTGGTTTCAAAAGTAAAATGCATCAATTGTGGATGAACCAAGCCTATAGGCAAATTTCTACAGGCATGGTTTATTTCAAGGTCAGTGTTTTCAGTTTTGCTTCTCATTTCCATGTGCTTAGGGAGAGCAGGTTCTGATGGTAAGGAGGCAGGAAAAGGGGCTGCTGGGGGAAGTGGTGGAGGTGGTGGGGGCAGAGGACAAGCTACCTGAACCCCCAGATTTATTTTCCTTGCTGTAACAGTGGGAGGGGGACAAATTCAAGGCAAATCTCCAATAATTAGATCTATACCTGAAAAATTATAATGTTTATAAATTTTCCCTATATATAATCTAATTATGGGGGCTCATGTTATATTCAGAACCATTGTATATTTAAGTAAACATGGTAATTGCACCATAAATGTAATGTGAACAGGAGTCCTTCTAGTTCTATTTTCTATGATTCCTGGTATTTCAATATTTGTTAAAAATCAACATAAAAGGATGAGACAGCTCTTCTGGCAATACCTTTAATACTTTTGGGTGCAAATTATGTTATAGTTGTACAGTTATATATTTTAAAATCATGTCACTGTTTAGAATCCTCCCTAGTTACTGATAAAATAGAATATATTTCCTTTTTGTTATAAAATAATCACCCTGGATTTCCCTCGCCCTCCCACCCCCCTTTTTTTTTTTTTCTGATATGAGCTATGGTTAGCTGCTCAGCTGCTCCTCAGAAATATTCCAGTTCTGGCTATTACCTGTGATGACCAAGTGTGTCCAATTGCATATCTCTAATCAAGTTCTCAGGAATGTCTTTGTGATGATGTGGTGGCACTGGCAGGGATATCAGACATAACCCCCCAGAAAAAACAGAACAAGTGATCCTGTTTCTCAAGACAGATAATTGACCATCTTATGGATTTCTCTGTGTATTTTAGACAGGTATTGTTGGCAGAATAATTGGCAGTGGCTACCTACTAACTAGTAGACTACAGTTAGCAGAAGGAAAAAGAATGATAAACCTGACAACTTAGTAAAAGTTACATTCCTGTAATTTATTTTTAATTCTTGAAAAAAGCAAACTCAGAGGGAGTGATGTGGTGGGGGGAGGAGGGAGGGGTATAGAATGGTAGTCTAAGGTACCCTCTACACATTATAGGCTCCTATAGACGTACAGGGAACCAGCTCCGTTGTACTGGAAATCCAGCATGTTGGAGCAGACTCAATTAATTGAATCTGCTGGAGCACAGAAATTAATGCGCTCCAGCAGCCTTCTACATCATGTGCCTCAACCTCCCCCACACTGAAAAATGGTGGTGGGGCCCTTTGAACTAAAGCTGGTTTAATGAGCTTTAGTTTAAAGCTCCCCACTGCCATTTTTCAGCACAGTGTGGTTCACTAATTAAAGTGCCCCCTGCACCTCCTACAGCACGTGTAAAAATGCCCTATATTATGCCATGATTAACATATAGACCATTTTTGTCGCTAAATAAAATGTAGGACATGGTTATGGCTAGTTTGTGTGATGTATTAATTGAACTTATAACAGGTTAGGACTGAAGCTGACAATTAACTGATTGTTGCTTCTGGCCAGGGTCTGTACCAGAATTTTGAACTGGCCCTGGGACCTGGGGTCAAAATCAACTGATCCCAGGCTCCCCCTGCACTGGAAAATAGAAAAGGTATGACTAGGATCTGATCTCCAATGTCAAAAGTGTGCATCCCACCATACATATGAGGCATGGAAAGCTGCGTGGTTGTTGAGATCACGGATCAGATCCCATTACACCTTTAAATGAATGTGTCAGGGATCCGTGAATCTTACCTTCCAGAGGCTCTGCTGTCTTCAGTCATATCTAAAGAAAAAAGAGAATGCATTTCCATCAGGTTTCCTGTTGAACTTCTCTGAAGATTCATTTCTCTGAGCAGTTTCAGTGAGTTGCCAAGATACCTGTTCTTTGGTAATGTCCTGGGTTTTACATTACAAAGACTCAGCTCTAGTAGCACTAAGAATTCATTGTTGCAGCAATAGGGTGGGTAAGTGCTGAAATTACTTTACATAAAACACTGTAAACGTATACATTTACATGAACAGTGTCAGCGGGTCCATCAAGTACCCCCTCTATCCTCGTAATTCCCTCCTGTCACGACTTGGACCTTAAAGAAATGAAATAGGGACGAAGTGGTTATTATAAAAGGAAGTACCTGTAGGAAGTACCACGCTGAATAAAATCTACTTTTTAGTGCTTTTATTCACTGGCTCTCAGTTGCTCACAGGAAACTCCCCTTGTGGGAGATCACAGTCCAACAGATTAATCTTGGGGTCTCCAGCCTCTTGGCCAGCCCTGTTGTAATGATACAATAAATGGATGCCACACCATATCTCGCTACTTAACCTATTAGCAGTTTGTTACGGCCACCTTCAGTCCTGTCATTGCCAATAATTATTCAATTAGCGGCTTGTTACAGTCGCTGCCTGCGGCTTTTCTCAGCAGAGCTGGCATATAGACTCCACAGCTCCTTCCAGGCCAGGCTGGCCCTCTCTGTCCTTGGTGTTTCCTCCCCTTTCCTAGGGGCAGGGCAGGAGTCGTCACTCCCACTGTCCTGTCAACTTTATGTAGTCAATCCGGTTCTTCACGCTAGCTGGGGCTACAGCCTGCAGCTCGGCTCCCCTTCTCCCAGCACTCCCATCGTCCTGGTAGCCTCCGGGTAAGTTCAAACTGGGTTGGGTCCTGAGCTTTCCTCTCCCTGATCCTTCTTTCCAGAGCCTCGCTCTCGCTGCTTCGCTTCCTCTTTTCTTCTGTTGCCCAAAGGCCTCCCTCCTTCTCCTTCTCTTCTTCTTATCCCCTGAGTCTGGTCACCATTGGCTCCTTAAGGGCCAGGGCCCACCCCACCGCAGGGTAATTACTTCCAGCTACCCACATTACCTTAGCAACAGGGCCTCAATGGAGACCCTGTTACAAACAGCATTACTTAAATGTGAGAGACCTTAAAAATCTGTTCAAGTAGTGAAAGTAAATCATGGTCTACAGGTTGACCTTGTCAGTTAAAAATCCCCATTATCTAAAGGCTAAATATGGTCCAGGCATATTTATAAAGTTACCTTGCTGATCTTTGCCTCAAATCAGAGTCCAGGGGTAATGAAAAGAGTACTTCTAAACATGGACATAGTACTCATGAAGGATATATGCTAAGAGCAACAGAGCACCGAAAATGGGCTTTAATTACAGTTCTGGGTGATGTACCTTTTGAGCTCCATAGCCTCATTAAGAAATTAAAACATTTGTGGGCTTGTCATGTAGTCCCTTTCCCTTTGGGATGTTTAAGTTATCTGAGTGGCAGCACAGTGATACAGGCCATAAAGGTTCAAAGAATTACCTTGATAATATGACGGCTTCTTTCATTTAGACAGCAACCCAGGGCTCATTTTCCCTCTGAGGCATTCATTGAAATTCTGAGCATGGTTCATTCCTCTGGTTGTTTAACAGTGTCTCTCATGTTTGCCCTGATTTTAAAAAATCCTCCTTTGTAGCAGAGATAACATGGAGCAGGATGATATAATTGCAGTAAAGAGGCCCTGGAGCTTGCAGTAATAGGATGGTTCATCTGATGTGTACTGCCATTAGAAAATAACCCACGTATGTATGTTCTCAGGGGACAGTAAAGAGGCTTTTAAAGATTACACTTTATGTAGTATGAAAGCTAATGAGCACGAATGAAGCAAGTATGAAGAAAACTATTGCTGCAGAAAGCATGGTTGTACTTCCTGTTCTTTCTTGATTTCCTGGCACCCATCCAGTTTGAATATGCTCCACCCTAACCAGAAACACAACTGTCATGTAGCACAAGCAATTTGTGACCCTGTTTCCTAATCCTGTACCTTTTTCATTTTCATTTAAAACTAAAAATCACATGCCAATAATGTGGAAAAATTGAAACTGCTGAGTGTGAGCAGCATAAATAGCATAGGAGAATAGCAATTTATGATATTTCATGCCTTCAGGAAACAGATTTACTAGAATGATGTTGTTCCATGATCTCACTGAAATAAATGAATTCTCTCAATTGAAATTCTCCACATTCTTTTCCCTTTCCTTTATACCATAGGCTACCTGGTCATTCTATAATAGGATGATGCATACAGAGCACCCTGACTGCACCCTTACCCATTTGCAGACCACTCCCTGATCTAGGACCCAGCAGTGAGAAATGCAAGCTCTGGGGCACATGGGATTAGGCCCCTGGCACCCTGGGAGTGCTTACGTAGGGCAACTAGAGAGCATGGACAGCTTATGACTGCCCATGCTTTCCCACCATTCATGGACAGATGTGAGCTATGAAAAGGCAGCACAAACTATGAATCCAAATCACGCTCACCAATTTGGGCATTGTGGCACAACAAAGGGCTAAGACATCTGTTCGCTCAGGTTTTGTGCTGCCATAAAATATTTTATGGTGGCACAAAGGTGACATGCATTTGAAGCCTTAAGGGGAAACTCTCAACTAGTTACTTTCTGGTGTTAACATTTTTGTACAGGAAGCTCTAGGCTGAAGCTATATCATGTCAGTTTTGCTAAAGAACTAATTTATATGAAGATGAATATTAGCCAGATTGACAAGCGATTTATACTGAAATATACATGTAATGAATGGATGTAAAGGGCTCAAGTTGAGATGACTTACATGCCATGGTGCCAAAAGAGCATGGAAGATGTACTACCAATATATGATCTCTTAGTCACCATCACATGGAACTTCTCAATACCATGTATATGGCAAACAGAAATTAGCTGTCTTTCACCCTATGAGTTCATGGCTCTCAATTCTACCTTGCCTTCTTGGAACAATTATATTTTTTATTGCCAATACAATGAAAAACCCCATTCTCCATTTATGATCGAGTCCTCTGGGTTTCTTCTTCCATGCCTACACTGAAGGATCATATTCTACACTTACAAAATACAAACGTATAGCATCCTCACACTTACTCCAAGGCACAGGGGAACAGGGGATGCTTTGCTCAGAGCAGCTGCGAGAGCTGCTCTGATTAAAATGCCCACAGTGTCTCATGTATTCAGCACCCCATGCTTCAATGATCTTTAATTAAAGCACCCCGTCACCATTTTGAAGCACAGGGATGCTGAATATATGTAACATGAAGGATGCCGAAGCATGTATAGGTACCCTTACAGTTTAATACCCTTCAAAACTACCAGGCCAAAATAGTAGTAGTAGTATTTGGTAGTTATCCACCACAGGGTTGTTGCCGTTGAGAATTCAAAGTAGATATTCAGTGTGACATGAGGCCATAACTTTTGCTCCTTGAGCTTTTGCCAAACAGTGTGAAATAAATTTAAAAGAAGGGGATAAGAAACATATTCAGAATTGGTAACACCAGAAATTTACATGAATGACATTATTGGTTTCCATATAAGCTTGTCTCTCTATGGCATTTTAGGGTGTTCATAACCACAGCAAAGTATCTGATCACCTGAAAAATACTCATATTAATTCCTCCTGGGAATGGTGGGAAAAAAATTACTTCCATTTTACTGGTGGAGGACTAAGACACAGAAAAATGAAATGACTTCTTCAGGGTTGGAGAAGATGTCCTTTGCTGGGCCGAGAAAAGAACCTAGGTCTCCTGAGTCAACTGGCTTAAGCCAGGGGCAATGGTTCTCCATAACTTTTCTGAATGTGGTGGCATCCCCCAGTTAAGAACCACTGTGCTAAATTTACCTCAGAGCTCTTCAACACATCCTCCTACCTCCAGATAAAACTGTCCCATGTGCCTTCTGCACACCCAGACCTATAGGGAAGGGCTATGGAATATGCATGCATTCCTTTTGCATTAGGGTTCTGATGAACCTAAAGCAAGCAGGAGAGTGAGCTCATGCTCCATCTTTTCCCAGTTTGGCCCTGGCCACAAAAATGTGTGTGTGTGTGTTGGAGGGAGGGGGAGGAGGGGATGGGGACAGGGAGGGCAAGTAGAACTGTCTTGCATGCCTCTGTTTCTTACAGGAGCATGGAGGGGCTGGACCAGAAAAAGCTGTAGCCCAAGCTAGCCCTCCATAATGCAGAGAGAGTACACGTGTACTACAGCTTTACATATGGGGCAGTTTTACCTGGCTGCCACTACATGCCACCTTGTGTTGCAAAACCCCTAAGACACCTCAGTTGAAGCACACTGGTTAAGAATCACTGTTATATGGTATAAAACTTATTGCATTTACCCAAATCCAAGATGACTTTGAACTTAAGATGTCCTCCCAATAATTAGATTCGATACAAGGAAAATTTATAAATGTGTTATAATATAGAATCTAATTACTGGAGGATCATCTTAAATTTGCCCCCCACCTCCCCACCACAGCTGCAACAGGGAAAGTGATGGCAGGAAAGCAAGCAGTGGCAGGGGGCAGGTGGGGGTGCAAGTGGCAGACTGACTTCTGCCTCTTGTCCCCCTGCTTCCTGCCCCCGCCTATAAATTCCCCCTCCCACAGTACTAGTCTCTCCTGGTGCCTGTGCCTCTGGCACCTGCCTCCCCTGTTACTTCCCCCCTGGCCTTCTGCCCTGCTACCTCCTGACCTCCATGATTCATGCCCAGTACCTGCCCTGCGACCACCATCCCCTAGTATGTGAGCCTCCCTGCCACATCTTTCTCTCTGCTTCCACCCCTTCCCCTCTAGTTACTGGCTTCCCTCTCTGGTGCCACTCCTAGTTACAGTTCTGGCTCCAACTCTGGCTCTGCTCTGGCCTGAGGTATGAAGCATGATTGCCCTGGTCCCTACCTGGCCCAGCAAGAGCAACTGCAGCAGCCTCAGCTCTGACCTGAGCCCCAGGACCACCACTGGCACTGCTGCTGCCAACACAGGCAGGAGCAAGAGCTCCAGGTGAAGTGGGAAATATGGTGGGAGGGAAGATGGGGCAGAGGCAGCACAGAGCAGAGGCAGGGGGAAGCAGGCAGGGAGGTAGAGATGGCCAGGGGGAGGCAGCTAAGGGGCAGGGTCGTGGCTACGGCTCTAACTCCAAGCCCAGGGTGGGACTAGCATCATCCCACCCCTGGACTTGGACACAAAATGAAGGGCTCTCCCTGCATGTTGAATGGGGGGAAAAAACTCATCTTGGATTTGAGTAAATATGGTAATATTTCTGAAAGACAAGCCTGTATGAACGTAGAGGTAGCATCTCTCTTGCTGAACTGTTGAGTCACAGTAAAAAAATTGTGCAATATCCTTTCTGTGGTGATAATTAGCAGAAACTCTCTAGCCAAATTTGAAATTAGTGATTGGTTCCAAAGCCAAATTTTGTTAATATGTCACTCCTTATGCCCTCATAAACTAAAGGCTTTCCAAGAGGTAGTGGAGAAGAGATTACTTGTTTAAAGGAAACAAATGTAAATATGACATTTTCCCCTTAGTTCATACAAATAACTCCCACTAGCATCAACAGAAGTTGTGTATGAATATCAGGGGCACAATTTAGCCCTTCCAAATACGTTTTGGAATAGGATAGGCCCCAATCATCTACACTTATCCTACAAGTAGAGTGTAGGAGCCAGTGCAATTCCTGATGGCTAGAAAATGATATTTAGAGATTTGCTTTTAGGAATTGGCTTGCAGGCAGAGTAGATATGCATTTGGTCCAGGGGAATGGCAAGAATTTATTGGTCTCTAAAAACCTGTTTGTGACAAAGTTTCATGATGTCAGCCTTCAAGGCCCATTGTGTCTGAAGCCAGCAGACAGACTAAGGAAATTAACAATATGCAAAACACTGTTCCCTGAAAACTCATAACAATACAAGTTTGCATCAGGTCACAGTGACCAGCTGTAAAGCCCCTGGGATTTCTAGTTTTGATGAAATGACCAAATTCAGAGGCTGGAAATGCCCAAATTAAGGTGCCAGTAAATGACTGATTAAGATGTAAGCATGTGATGGGTTTGTGAAAACAAAGGAATATGCTGACAGGACAGAACACGGACAATATGATGGCCATATGGAAAGTAATCAATGGTACCCAGGAATGAAGAGTAATCAGAGGAAAAAAGGAGGGATTTCAGAGCAGCAGGGCGATGCCCCAGAGATAGAACCCAAGGCCACCATGAATAGAGGGTACACCACCAACCTCTCTCACCCAGTCCATGGGTGGAGGGAGGTGGGCCTTGACTCCCTACCTCGAAGGCTGCTGACAGGGAGGATTTGGTTTAAATCAAATTGATTTAAATCACTATTTATTCACTGGTCAGGAAGCTTCAATTTAATTATTGTTTTCTACAAAATGTGCATTCTTATTGTCCAATGGTCTTTATTCATTTAACTTCTTGAAACTTTGCACTTTTACAGAGATAAGGGCCTGACACAAAGTTGCAGAGAGACAAGAGGGCTAGGTAATCAGGTCTGTTATCTCTCATCTCCATATACTGCTGTTAACAAGGATGTCTCTGGAGATACAAATCCACAGTTTCAGAACTCAAACTAAGCATCACAGAAATGCTTAAAGGGAACTTGTAGACTGAGCACTGAGTCCCATAGGGTAGAGTGGTTTTCTTTAATCTTTACTAATATATAGAGGAGCCTCTGTGAACCCCAGAAGATTGGACCCCTAATATGGTCCATGGCCTGTTGTGACCTATTTAGAAAACTTTTCTAAAAAGGTTACATGAATATATTCATCTCAAATAGTTTACAATTAGTAGTTATAAACCCTATTCCATGATATCTTTGTGTGAACGTATCTAAAATTAAACTATATACAATTTAATTGTTTTTTAAAAGCGTCTTAACCAAAAAAAATTTAAAACTCTGATTTTTTGATGTTTTTTAATTGATTTTTCCCCTAACTGCTGCCATCTGACATTCAAACAAAAACCATGGGGTAGTTTGCATACTGGCCAGGCATACCATTTTCCTTGTGAAGCTTTAGAAACTGGTAGATAATTAGAATTGGGAGGGAGGGGGACAGTTGTTTGCTTTGTTTGCATTATTCTTATCTCCTATCACTATGTATTAGTAAAGTTTGCCTACTATCGAATGGAAGAAGTCATCAGTCTGAGGGTTTGGGTCCTCCCAGAGCAAGGTATCTTGGTCATAAATCCAGTGCCAACACTTCCTAGAGAATAATAATGATGACGGAAGCAATGAGTTCACTGTTAATTTAGGGCTGGACTGTGCCAACTTTGCCTGAATTTAAGGATTAGTAATGACTAAACTAAGACTCTTAAGGCATTTATACACGTGTTCTAAGAGTGTGTGTGAGGGGGTAGGAAGGTGCTTTAATTAGAGACGTTCCAAGAGCTGCTCTAATTAAAGCACCTAGAATGTCACGTGCATCATCTTCCCCACTCTGAAAAATTGTGGCGGGGTCACTTTAACTAAAGCTCATTTGACATGCTTTAGTTTCCTTGCAGGCTAAGATGCTCCAATATACATTGGGCCAGAATGTCATTTACGTTAAGATCCCTTTTCTATCTTCCATTAATGTAACAGGGTGTCAAAAATTAGTATATACTGTAGTCCTGTTCACATTGAAACCATTTTGCATTGTCAGAAGTGTCTGAAGAGAGCTTAGTTCAAAATGAGAGTTTGACCCATTGTGCCAGAGCCATAGTGACACAACAGTAAGAAAACAGTATGACCCTCCACCACACCTCACTGTAAAGCAGGGCTGGAAGAAACAAAAGTACCCTTAGTCAGCAGAGTTGCTACCTAAATCAGTTACCATAAATAGATGCATCACATGCCTCCCTCATCTCCAACTTCTGCATTCCCTTTCCCATTCCTACTGTAGACTATTACTGTAAACTCAGTTTGAAGGTTTTATGTTTCTGATGCAGTAATTTACAGGACTGGACAATATGCTGACACCAGGTTTCTGTATAAACAATCAGCACATTTGAATGTGTAATAATCCAGTGCATTTTAGAGAGACAGGATGTTCCAGCCAAGTTAACTTGTCACTCAGTGAATTAATTCTTTTTATCAGGTTAAGTGGGGATACTAATCTCATGTATATTAAAAAGACATCTTTAATGTGAAGTATGCCAAAAATACTGACCAGAGGTACCATACATTTCTCCTGTATAATATTTGAGATGGTAGCTATCATTTCACAATGGTTTGGTATAAACAAACAGTGACATTCATAATTTGATAGTTCTTTATGTAATCAAGAAATGTCCAGGTGATGATTTCCCATTCAAAGAGTATATTGAACTATACATTGTATTCATAAATATAAATTGATCAGATGTGACACTCACTTTCACATGGGAAATAACAGAATAGATGCTAGTTGTAATAACTTTTCTGGCCTGAAGTATGCTTGTTCTGAGAACATCACCACAAACTTGATAGTGCAATGTTAAAAAGCAGAGAGACTAGGGGACAAAATGTATCTTTAGGAAAAAAATATGCTCAGACCAAAACCTTGGCAAGTTATATTTCCTATCACTGCCATTAATCACACTTTCTTCTCCTTTCCATGCCACCTTGGCCCACTGGCTGCTCATTTCAAATCCCTTGGCCTTTAGCTCATGCCTCTTCAGAAAAAAAATGGCTCCTTCTTCCCCACTAGTGAGAATAAACTCTGATTTATTCGCACATTTCAAAAGGAGCACATCAATTAAAAACATCCAAACCTATAATGTTGTAATAGCTGATAGTAATTCAAAGCAAGCCATTACTTTTCATCTGTCTGTGCTGTTATCTTAATCAGTTGTACACTGGAGTGAAGTGAAGAGCTGGATAATGACTGGCTTTAAATTCTCCTCTTGAGGCACTGCAGAAGCTCCCTGGACAAATACAGGCATTTGTGTGCACTAGCCATAAATGAAAGGCAACCTTATAATGAAGAACCTCAAAAGGAGGCATGTGTGGGTTTAGCATGTGCTTTTTTTTCCCATTTGCACTTCTGCTGGTATCTTCACACTTTGTCTGAGATTCGGTGAGTTAGGGGGCAAATAAGAAAAAAGAACAATGAAACTTCACCTTCTCAAGCCAGGCAAATTACCTGAGAGAAACATTCATGGCAAACTCCTGGCACCCTTGGAGTACGTGAGAATGTTGCTGTTGACTTCACTGGACCAGGAGTTTTATTCTAAGCTGGTAATGGTAAGCGGCCAAAAGTAACTACCATTGGGTATCCATGCAGGATCCTACATTGAATGTCATGGTGTTAATTAAGTGTCCTTTGAGGTTGGCTCTTGCTTAGGATTGAAGGACATAAGGAAGTTTGCGCATTGCCAACAATGCCTCTGTGTTATGACTAAATACAGATTTTTACCTTCCAGGGCTGCCTACTCACCCACTTGACTGAGCACTAAATCCAGTTAGATTTTTATTTTTGGTAGCAGTCCTCTGGAAACAGAACAGCTGTTTGATTAGTATAGCAGCATGGGGTGCAGGTCTGACTTTTCTTCTATAAACTACAGTTCTCATTGAAAATGATTGTGTCTTCCAGGTTATCAGCCTGTCTTGCCTAATCAGCAACAAGGGTTCCAAGGACTCATGGGAATGCAGCAACCTCCCCAAAGTCAGAACCTGATGAATAATCAACAGGGAAATCAGGTGCAAGGCATGATGGTTCAGTATCCAGCCATGTCTTCTTATCAGGTACTTACCAGAGCTGTAAGGAATTCCTTTTCCTGAAAAGGCATATTTTGCGTAAGGTGCGACAAAATGCCTTACAGCTAGATTCTCCATTTCCTTTAGTCTTTCTTCAAAGATTGTGGGGAAGAAGGGCTGTTTGGGAATTGTTTACTTTTCTTACCTGGCCTGACCAAGTGAAATACCCCTTTCAAGGCCAGGAAGGAGCATCCGGTCATTTTAAGTTAAGCAGTCTAACATACACTTTGCAGCTCAGGGAATCCATTGATATGTCCTCAACTCATCTCTAAGCCACAGTAGAGTCCAGAAAACAGGAGTAGTTCTGAATAGAATAAAATGATATGCTCTGGTTAAACACACTGGTTATACCAGTCATTCTCAGCCAGGGTGTTATGACATCCTTTTGAGGGTGCCCTAGGATGCCACACAATATTAGTATTGCTAAGGGCACATGATTTGTAAGATAAATTCTGAGATTTCAGATAGCAATTCAGAGTATCAAAAACATTCTAACCTGTTGCGGTCTTTCTAAGTTCTTTGTAACTGAAGAATTGCTCTATTTTTCCATAATCAAAAAATGAGTTAAAAACAAAGAGCTGGGTTTTTCTAGGGGTGCCTCACATCTAACGAGTGGTCCCTTGAGTCTGAAAAGGTTGAGGACCACTGATTTACACAAATTTAAAATAAAGGAAATAGAAAATTAAAAGTACACAGGGGCTACTTTAAGTCACTCAGATCTAACTTAACCAATCTGTTTTTTATATATCATTGTTTAGGTGCCAATGACCCAGGGTTCTCAAGGACTGCCACAACAATCATATCAACAACCAATCATGCTACCTAATCAATCAGGTCAAGGAACACTTACAGCCACTGGAATGCCTGTTTACTGTAATGTCATACCTCCTACCCCACAGAACAACCTAAGGTTGATTGCCCCACACTGCCCATCCAATAACGTTCCAGTTATCTCTGCCAACTGCAGGACAAACTGTACAAGTATTAACAGTACAGGGTGGCAAGTCAAGTACTGACACTGTGGCTTAGTGTGGATATACAAGGATAGCGGTGCATTATTTGACAAATAACTCATGGCCTTCAAATGAAGAGGAACACAACAGGATAATCAGTTGAGGACATACGTATTGACAGTGCTCAAGTGATTGCTGCTGGAATTCTGTAAAAAAACTAAAATAAATTTTAAGAAATGTTTGCTGGTTAATGGTGCATATTTTTGTCATGTCTGCTAGGTATGCCTTTATAGCTTAGCTAGTGACATGAATTCATTGAGGTAAGATTTTTTCCTACCACTGAACACCACTGTGTAGATTGTAATATCCCTGATTCGGATTAGTTTTGTACTTTGTGTTGAGTTTGTGAAGCTAAAAGTATTTAAAAATATAACAAAATCACATTGTACCAAAGCTGTAATGGAAATTAAGAAAAAACAAAAACAAAAAAGAATTACTGAATGGAAGGAATAATTTATATACACTATAGAGTTTTTTTTATGGATATATACTGTATTGTAGTGTTTAATCACAATAAAGCTATTTGACCTCATGGAGAAAGGTCATGTTTCTACCACCTGTTTGGTCTCCTCTCTCTTCTTGGATGCCATTTTCTTCATTTTCTGTGCCACCTGATTTCAGGTCCAGTTGAGGGAAAAGCTGCTTAATGAAGGGTTTGGAACTATTTGCTGCAAAAGAAGCATTGTTGTTTGTCTTTGTATGCACACTCAGAGTCACCCAGGAGCCCCTAAACATACTGGGACAGGAAGTGACCTCACAAAGTCCTCAGGGAACTGGGAAAAAGGTTCCTAAAATGATTGCAAGCAAACGTTGTATTCTCCCAATCTGTGAACTATTTTTTCACTTATCTAGTTGCCATAGCAAGAAGTTAGAGTAGCCAGAAATAGTTTTGTACTGTAATTTTGTGTAGCTAGATGGCTGTCCTAACTTGGGCTAGCTGACAACAGCCCAAGAGATTGTGCTATACCTGGCAATAGCATAAATGTCTTGCTGAAGGGCAGATTGACTAAGCCAGCTCTAGGAGCAGTTTGCCAAATGAAACAGCAAAAAGCTGCCATGACTATATCCCAGGCATTAAGTGGCAGGCACGACTACTTCATTTGTCATGCTGAATCTAAAAATCTATCCTGGGGAATAATGGAATGAACTAAAATTATTTAAATAGCGTTATATTCATATAGCATATCACAGGACTCCACCACTAAAACTCCCAATTCAGTTTCATTAAGAGAAATTAGTTTTTGCTTTGACACTGAAATTTTTGCATGGAGTCACTGCAGCAGAATGGCTGCCATATTACACTTTTGTGGTGGCTGCATTTCAGCATTAGACAAGTGAGCCTCAAGCCTAGAGCCTTAACATTTCACTTGACCTGCTGACTGATTCAGTGATAAACTCTGCACTCTTAGAGATCAGGTTAAATTTAAGCCCCCAGCTTTGCATGCATACAATGTGTAAGTATTTTATATATGTCATTGGCTATAATGTCATTGATCATGTCTGCTCCCAGGGTGGAGCAACTTATTGTTTCTACTGATTTAAATATTTAAAAATTAACAGGTATTTTTTTCCTTCAGTGATAGGGTTGCCATTTCTATATATCTACTTGTCACAGATGTAAACACCCCTTATTTAAATGTAATAGTTTCCCTATCAGTACAGCAAATTGATTTTTCATAGTTCATTTTATAATATATTAAGTTGCTATGGTATGGAAACATTATTGAATCCAATCCTGTGGTATCACAGGAAAGCCAAATATTGAATCTTTTGCATTTCTATCACGATTCGTTTGCTGAGAAACAGTCAAGTCATGAACAGGCAAAGTAAACACAATTCAGTTTTCAATTAGGGGTGAGATAACCAGAAAGTGAACAGTCTGATTGATTTTTTTTTTTTTAATTCAAGATGCAGCATTTGAATTTTGGTTGTGACTGAACTCCTATAACTACATATTGTTTCTTATTCAGCTGAATAAGAAACATGTGAAGTAAAATTAAATGAAATATCAAAATAGTATAATCAACCAACCAGTCCTGGCCAACTGAGGCCAGACCAGGATGACTGAGGGAGAACCTGTGGGTTGATTAAGTTGTATTTATTCGGCAAGAACCAGGATACTATTTGTGTACGCAGGATCTTGAATAACAGAATTTGCTTGGTATTTGCTCTGCCTGAATAAACGCTGTTTCTCCTCCATGAAGGACTACAGTTACTCTGTTAACTTTCTGCCTCAGGAAATAATAAATAAATAATATTGCTGATTAAAACTAAATAATCCCCCCCGCCAAATTATCAACCAGTGGGAAAAAATGAAATCATGACAAGTGCATTCATTTTCCTATTTTCTTTTTTGGCAAACAAACCCCCAGAAACCTTCATGTTTCAGGAAGACTCTGAAATATAACATTTTATATAATATTGACTTAAATAATTATATAAGAAGAATCTAGTATCTTGCCTTGGTGCCTCATAGAAAGTGATTTGATTAGAATCGAAAACATGCTACTGCGTACTTTGATTTCCTCAAAGCTCCCCTCCTAGCTCATCTTCTGCCTCCCCTTACCAGTCCTTACTTCCCATTCTCTACTGTGGATAGGGACTCTCATAGCACAATGGACTTCCTTCACCTTTTATTTAATTTTATATAGGTCCCTCTAAAAATAGAGAGTAGTGGAGCAGGGACTGGAACCTAGGTGAATACTCCAACCACAGAGTTGTGCTCCCTATCTCTAGTCCAGTGATCCTGACTTTTTTATGAAAGAAGTTTTCTAAAGAAGGACCTGAATGCTTCCCTTTCGGAATAGGCTAGGGCTCCTGGTTAGGATGCTGTTCTGGAAAATGGGAGGTGTAGCTTTTAATCACCAAGTCTGGCGTGGGCAATAACCTGGGTTATTCCTGAGTGACTGCTCTAGCCATGGAGCTATTGCATAGGTTGTGGGGCAGAAGACTGCCTCCCTCCTACTGCCAGCTGCCCTTTAAAAGAGGGTGGTAGTCACTGCAGCTGTTTTTGTGGAGCTAAGTCTCATATATATGATTTTCTAGACTAAATGTCTTGAGGAAGCATAGTCCAGGGGGAAGCCTAGTTACCTTAGGCCTGAGAGAGGTCATTTACTACTTGGTCCCAACTGAAATGCTTCTGCTTTTCAGTGTGCACAGAACTGGAGGGTGCCTGAGGAAATTAAATGCCAAAAAATGTTTGGAATCTAAGCCAATTTTAGTCAGTTTTGGACCTAGGTACCTAATTACTGTCTAAGCCCAGCTTTAGGCATCTGAAGTCCTGTCTACATGCCCAGCAGTAACACCTTCAAGCGTGTGAGGCTGCTCCAGGTGGGATGTATCCCAAATTACCACAATCTCACAGTCCTTTGATTCAGCTAATTAGCACCACTGAGTGATGGTGTCAGTTCATCCACCTGTGGTGCTGCACCGCCAAGGCCATGCTGTTTCCAGGTTGAGAAGCAGTCTGCCTGGAGCAGTGCAGTATGCTTGAGGGGGCTATCGGTGGGCACAAGAAGCGAACTGAGCAGACGTGGCTTAAATTTCACATTAGTTGTTTATGCTGTTTTGTGGAGCTGTGCCCTTGTTAACTGCATATTAGTTTCCAACCGGCAAACTAGAAAAAGCAAGTTTTCTGCTTCACAGGGCTGTTGAAATGCACTTACACGCTATAGTAATAGGAGACATACATGTGTCTCAGCCAATCAAGTACTTATGTATTTGCCCTCCTCTAAGACCAGGATTTGTTATCTCTACAACATTTTTCACTTTAAATGCTTGTTTATGTGGTACATTATTGTTTTGTAAAAATATTTTTTCCTAAGTTGCTTTTCCTCCACCGATAGCAAGGTTTATTTAGCTGAAGTAGGAAATGATGGCTATTAATATGTTGCCAGATGCAGGGAGGAAGATTGCTTTCAAACAAATTGAAACAAGCTTGGTAGATGAAGCTTAGGACCTTTATTGCCTTGCTTGCAAATAGCTCCACTACAAAATAGCTCGTATTGTCCAGTACTTTGTTCATTTCTGACCTACCAATGATGCATTTGTCTGAGACGATGCATTCAAAGTGGTTGATAGTATTCCATAATTGACATATCCAGTAAATCTGGGTCTGATCTCACTTGTACCAGTGGAAATCCAACTTGAATAAGTTATAAGTGCAAAAACTGCATGAGCTATGAGTCAGAGTTGTGATACAGAAAGGACACTCATTAAGCCTCCCTTTACTTACCAAGGAAATCTCTCAGAGAAATTTTTTTTCTTCCCCAGTATCCTTTTCTGCTGTTTGTCCCTTTTAAATTCAGCACAACCCAGCAGCTGCAGTCTTTTAAACAGCCATTTTGTGATTGATGGTTGCTTGTTGTAACTTTCTCTCCTTTGGTTGGTGTGTACTGTGTCTGTTATGTTTTCCCTTAGTTTCATTTTTCATATTCTAGGACCAAAGGTAATGTGTTTAACTCAGACCTGTTTTTATCTGCATGATGGTTAGTTATGTTGTATCTAAAATGAATGCATTTATTCCCCAGTAAACCTGATTGCACCAGATGATTCTGATTAGCCTTTGGGGCTGGTCTGATGTGTATGAGCTGTAACCTGTACTTGCTTCCTACTGACTGAAGCAAGAAACTGTTTCTAACCTCTTTGCCTTCCACACTGCCTGGCAAGTCATTGACGTGCTCTTAGAATAATTTTTCCTTTTTCCTCTATCTCATTTTGTGCCCTTCTGGAAGCATGGAAGGGTAGGTTGCCAGTGTAGCAATATGAAGTATTCAGGTACTCTACACACTTTCTGATTTGAGCCTGCATGTTGAGAATGTGGTGCAATGAAGCAAGCGCTTAATTTAAGGTCAAGTTGATGATACTAGCTGCCCTGATACGAAGACTTTTCTCATTGGTCTTGCTACAAGAAACTCTTTTCAACTCCTCTGTTCAAGAGCACTTGTTCTGAGTGTCTCCTATGCTGCAACATTACCAAAAGTAGTTTCAGATATGCTCTAGAGCTTTGCTTCAGCCCAATATCCTATTGCAGTAGTGCAATCCACAAGCTTTGTCTACTATGTCCTCCCTACCCCCTTGTTTTTTGTGTCCAGTTTGCTGAGGATGTGATTTGTGTTCCAATAGTTAAGTCTCCCTGTTTAACTCGCACTACTCAAATTTGTGGTTTAACCTTCGGAGTGCTCCAGGTCAATCCATGATGTTGGCCGAGATGGTAATCTATGTATCATAACTTCTGCCTACCTTACTTGTAGCTTAATGATGATCCACACAGGATGAAGCTAGGGATGAGTGTCCCCAGGAAGTTGATTTTGCAGGGAAAGAGGCTTTTATTGGAATGAAATTATGCGCCATGGTGAATGCACATCACTGAGGACGAAGTGAGTTTGAGCTCTGGGCAGAATAAATGGGCATGAGACCAGCAGCTGAGAATTCCTGATTCAATCGCTGCCACTGGCTTATACTTTGGCTGTTATTTTATTTTGCTGATAAAGATATTTTATACATCAGGCTGAGCAAGGGTTAAATGGTTAATTATTGGGTGGCACAACACCCAATAATCCAGCTGTGAACTTTATCAATATTATCTAAGACAGTAATTTTGCCTGAGTGTTCTCATCCTTCTCATTCTGAACTATTGCTAGGACACTCTAGGTGATGTTCCACAGGCTTCTTTCACTGGTTTTCTATTGCCTGCCTGAAACCAAAGACTAAGATTGCATTCTGATACATTTGTACCTTTTTTTATTAATCATCGAGTTTATTATGTTTGTCAAGTGTTGCAGAATACAGACAAGCTCTCAAACACAATGTATATTTTTAGTCTGGTAATGGATCCCCAAGGACTTGTTTTCCCACTACATGCAAACATCTTGATAAAGACTTGCTTGACTGAGGCTCCCCAAGGCATGAGCCAGAGATATTTGAACAGAAGCACAGAAATATTTAACTTTTTTAGTTTAGCCTTGTTGAGTCCCTTAATATCCTGCTTGTGGCAACCAGAGTTATGCTGGTTCACAAACACTGCTGGGTGTTCTTGTGAATCCTGGGAATGGGCAAAGGACCCCTGGAAATGTCACCCAATTTAAGCCAGATGCCTTTTCTGACACTTGAGCTACACTTTAGGAAACTGCCTTTCTGAGGTGTGGAAAAAGGGGGAAGAGTTGCACGCTGGCTCTGAAGATAATGGTTTCACTCACTTTAGTAGTTAGATGGGCAGGGAAAGTACTTCTGCTATCACCTTTAAAATCTACTGACTTTTTTGGCACTCCCAGACTTTTTGCATATTCCCACTCTTTAAAAGTTACTGTAGTACCCTTAAATGACATTCAGAGGGTAATACTTCAGTCTGTTTCCATGTGTACATATTATGTAATGCAAAACCAGAATCTGCATTCTAGATGCTAAAGCCGAGCTTGTCGAAGTAGATGGCTAAAGTTAAGTGCTGGAGTCTATTTTTGCACAAATAACCTGATTTTCAAAGGTGCTGAGAATCGCAATTTCTACAGTGTGCTGAGCTCCTAGCAACTCCCAGGAAAATCAGCTCATCTTAAAATCAGACCAATATGTGGGCTTCTATGCTTGCTTACTGGAATATATTTTTAGGCCCTAAAAGCCTGTGTCAGCAGGGAATTGAGTTTTTGTCCCCTGAGGATATGCCTAAAGTAGCAGTGCTCCAACATGGCATCTGCAAGCATGATGTTTTTCTTTAGGTGGGCTGCTTCTGAAGTTACCAACTCTATTTCTTATTTAGCTGCCCTTTCCTTGGTTTGTAGCCACTTCTGATAATTTCTCTTTATTCCCTAGTGATAGCTTCAGCCATCCCTTCCTCAGCTGGATATGTTAACTGTATTATGAACATTAAACAAAAGCCCTTGTTTTACCAGCCATTTAGCTTAAGCTGTATCTGCTTATTTCCCATATCTAAGGGAGGACTTTTTGTACCTGGAAGCTTGTGTAACATGTCTCCCAACTCTACTGTAGGTCCAATAAAATATATACCAAACAAGTCTTACTTTTCCCTGGACTGTCACAGTTATAACAACACAGCATGCTACTCTGACATTAGAATCTGTATAAGCTGTATCTGGTGCTTTTATGCCACAGTGCTACTTTAGCGTGCCTGGCTACCCTGGTTTCAGTTTAGGAGCACATTGTGTTTTTAAGGACACAATGCTAAAGTGTGGTAAGTTTACTATATAGCTGTGGTACCTTTTTGAAACATTGCTCTCATTGTACAGTAAATATGAGAGAGGCAATAATGGTTTTACATGTTCAATGTTGCTTAATTATTCTGAAAATAATATCTGTGTTTTGCCTTAGTAACCATTGGCACTCTAGTTTTGTAGCTGTGCTAAACAGTAAAATATTCTTGAAAAATACACTACTAAAAATGGATAGTCCTTCTAGAGGGTAAACTTCTTTTACACCTGACATCTTACTGCTTTTCCTCATCTTTTCCTTGTAGTGCATAATTGTTCCTTAGCATTTTAAGGTTAATAATGCACAAGTAGTAAGTATATGCATTAAGAATTGGGGGTTTTTTGGTTGACAATAATTGGATATCTTTTTAGGTGAGTATTTTTCTTTAAAGGCTGTAATAGGGTCTGCTGAAAATATTGTCTTTTTTTAACCCTGAATGTAGATGTATGTTCCACTAATAGGGATGTTACAGGGCTTTGTATTTGATTTAATTGAGGTTAATTGATGTAGGAGTAGCATGAATAGGCTACAGGGGAACACCTGAGACTATTATGGAAACTGAAAGAACAATGGGTATTTCTGTATAAACCTGTCCATGGCTTACTGGAAAACAGTATTGAATTTTCTCTCTCTCCCTCTGTCTCTTTCACATGGGGGGGAATCAGCTACATCTACAAGATGAGCTTAATGACACTGTGTCTCCAATGACTCCTAGTTATCCAAGAAGTCTGTTTTAGGTTAAAGAATTAGAAAACAGAGAAAAGATTATTTTTGGACTGTACATACAGCCTAAGACACAAAGATGTACAGGTAAAATAGCAACAAAAATGGAAGACGGAGATCTAACAAAAAAAAAAACCAAACTGGTTCACAGAATGTCAATGATCAGAGTTGACTTTTGCTAAATAAGTCTCTTGAGACAAACTTTAAAAATACCCTTCCAAACGGAGCTTTGTACCTTGAGATAAGAGAGCATGTGTTACAGCTACCAAGGTTTTTTTTGGTTTTTTTTTTTTTTTTTAAACATAAAGGTGAATTGTAAGAGCACTTGCTGGAGTCAGAAATAGCACTGTATAAGCATTCATACAAATCTGCCATTATGATGCATAGCATTCCTACTAGTTCCATCTGGGATGTCCCTCCCAGCAGAAACAGACACATGAGATTTGCAGTTGATTTTATTTTAGGTGGTAATGTCCGCTCGGAGTTGCAATGAGATTAAGAAGTGTTTGCGTTGAGTTGACTCTGGAGCTTGCTTTTTAATTTGGCTAAAATAAATATAAAAGCTTTTTCAAATGGGAAATATGAAATATTTCCATGTACTCCATGTCTAAGAATGAAAGATGTTAACAGATCTTATTGCCAGTCATTGCACTTGTACAAATCTGAATATCTGGGGGGTGGGGAAGAGGGAATAAAGCTTTGTCGTAATTGTTAACGGCATGGAGTCTAGAGGCTTGGCATATTGGAAGGCCTGGATTAGCTGTATAGGGCAGCTTCAACAAATAAGATAGGAACCCATATAATACTGTGAAATGAACTAAAGGTCAAGTATTAACATAACTGTTAGTAGGAGTGCTGTCCCACTAAAATAGTTACTTTTGTATTTCTATGCTTTGTGGTATCCGGGCTGTAGAACTGATAAGATACTTTAGCTGTATGTTGTAGAATTATAAGCATTGCCTCTTCAGGATTAAGAAGAATTTAGCTTTTTTTTTTTTTTATAATTTTTTTTATGGTAAATGTACATATCTATGTGGAGCAAACATTATGGCTAAGTATAGACTGTCAGAAAGCCTGAGGCTGAATTGATTCAGTCTTTGCAGGTGCCTAGATGCTAAAATGCCTAGATTAAACTGAGAAACAACTAGAGACACTCAGTTTTAATTCAGGAAATGCAGCCACAGCCTATCTGTGATCCAAGTGTGTGTGATGGAAACTAGGGGTATGCAAAATTGGCCATATTCAATTCAGATTTGGCCCAAATCAGGGACAGTGATTCAATTAATTGATTCAGCTGAATTCCAAACTGACGATTCGATGCTGATTCAGAGCATCAGTGATTTAGCCATAGACACAGCTTTAAATGTTTTTTCTACATGCCTCAAGGCACCAGGTGTAGCTTATGAGATGCTGGGGAGATGGAGTGTCCCGCAGGAGTGCAGGGGGAGCCCTGTGTGCTTGGTAGCAAATCCAGAAGTGGACCAGAGGTATGGCTCATGAATGCTGTGATGCTGGGACAGATAGAGCATCCCACAGGAGTGGTCCACTTCCAGGACTTCTGGGGAGTGCCTCCCCCGGCTTGGCAATCGGGGAGAGGGTGCAGGGGGTCCCCAGCACTCTCCCCAGTGGACCAGAAGTGGTTCTGGTCCACTTCTGGGAGCCCCTCACACTCCTGTGGGATGCTCCATCCTTCCCAGCATCACAGCGTTTACAAGCCCTCTGTTACCTTGAGGTATGTAGAAAAAACATTTAAACCTGTGTCTATGTGCCAAATCTTAGGAGAGATTTGGAAATAGATTCGGAGGGTTCCAATTCAATTCAGAGACATTGAGGGCTCTCCCGATTTCAATTTAACCACCAAGTCAGGCCGAATCTCTTCTGAATTGAATCATGGACCGAAGCTTTGCACAGCCCTAATGGAAACTACAATCTGTTAAAATTGTACAGTCAATGAAAGACGGACACTTCTGGTAGTTAATGGTCGTTTTCATCTGTGAGAGTGCGCTTCTAAAATATAAGATACCTTGGTAATTCAACATGGCTAACGGTGGGAGTTTCTAAATATGTTTCTTTAAAAGGATGCACTCTTAATATGAATAAGTGGGGATAACAATTTCTACACTAACAGAGGTAGCAGCAGCAATAACCGGCTTTTTCCCTTTTTCTCCTTTCTGATGTTACGATATCTTCGGATGTGGTGAGATGCACAGGAATGGCTAAAGAAAAACCTTCACCTGACTTTCCTTTTACATTCATTGTTATGTTTAACAGCATTGTTCCACATGAGTAAGCTTGTATCACAGGCAACTGGAGTAAAAAGAGTTTCGAAATATAGCATGTGGAAGAGCAAGTGTCAAAATTCAACGAGCGGGTAGTGTTAGTTGCTTGTTCTTCAAAGAGTGAAATGAGATATCCGACTTGATGGAACAGATAATGTGATGATGCAAGCTGCAGGCACAGTTGCTAAGTCCAGAGGGATTAAGGTAGGAAAGCTGCAGCACCTATTCACTGAAAGCAAGAGAATATACAGGTGTTCAGCTCTTTTTCTAAAAATAAAACTATTCTCATGGTGAGACAGTGTGGTGTGACTTGATCTCAAATTATGAATGAGGTAATAAAATGACTTTCCTGGCCAGACAGTTCTGGACAGTGTTATAATGTTCTCTGTGAACTGTAGTAGACATGTAAAAGCCTGAATCCATCTCAAGGTGCCAAAAGTAATATTGGTAAGACTGTTGGAAATGGATACTTTGCTTTTTTGTACCATTGGTACCTTTAACTAATGGTACAAGAGCAACAGTGTATGCAGTAAATGCAGCTTTGTAGGAAATGCTACCATTTTCAGAGGACAGGGAAACGGCCAAAACAATAATGAACAACTGATCAGGAGCCATTCCTGGTCTGTACTGGCAAGCATGTTCACTCCACGTGTGCAGGGTGAAATGTGATGTCTTTGCATTTCACCACTGCACAAAAGATGTGAACTGTGCTAGATAAAAAGTTTTGCCCGTCCCAAGCTCTGTAGCTCTCTTGAATGGAACTCTTGAAATCTAAAAGGAATTGGGATGCAGGTAAGGTGCTTTTAATATGCCCTACATTGACCCATCCTGGATCTGACTCGATCCTCAAGAAGTAAAGAATGACATCCAGTTGTAACTCCAAAAGGAAGGAGGTAATTGCTTAAGTGGGAATTTGACCAAAGCACTGAAGACTAAAACGTATCTTAAGAAATGCCTCTCCCTGAAAATTTTAGCTACATACTCATCTTTCTCTGTTCCATAAAGTAAGGTACCATGTTGCAGTATGTTTTAATTTTACCTTGTTTAAAAAACTTTTTAAACCTTACAGTAGATCCAGGTTTACTCTCTGATGTTATCTGGGAAGCACATTTACAGTGTAATGTCTCTATTTAAAATATACTATTTCTTAGCATCATGAAGTACCTGACCTTACATGAAGCTGGGAGAAACTTGCCTTGTCCATTCTCTGCTATTGTCGCAAGGTGTTTTAGAACTGTTAAGCAGTATACTACCACAAATCCCTGAATTGGTGACTGTGACACTTAAGCTATGATTTGATTTCAGCCTGTGCTCCATTTACCATGATTGTTTCCTCCTCAGAGTGACAGAAGTAAGATTGTGGAGGTGTGTTTTTTCTTTTTTTGCTGTCTAGCTATATGTTTGGTCTATTTCCAATGAGAAAAGTTGGGCAGTAGCTAACAAAAGCTTGTGTGAATCATGCTCTGACTTCCCTTGACAACATACACCTATGCTCCCAGTGTTTTTGGAGTGCAGAGACTATCTATTGCTTGCAGTTGTCACCTGCCTCGACAGTTGTACATTCCTGTCAGTCAGCCTTGCTTTACATCCACACTTAGTTTGCAAATAGTGTCTTGTATTGATGATCCTAAACATGCAGCTATGTGACCTTCTTGTCATTTGTGCAGACCTAGTCATTCCAGCATCTATCAAGCATACAACCATGATAAAGCAAGCATCTAACTCAGTCATTTGCTGTGATACTTAATCCTGCATTTGTTTTTTGCTTGGCTACGTCAGTCTAATATCACATTATGGACACTCATTCTTATAATTCTGGAATCTGGATCTCTGGCTTCGCTGTATCACCCTAGATAAGCGTTGATAATTACTTGGCAGGATTCTATGCCTTAGTAATCTATTATTAGTACAACTATCAGACATACTTGGCTTTAAGAAGAGCAGAGCCCTCTAGGGAAATGTATCAGGCAGACTTTCTTTTAACACCTTTTTTTTTTCTCAGGACTTCCAGAACGACTATTTTTCTTTTTCTTTTTTTTTTTTTTTTTTTAAACCCTTCGAAGGCCCACCCAGACTTGGTGACCTATTGAATTACAGTGACTAAGACTCCATCCATTTCCAAAGTGAGTGGCCATGAAGACGGAGACCAAAATATAGGAACAGAGGATGACCTGACTTAGTTCTACTATACATTTAACATTTTAATTGAAGTTTCATTGGGTGCCTATACATGAGCAGGGAGGTTGCTCCAACGCATTGTAATTGCAGCGCGTCAGAGCAGACTCAATTGAGTAATTGCCACTCTCCAGCAGCCTCCAGTGCTTCACGTATTGGCATCTCTGCATTTCAGAAAGGTGGCAGGGGCTCTTTAGATAAAGTTTGTTCAATTTTGAAGCGCAGGGGCACTGATGCATGAGATGCTCCACGCACTTTAATTAGAGTGGCTCTCGGAGCTGCTCTAAAGTGCTCCTCCCCCACCCCCTTTACTCCCAGAGCTCTTGTATAAACACCCTTGGTGTTTGCAGTTTTGCTGACTATTTTACACCAATGTAGATAAATATTGACAATTAAATACAGATAATAACATGAACATATTTGAAAGATCGCAGCAACAGTGTATTTTATTTAAACATATACACCTTTCTGCTATATATTTTCTTAAAGGGTTGTTGTGTATTTGCTATTTAATTGTTTAAAACAAAATCAGAGATATTTCAAGTATTAAATCCATCCTTTACCTTCCATACAACATTTTTCAGGTTCTATACTATTTTTTCCTCTAATTTTGACACATTTCAACAACACACACAGGCTGTAATAAATAAATTAATTAATTAAATTAAATTTTAAAAATGTGCATTTGACAACATTAACAAAGACCACTGTAAACACTGAAAATAGGCACTTTTTCTCTAATCTATTAGCTAAAGTAGTACTAGTACTTAGCTTGTGAGGTGTTGGTTAAGCTAGATAAACAAGTAACAAATGTGATTTTTATGTTGATTGTGTCCTTTCTAAATTTAATATACTGTTCTCTGTTGTGCTGTTATGCATGCTGATGGATTGGGCTGGAAAAGGAAGAGTTGGCATCGAAATGGTTATATATACACAGTGCCTCACACATGGTGTTTCTTCCTTGTGTGCGGTTCTGTTGGAATCTCTCTACTTATGAGCTGGATATACTTCAATGGATGAAATTTTAACAAGGCCCCTGCAGCCTGTAAGGGTATATACATACACATAGTAGATGCTTATACCCTATTACAGTTGTTGACATTTTTCTGCAACCATGTTAATAACAACCTATTGAAATAAAAAAAAACCCAACAAGCTTTGGGACGTATATATGGATGTTTATGACTGCAATTCTCTCCTTTCTGCTACTTTTTTGCTGTAATTCTATAGACTTTGGAGTCTTAATAGTCTATCCAGCCGACAGGGAAATTCCTAATGTTGAGAAAATTCTACCCCATAACACTGAATTCCTGTTAATAATAAGATCCCCAGTGTTATACAGTGATTTTTTTCACTTGAGCACTTCATACAGGAGGTTGGCATCATTACCACCATTACAGAATGGGAAACCAAGTCACACAGCAAACCACTTTCAGAGCTTGGTCAGTAACCTATCCACTGGGCTATAAAGAAGAATGACCTCCTTCCTTCCTTCAAAAGAGGTAAAACTTTCAGATATTCATATCACAGGGTAAGAAATGGACTGAATTCTCTTTTCCTTCATACTGCAGATACAGTATGAATTCCAGAAGTAAGAGTCATCTTCACTGCCAGGTCTATATATGCTGCTTAACTACAAAGGCCAGGAGCAAAGCTTGTGTGATGTACACCCAGGTCTGCTATTACTGTACTCTCTTGCTCAATTCACTTTCTCTAAAAAGGCAGCTAACAACCCTTGACAGGCCTGCTGAAGCTCTGGCAAAAGGAGAAATCTATCGCCCTATCTTATAAAACCTGGCTTTTCAGGTTTTTTTCAGGGTGTCGGCTCTTTTAAAACAAAAAAAACTAATGTCTGGTTACCACTGAAATAAAGTTGTCCAAAGGTGGATAGGTTTGGGGGGGGGACTGCAAAACCTTAGGTGAGTTTAGAAAGCTTGAAAAAGATGGACAGCTGGGATATTCTTTAAACCACTGTAACCCTGCTGAAACAAATCAAATGCAGCTTTAAAGCTTCCCTGCTTCAGCCTTCTTCCCCTCACCCCCCTCAGATTCTGTTTGAGAAATCTTGAACTGATTTGTCGAGACAGATCAAAGTGTAAAGTATTTCTCAGCTGGTCTCATTTCTTTCACTGGATTTTACTAGCAGGAGACAGGCAGCTCATTACAACTGGGAGAGTGCTTCTCCGAAACCAACTTCATTACGGCTGATAAGAAAAATAAGATTCTGCTGGGGCCATTTTTCATTCAATCTGCTTCAGAATGAAGTGTTGCCAACCCTGCAGCCCCAGAAACTGGTGTAAGAAGTGAAGGGATGTTCCCACTTTTTTTTTTTTTTGTATAGAAAATCATAGGGGTTAGAGTCGCAGGACAATAGGCCAAAGGAGGGAGAGAACAAGGAAAAGGTAAAGCAACGTCAGCACTGTGGTATCATATACCTGCTATGCTTTGTTGTTTCTTAATTGGCTTTAATAAGGTAGGAGGCTGCCCATTCTTGCCCCAGTGCCAGGGTGTGCTATCTGCAGCTCCATTCCTCTCCTATACCGCAAACCAAGCCTCGCAGATGACAATGCTCCCGGCCTACAGCCAGACCAGGCTTACCCCTCATTGTCAGGCCTCAGACACGTGCACATTCACGCCGTCCTCCTCTCACCAGGGCCTAACACTCCACCCCCTCTCACAGTCTCTTTCACACACTGACAACTTGTACTGCTTTGCTCCCTCTTGAAGCAGGCCCCTTCGGCCATAGGCTTTACTTGGTGCACCCCTTGGGTGGCAGATGTACCGTCTTTTGAGCCTCTCCTGTGACCTTCACCAGGGTAGTGGTCAGCAAATTACCCAACCAGGGCCAAGCTTGCCCTGGCCCCTCCTGGGGCAACTCTACACACTCGCACACATATGCTGGGCTCTCAGCCCTCTGGTTTCCCCCTCGGGGTCGCAGGGCTTCCCTCCCCAGTGGGGCTCAGGTGGCTATAGCTGTGCCTGGCCCCATCTGGGTCTTGCAGCTTCTTTGGGTTCAGGTGGCCATAGCTATGTCTGGCCCCCTTGTACCCACAGTGTTGTGGGGGCTAGGGGTTAAGGTGCCCCAACCCACCTTTCACCAGGGTAGTAACTGGCCTGGTATTTCCTGGGGGCTCCTGCACCACTGGGAGCCCCACCAGGCCACCGACTGCCAGCAGCAAACTGCTCTGTTTGTATAGGCAGCCAGAGTTCTAAAATGGCCACCGTAATCAAGCATCTGCTGGTTATTTGGCTCAGCCCTTAAAGTAGCAGGCACCAACAGTGCCCTGCCATATGGAGCCTAACCTGGCCCATGCAGCTCTGTGGGATGGGGCATAGCTGCCCTGCCTAAGAGAGGATGCTGCTTGGCAGGGGCAGGCTGCCAGGCTGGGGGAGCTCCTGGCTTGGCCTCTGTGCATGCCGGGTGGCAGGAGTCCCCAGGGATTTGGGAACAGCTGCACAAAGCTGTTCACTTACCTTTGCTGGCCTGGCTCATCTGGTCCCAGCACAGGTTCAGCCATGGCTTTGCTTCTCTGGTGCTAACCCAGCCAGGCCTGGCCTATCCTATCCTGAGCAGTGTGGGGAAGCAGCACATGGCTCAGCTTGCTCAGCCACCACATCTCTTCGCCAGTGCTAATCTGGCTGAGCCCGTCCTGTCCCGAGCAGCACACAGCAAAGCTAACCCAGCTGCTACTTCCCTATGTGTTGCTCAGGATGTGACTGGCCCAGCTGAGTCAGCACCAGTGAGGAGAAGCAGTGGCTGAGCTATGTGCTGCTTGGGACCAGCTGGAACAAGCCAGCAGAAGTAAGTGGAAGCCGCAGCTGTGCCGCGTGTCTCTCAAGCTGGGCCAGGCAGCGCCAGGGAAGGGAAGGTGTGGTTGAGCCAGTCCCGAGCAGTACATGGCTCAGCCATCACTTCTCTTTGCTAGTGCTGACCCAGCCACACCTGTCCCAACCCAAGTGGCATAGAGCAAAGCCAGTCCAACCGCTGCTTCCCCATGTGCCTCTCAGGATGGGTTACGCCAAGCCGAGAGGCCGCCAGCAAGGAGAAGTAGTGGCTGAGCTGTGTGCTGCTTAGGACAGGGTGGCAGAGATAATGGTAGGCATGGCTGAGCTGTCTGCCACTGTGGCCAGGCCAGGCTGGTCCTGAGTGGCACTCAGCTCAGCTGGCTGTGCTTCCTCTTCTTCTTGCTAGTGCCAGCCTGGCTGAGCCTTTCCAATCCCCAGCAGCATGCAGTAAAGCTGACCCAGCCGCTGCTTCACCACGTGCCGCTTGGAACAAGATGGGTCAGGACGGGTCAGCACCAGTGAGGAGAAGCAGCTGAGTGCAGCATGCTGCTGATGATTCCCATGCCCTCCCTCTGCTGCAGCAGCTTTCCTCCCTCTCCTGTTTGCACCCTGGCCTGGGAAACACCACGGGGATCCCAGCCACCGAGCTGTTCCAGTGGGTTCCTTCCTCCCTACCCGTCCAAGTGGAAAGTAAAGTAAGACAGGATTGAGGGGCGGGGGGCGGGGGGGAAGCTTTGCCAAGGTTCTGAGGCCAGAAGCTGCACAGGCTTCTGGTTTGGGGCTGAGGAGGGTGAGGGCCAGGGGAAGGGTGGAGCCAGGCTGGCCTTGCTGGGTCCTGCTACTGCTGGCTGCCCGTCATCTTTGACAGGCAGCAAGGGCCAGATACAAATTAATTTTCTAAAATTTTTAGTGGCACGGTGGGCCAGATAGAATGGGCTGGTGCCCCCACTTTTGTTCCCAGCGCGCACTCGAACAGCAGCCTGCAGCTGCCCCCAAGTCTGAATCCAGCTACTTCAGCCCACAGTCCTGGCTGACCAACCCAGTGAGAGCTCCAGCTTCACTGTACACTCCTCTGCATTGAGCTGACCAGATTCCATGTGCACACTGCTCTCTCTCCCCCTTACTCCAGCTTTAAGTTTCCTCTTCCTTTTCCCCTTGCTCTCCCTCCCAGCCCCTGGGGATTTCTGCAGTCCAAATTAAGAGCCAGCACAACTCTGCAGACTGCGCCCTGGTTCTTTCTGCTATTACACACACTGCATTCACATTACAGATACCCCAGGGGATTATGTGCAGAAAACTTCAAAATTATGTGCAATTAATTACTTTTTATTTTTAGTTATTTTTTTAGAAATGACACTAAATATAACACTATTTCCCCCTTCTTTAGAAATGTATACAGGTGCTTGAGGTTGGGGGTGGGTGTGGGGGGAAGATTTGTGAAGGTCTGGGTAGATGGATTTTTTGGGGGGTACGGGGCTTATAGGGGGTTTGTGAAAGAGTGTGGGCCTGTGTGGGGTTTGTGGGTGAGCGTGGGTATGGGAGTCTGTGGTTTGTGGGGAGGGATGACCCCTCTGTCTCATAGCCCCCAAGGAACACGCCTCCCCATGCACATCCCCTGGGCCCTTGGGGCACTCCTGACCGCAGTGGGCACAGTCCTGTGGCGGCACGTGGCTCTTGTGAATCCCTGGGGCTGCATGGAGCCAGCCTGGCCCCGTCTGCTAGTATGTACTTTTGGGCCAAATGAAGCTGGCTTCATGCCAGCATGTGGGGCTCGTGACACTGCAGGCAGGAACCACATGAAGTCCCTAGGATTCGCTAGATCTATACACTGCTGGGGACTGTGCCCTGGCCAGAAGCACCCCAAAGGCTCACTGCCTTCTACTGCTGCTGCCACTTCAGGGACTGTGCACCATGGGATACTGGGCAGGGGGCCCACACATGCCCATGCTCACCCCTCTCCTGCAGGCAGGAGCTCCTTTTCCCATTCACCAACTACACTCTGGGGAATTACTCTATACTACATGATTATGCACAGCTGTATGTTTAATGCACAAAATTACATGGATGCATAATTGTTTTGTTTTTTGGGGAAAAAAATCTTGCTTTTGCTTCCAGATTAGGCTTGTCATCTGGGCATAAACACACATGCATCCAAATGATACTGTTTTCTGTTCAGGGTCAGGAATAGTGGCTCTGTTCTTGCTACACTCCAAACAAATAATAATAACATATTATTTCAAACTTTGCTCCTGTCTCTTGCTATTTTGTCTTGATCACAATTGTACTGCCTTGCATTATTCTTTTAAGTAGCTTTTGAGTGTTTTTAGTAGTGCTCACCCTGTTTTAGGAAGCAACCAGAAACTATTTAGAGCACTCATGTGCTCTTGAATATTGGTATATGGCAGGGGCAAGCAAAGTCTGGATTGGGCCTGCAGCAGACTCCACTTTCCAAGAGCCCCTGCCCCCATCTCTGTGGCCAGTTTCCATGGAGACCCCAGGAGCAGTGGGACTGCTACAGTGTGGGACCAGGTTTCCATGGAGACTGCCCTAAGCAGTACTGGCGGGGCACACAGCTGGGCAGGGAGCTGCTCGGGGGCCAGGGTTGGGATCTTGTGGCAATGACAGCATAGGCTGGAGTTGGGGCAGAGCTGTGATCTCCTGCTTGCATGCTCCTGACAGGGGCATGCAGGCAGTTGACTGCAGCTCTGCCCCAGCTCTGAACCATGCTGTTACCACCATCACCTGGCCCCAGAACAGCCCCCTGCCTTGCTGTGCACCCTTTCAGAACTGCTTGGGCCAGTCTCCATGGAAACCCTGGCCCTGTGCTGTCATGGCCCCACCACTCCTGGTGTCTCCATGGAAACCAGATGGAGTGACATGGGTAGGAGCTACTGGCCAGATCCACAGTTTTGCCTGCCTATGGCATATGGTTTGTGAACAGGGTTATTTGGACTGTGCTGTGTTTCTTTGTGTCCCTGATTTTTGTGCTGAGACCATAAGTCCTCCTAGGCCATATTAAGGGGATCCAAAATGTAACCCTACATAGAGAATCCATGAAATTGTAAGGAAAATACAATCTTAGCAGCTTTTCATGAAGTGAGCATTTGAGTCTCAAGGGTCTGATATGGCCATATAAGCTTTTGGAAAAGAAATTAGAAATCGGCTTCACTTGAATTCATTTGACTCGGAAGCCAAGTACCAAAAACTGCAGTAACTCTGCACCCACTGAAAAATGAAATAAATATTTGTTACCTGCTTTCCGGTAGCACCTAGAGGCAAGATGAGATTAGGCACATTGCAAACGCATAGTGGGAAGCAGGGTATCATAGAATCACTGAGTCGGAAGGGACCTAGACAGATCATCAAGTCCAACCCCTGCCATGGGCAGGAAGGAGCACTGGGCATGGGAGGGCTCATAAGACCCCAGCCAGGTGCCCATCCAGTCTCCTCTTGAAGATTTCCAAGGAAGGTGAGAGCACCACCTCTCTGGGAAGCCTATTCCAGGCTCTGGCCACCCTTCCAGTGAAGTAGTTC
>NW_017728886.1:82891433-82897957 GCF_001723895.1 Crocodylus porosus
CTGGACCCTCTCCAGGTTCTCCACATCCCTCTTGAAGTGCGGCACCCAGAACTGGACACAGTACTCCAGCTGCAGCCTGACCAGCACCACATAGAGGGGGAGCAAGACCTCTCTGGACCTGTTAGTGATGCCCCTGTTGATGCATGACAGGGTGTGGTTGACTCTGCCTATTGCTTCGTCGCATTGGCGATTTCATATTCATCCTGGAGTCAATCACGACTTCAAGATCCCTCTCTGCCTCTGTGCTGCCAAAAGGGTCAGCCCCTAACCTATAACCATAATGCTGGTTCCCTCTCCCCAGGTGGAACACTCTGCACTCGTCCTTGTTGAACCGCATCCTGTTCAGATCCGCCCACTTTTCTAACCTATCCAGGTCTGCCTGGATGTGGTCCCTGCCTGCCGGTGTATTCACTTTACCCCACAGCTTGGTGTCATCAGCAAACTTGAACAGGGTGCTCTCCACACCCTCGTCCAGGTCGCTAATGAAGATGTTGAATGGCACCGGCCCAAGGACCGAGCCCTAGGGGGACCCCGCTGCCCACACCCTTCCAGGTCAACATCGACCCGTCCACCACCACCCTCTGGGTGCACCCCTGGAGCCAGTTTGATACCTATGTGACTGTGCATTCATCAATGCCGCAATCCCTCAGCTTGCCCACCAGAATTCGGTGGGACACTCTGTCGAAGGCCTTCCGGAAGTCCAAGAAGATGACATTGACTTCCTTCTTCACAGCTAAGCTTTTTGTTACCTGGTCGTAGGAGACCAGGTTAGTCAGGCAGGATCGGCCTGGCACAAATCCGTGTTGGTTACCCTTCAACGTCTCTTCCCCTGCAGGGCTCTCACAAATGTGGCCCTTGATAATTTTTTCAAAGACCTTCCCCAAGATAGAAGTGAGGCTGACTGGCCTGTAGTTGCCAGGATCTTCCTTCCTCCCCTTCTTGAAAATAGGGACCACATTGGCCCTTTTCCAGTCCTCAGGGATTTGGCCTGAGCATCAGGAGTCCTCGCACAGCCGTGCCAATGACTCTGCAATGACACCAGCCAGTTCCCTCAGCACCCGCGGATGAAGGTCATCCGGGCCCACCAACTTGGATACATCTAAGCCCTCCAGGTAATCCTTAACTAGGTCTAAACTAACATTTGGGGGACTTGCATCCTTCCTGGGCCTCTCTATGCTATCACCAGAGAGCACCCCATTGTCAGCAGACAGGAGCACGGAGGCAAAGAACTTGTTAAAGGGTTCTGTCTTCTCTCTTGTGTCCGTCACCAACTGCCCTGCCCTGTCCCATAGGGGTCCAATGTTGCCCCGAGACTTCTTGCTACCTATATACTTGAAGAAGGACTTTTTGTTATCCTTAATACCAGAAGCTAATCTAAGCTCCAGTGCTGCTTTAGCCTTCCTTACCAAATCCCTACAAGCTCGGGTCAGGGAGGTGTACTCCTCCTTGGTCCCTGCCCCCTGCCTCCACTGCCAGTAAGCTTTTTTTTCCTAGATATCTGCGCTCAGCCATGAAGTTTTCTTGGACCCTTTTCCCGCCTTCCTGTGCAGTGGAATTGTGTCCTGCTGCGCCCCAAGGATAGCCTCCTTGAGGAAGGACCACCTTTCCTGGACCCCCATACTACCTACACCCTGGGCTCCGAGTGCCTCCCTGACTACTGCCCTGACCACATCAAAGTTGGCTTTCCTAAGGTCAGGCATTTGCGCTGTGCAAGTTACCCTCCCCACCTTTCTCTGAAGAGCAAACTGGATCATTTCATGATCACTGTCCCCTAGCCTCCCTTGTACTAGCACATCTCCCACCGGGTCGTCCCCAGAGGCTAACACCAGATCCAGTATGGCATTTCCTCTAGTGGAAATGAGTACCTCCTGCACGAGGTGTAGGTCCTGTATGCGTGTCAGGAACTTTTGTGAGTGGCTAGACCTGGTCGACAGCTCCTCCCAGTTAATGTTAGGGTAATTCATATCACCCATGACCACAACATCCTTTGCACGCACGGCTTCCCCAAGGTGCCTGGAAAATTCCTGATCCAGCTCTTCCTCCTGATGTGGTGGCCTGGAGTAAACCCTTACCACCAGTTCCCTCTCCCGCCGCCCTCCATGAGACCACAGGGTCTCAGTTAAGCCTTCCTCTGGTCCCACTTGGGGTGGTAACTAGGACCTTTATAATCTAAGTAGAAAAGCCAGAGGCACAAAAGGAATAACTCGCTCCTAATCACCCAGCAAATCGGTGACAGAGCCAAGAATTGATCCAGCTTATCCAATTTCCTGCCTGTGTACTGAGGTATGCCACGTTCTAAATTACACTTTTTCTGCATCTAGCTATGCAGTTGAATCAAGAAATAGCACAGACAGCAACATGAAAGTGCATGTAAGATAAAGGACTTGATTACTGGGCAATAATTTGTGCTTCAGTTCAAGTGCAAGGATGCTACAAGGCATGTTCTTTTTCTCTGAGGAAAACTGTCAAGTCTGTCTCTACATAGTAAAACACTTTGGGCACTGACGGACATGTGCGGCAGGGCACTGTTTGTGTTTGCCACTTTAAGGGCCTGGAGCTGGCAGCTGTGAGGTGTCCGAGAGCAGCCATTTTGAATCTGGGGCTGCCCATATAAACAGGGCAGTTTTGCTGCTGGAGGTCAGGAAACAGCATTGCCTGCTTGTAGGCTGCTGGTATCATCTGGAGGTAAGGGAGGAGATGTAGGGGATGGTCAGGAGATTTCTGGTCCTGGGCATGACCTAACACTGCACCCTGCTGGGAGTGGGTGGCCTGGTGGGGCTCTCAGGAAATACCAGGCCAGTTACCACCCCGGTGAAAGGCGGGTCAGGGTGCCTTAATCCTTAGCTCCCACAACTGGGTGGGTTATCCCTTTTTGTAGGGTCTAGAAGGTGGACCCCAGAGAGAGAGTGTGAGGCCATAGGGGAATTCCAGACAGATGTGAATCTGACTGGTCAATGCTGAGGCCAGGACCAGAAGGGTCAAAGGGCCAGGAGCCCACCGTGAGGAATGCCCAAGACCTGAGGGCCTGGGGTTCTGACTGGCTTGGAGGTGGGCCAGGGCTAGTAAGCCAAAGGTCCCAGGAGGACTACGCCCAAAAGGAGAAGCAGTTCAGGGAGCTATGCTGTCCAGGATGAAGGTGGAATAGACTGTCTAAAGAAAGGAATCCAGGTGGGGTTCAATTAGCAGGATTCAGGGGCCCAGTGTGGGGATGGTGATGTTGAGAACAGCTGGATGCCATCTGCTAGGCTTGTGCTGTGGTGTAGGGGAGGATTAGAGCTGCAGATAGCATCCCCTGGCATTGGGGCAGGAAATGGGCAGCCTCCTGCTTTATTAACAACAATTAATCCATTACCAACAAGGCGTGGTGGGTGAGAAGGTGAGCAATTAGCTCAGAAACAGATGGGTGGGCCGCTGGGAAGTTGGCCCCAAGGAGGCCCCCTGTTACACATGAAAAAAACCAATAAAAACAGTGCTTTACCAGAAGAGGCATCACATTAGTTGGAACCGGCTTGCCCAACATCTGTATAGATCAGGTGCTTCGGAGGGGCTTTATGGTGCTTTTATCTAATCTGATTGAGCTGGGTCCAACTGATATGATGCCTCTTCTAGGCACACACTGTCCTTGGTGTGGGGGCATGCTAAGCTTAAAGCCGTTTTTGGGTTCTTTGGCTCTTTCCCTCCCTGCCTGCTGCCACATCTATAAGCAGCCTTTGTTGCAAAGTGGTGTTCTCAAGCCCATTGCCCACCTCAGACTTGGTGGGGCCCACTGCCATTACACTACTCAGAAATGGTTTTATTGCTTCCAGCTGAGGAAGCGGAGCACTTCTGCTTGAGAATAGCAGTGTGCTTCATCAACATGGCCTTAATTGTTCTTTATGTAGCCACCTTTAATTTAAAGTAAGTCCGAGTGGAAAAATGCATGCCTAGTGTGTTCATGTGGGAAAGCCTCACTGTTGTAAAGGCATGGTTAGCACTGTATTTTTAAGCACGCAGAGAAAATGTCAAGCTGTACTCCAGACACAGGGCACCTGAGAAGCTGTGGCCCTTTAAAGGAACAATGAGTTTTGTCCATCTATCACATGCATTTAGGTGATGCCCAGGGCATTGCAGTATGTTCTAGATGTACAATAACAACTTTTCCTTCAGTTAGAATATTATGGTTCAGATAGTGGAACTAATAATGCCTAAAGAAAATGTATAGGAGAATTTGTCTTTCCCAGAATAAAACATTTAGGGTTTTTTTTTTCCATTAAGTATTTACATGTCCTCCATCACTATGGTATCCAGTGGTACCAATGAGTAGGGGAACTGCAGTAACAAAGAGGCCTATATCTTGACTCTCTGGAGTGAAATATGAGGTTTGAGTGAGGACGGTGCCTGCACGTCTCTCATGAGGATCCACCCTAAACCACAAATCCATGGATTTATCTTCTGGTCAAGTCAAAACTGACTTTGAAAAAGAATTTATCTTCTTAAACAAGTTTTCCACCATAGAAGCAGCTAGTAACAAAGGGACCCAATAAGCAAGTTCATACACAGAAATAAAGTTGAGAGAGAAGAGCTGAATTCTGCTGTGTTTAAACTGTTGTAAATCATGTGGAGTAACTGTGCTTTGTTCACAATTGCTGTGGATTTGCATCAGTGAAGCAGAAGTAAAATTGAACACAATACTTCCAGTGATTAAAATGACTACAATGAAATACAAAATTTCCTAGACAGGATTCCACAAGAGAGAAAGAATGGCCTGTGTCTTCAGCTCCAGTAGAGCTTAGTGCAGCTAGATTCTCTGTTTTAATAAAGCTCATTTACACAGCATGTAAGGATGAATCAACTAAAGCTGTGCTATTAATACACATAAACTAAACCACATGAAACCCCATATGGATCCTGTCACCCCAAAGTAAAATAACCTTAGTTTACTGTAGCTTAAAATATTACGAGTGTGTCCATGTAGGGATTTAATATATATTAACTTCACTCCTTGAAGTCCCCTGCAAGCTACCACACAAAGGCAAATGCAGTTTTGGGCTGCATCCATAAAAGCATTAGGGGCAAGACAGCAGAGGTGATAGTGCCTCTTCACTTACACTAGATGAGGCCTAACCAGTGCTATTGTATGCAGTTTTGGGCTCCATGGGCATTTGTACACATGGATGCACTACAGTGCAGGGTGCTTTTAAAAGTACCCAGCGCAGTGGCGAATCCATTTCTATAAATGGCGAAATACACATCAAGTGCTGAGAAAATGGCAGTGGTGCACTTTTGAACCAAAACACATTGAAGGCACATTAGTTCAAAAGCATACTGCTGCCATTTTGTCCAGGCTGATGTGCATTTCTCTGTCTGTACAAATGCATGTGATGCAGCAGTTCTGGGCATGTCAGTTCACCTGCGCCTCAGGACTCGATTAATCAGGTCTGCTCTGATGTGCTGGATTTCCAACGCATTGGACCTGGCAAAGGTGCATGTATAAATGCCCCACGTTTATTGAAGGCCTTGGAGAAGTTAGAGAGGGATCAAAGGTGGATGACAAAAAATGATAAAAGGCTTGGAAAGCAACGTGTACGAAGAGAGGCTGAAGGAAACGTGTGTGTTCAGCTTGCAGAAAAGGTGATTTAAGAGGAGGCATGACAGAAATCTTCAAATATCTCAAGGACTGACATAAAGAACAGGGAGCACCTTTTCTCTGCTGCTGCATGATGCAGATCAATGGCTTGAAGTTGCAACAAATAAGTTTAGACTGGATCTTGGGGAAAACATCTTCAGTTAAAACAGTGGAATAGACTAGGGAAGGTGTGGAATTTCCATCACTGGAGGTTTTCATAGATTGCATAAATGTTAGGGCTAGAAGGGACCTCAGAAGATCGGGTCCAGCCCCCTGCCCCAGGGGCAGGAAGTCAGCTAGGGTCATAGGATCTCAGCAAGCAAAACATCCAGGTTTCTCTTGAAGGCATTCAAAGTAGGTGCTTGAACCACCTCTGATGGCAGGCTATTCCAGACCTTGGGGGCTCAGACAGTAAAGAAATTCTTCCTTATGTCCATCCTGAAATAGTCTTTCAGGAGTTTATAACTGTTCGATCTTGTTGTCCCTTGGGGTGCTCTGGTGAACAAACGTTCCCTCAGATCCTGGTGGACACCAATGATAAACTTATAGGTGGCCATCAGATCGTCCCTGAGCCTGCGCTTTTCCAGGTTGAAGAGTCCCATAGCTCTCAGCCTGTAGTCATAAGGTCTGTTTTCCTGACCTCTGATCATGCGCGTGGCTCTTCTCTGGACTCTCAAGCTTCTCCACATCCTTTTTGAATTGTGGAGCCCAAAACTGGACACAGTACTCCAGCTGCGGCTTCACCAAGGCTGGGTACAAAGGGAGAATAACGTCCTGGGATTTGCTTGACAAGCGTCTATGGATGCAAGTCAGCGTTTTGCTCGCTTTACTAGCTGCAGCATCACATTGAAGGCTCATGTTCATCTTGTGGTCAATCATGACCCCCAAGTCCCTTTCATCCATAGTGCTAGCCAGCATA
>NW_017728886.1:82900245-82924908 GCF_001723895.1 Crocodylus porosus
CGGACTTGATGATCTGCTCAGGTCCCTTCCGACCCTACAAACTATGAAACTATGCCAGAGGCTGGGCTATGATGCTCGCCAGCTCCTTGAGTACCCTGGGGTGCAGATTGTCAGGGCCGGGCTGACTTGAAGGTGTCCAGCCTCTCAAGGTGTTCCTTCACGAGGTCAGTATTGATGGCGGGCAAGGAATCTCCCTCACTTGGGCGTTCCTGTCCCATGATGGGCAGAAGCGTCCTGTGGGACTGGTGATAGGCCGCTGCAAAGTACCCATTTACTAGGTTGGCTTTTTCCTGGGTGTCAGTCATCAGTTGTCCCATCTGGTTTAGCAAGGGTCCAATGTTGCCCTTGCTTTTCCTCTGGCTCCTCACATATCTGAAAACGGACTTTTTATTATCCTTGATCCTAGTAGCCAGTTGGAGTTCTGTTGCAGCCTTGGCTTTCCTGGTTCGCTCCCTACAGGTCTGGAACAGTGAGGAATATTCCTCCTCGGAGGTGGATCCTGTCCTCCATCCTTTTGTAGGTCTTTCTTTTTAGATGCAGGAGGACTGCTAATTCCTTGCTGATCCAAGAGGTCTGCTGTGCCCTTTTGCTGCCTTTCCTCTGAGATGGAATAACCTTAGCTTTGTGCATCTAGGATCACTCCTTTGAGGAGCAATCGCTCTTCCTGAACTCCCTTCCCCTTGAGGTCATGGTCCCTTAGGGCCTCACTGACAAGCCTCTTAAGCGTATCAAAGTCAGCTTTCTTGAAGTCAGACTTCTGTATTGCTGACTGACTTGCCAGCTTTACGGCAGATGGTGAAGGTGATCAGCTCACGGTCGCTGTCACCCAGCTTCCCTTTTATCATTAGGTCACTGATTAGGTTGTCCCCAGTTGCCAGTACCAGGTTGAGCAGCACTTTACCTCTTGTTGGCCCGTAGACTTCTTGTGTCAGAGGTCATCCACACGAGAGGAAGCTTTGCGACCACTCGGATTTGGCTCAGCGCTCTTCCCATGAGACGTCTGGGTAGTTGAAGTCTCCCATGACAACCATGGACTGGGAGCATGTGGCCTCAGCCAGTTCCTGGGCAAACTCCTGGTCAAGCTCTTGACTTTGGGTGGGAGGGCTGTAGTAGACTCCCGCCACTGTGTTCCCTGTGCCGTGTTCCCCACGGATTTTAACCCAGAAGGTCTCCAGTCATCCACCCTGGTCACCAATATCGGCTTGCAGGGACGCATAGCTCTCCTTAACATAGAGAGCTACACCCCCGCCCCTTTTGTCCCGTCGATCTCTTCTGTGCAGGGTATAGCCATCTATACCCATGGTCCAGTCATGGGTGGGGGTCCCACCAGGTCTCCGTTATCCCTATGACATCGTATTCCTTTGTGTTAAGCAGGAGGAGAAGTTCCTCCTGTTTATTCCCCAAGCTCCTGGCATTTGTGTACAGGCAGGCAAGTGTCTCCTTGGGGGCCCTTGCCTTGCCTACAGATTTGTTTCGGAGCTGGGGCAGTGGTGGGCTCCCTTAAGTGCCTTGGCCTACTGGCTTTGCAGGGGTTGCTCAGTGGGCCAGCAGTGGTGGTAGTCACCTGTCCGCTGGTGGGCTTAGTTTAAGGCCAGGTGGAGCAGGTCAGCCAGTCTGGCTGAGAAGAGCCTCCTCCACAGCAGAGTGGTGGAGGCTGTCCCTTCCCAGCAGCTCACTGCCTCTCTCACCAAAGAGCGGACTGTGGTCATGGAAGTCAAAGCCTTCCCGATGACACCAGCATAGCAGTATTTGGTTCACCACCTGGATCCTCCTCTCCCTCCTTGGCCTGTAACCTGAGACTGGGAGGATCAAAGAAAACACCACCTGCACACCCAAACCCTTAAACCCAAATCCCTGTAGCGCTTCATGACCCAGCTGGGAGCATTGCTTAGGGATGATTTAGGAGTAACCATGCCTGGAATGCTACATAAAAAGCAACAGTTGGAAGCCTAGGAGCCACCCATACACAACAGTTGCTAGGAGAGCTCTGCATCCTAAAGCAGATGGATATTGGAAATAACCATGCTCTGAGAAAGAGAATGAGCAAAGCTCTACAACTGGCTTAGTGAGGAAGGAGGTTAAAGGAGCTGTGATTAGATGAAGGAGAGGATACAGAAAGTGGAGTTCTGGGTGTCCAACAAGAGGGTACATTGTGTGGAGTTAAGCTTAATGTCTCCAGGTTGAACAACAGAATGAGGAGGGTATTTGGTATTTTCCATGCTTCTGGGTTTTGCTGGTTGTCACATGGGACAGCAAAGGATTTTTCCCCCCCTTTTACTGTTGCTGCAGGTACCAGGGTTTTTGCCTTCCTCAGAAGCATTGGGTGTTCGAAGCAGCCAAAGCTGGGTCTTTTGACTTGGGTGTGCCAGTGCCAGGAATCTTACCCCCGGGTCAAACTGATACAGACTGGGTGCATGTACATATACAATTAATGTGCAGCACTAAACTCTGGCACATCACGCAATGTTTGAATGTGTGGCCATAACTGCCGCACATTGAGCCAGGTGGGAGCAGCCCTGGCTGCCAGGGTTTCTGGGGGTCAGCGTGCTAGCCTGGGGCTGCTCTACCCTGGTCCATGTGCTCTGGATGGGCTGGCCGGGGCATGAGGGTACTTCAGTGTGGGGCTAGGTGGCAGGCAGCCCCTGCACTGAAACACCCTTGTATCCCAGCCAGCTGTCAATGTCTACACATGAGTTGCTCGAGAGTAAAAAAAACTCCACCATAGGATAGTACTTGTGTTTACAAGTGCTAACCTATGGCCAAGCTATTTAGTTTACTCCGTCCTAACAGCACTGCACATGTAGATGCTGAGACGTTTACTGTGGAGCTAACGGGGCAACTCCACAGTAAACATCTCCTGTAAAGTTTGCTGTAGCTGGGGCAGGGAGGCGTGGCAGTCGTCCTTGGCTTTCTTGAGTGCATTTTAACAGCCCCTGCAGCAGTAGTAGGACACTGACCATTGTTGTCCCCCTGCTTTCCTTGTGGCAGATTAGGCACCATGCTTTGTAGCTGTGTGACAGGTTTGATTGTATAGTTTTAGTAATAGGTTACAAAAGGATTTATATGGCTAGATTTGGATAGGGATGATCCAGCCTCAGGCCAGGGGGTTGGACTAAATGACCTGCAGAGGTCTTTTCCAGCGTATACTTTTCTATCTATAGTTCATCTGAACTTTTTCTCAGTGCCTGTTTGTGGACCAGCTTGAAGGAGAACTTGGCCACTGACCTAAATCTTCCATGTCCTTCTGGAAGGTGATTTCACTTTTAAGTAAACGTTTTAAATTGGATGTAAGCAGGTGGGGTACCCAAGCAGAAACAAAGCAAGATGAGAGGCAGTATGCTTTGCTACCCAGGGGAGAACCTTTTTATAAACAAATAAAATTGAGGCTAACTTGAGCACAAATTATTAGGATGAGCCTTCTCGTGGCTTTGGGCCCCATCACCTGCTATCACAAGAAACAGTAGACTATAATCCCTTCCCTAAACTGAATCAGCTCCATCTCAAGTTGAGTTGAGTTAGGTTGTTTGCTTGCACTCCTCTTGTGATATTCTGCAACAGCTTTTCTTCTCTAGTTAGAAACCTCTTTTTTTTTTAGCCCCTAGGTATGCCCTACGTTGTTGGTACTACAGCAGGGTATAAATCTAGGAAGCTAACCTGGAGTATGATAGCAGTACTGAAAGTGTGGAGCTCAGTTTTAACTGTCCAGGTATGTGCCTAGCTTTTCAGATTTCCTTTGGCTGTGCTGCCAGTTAGGGTATGCTGTAGCAATGCTGAGACTGCAACTGAGGAACAAGCCCCAGCCACTCATTCCTGTTCCATATTCAACTCTTTCAGAAAAAAAGATTATGTGGTTGCTTTATGGAGCATCTCCTGCAACTTTCTGGGTACAAACATACACAGTTTTGTTGCGGCATCAGCAGAAACAGATGTCACTGGGCTGTTATCTAGCATGGTCAAGGCCCTGTTGTTCCCAGGGTTTTAGGGGCTCAATCATCTGAGTCCCTGGGTACCACACCCCAACCTGGGATGCATGTCTGCCACTTCCTGATCTGTGAAATGTGTTCCAGAGGGATTCCTCAGGTGTGTGTTTGCAAGCAGGAGAACCCCACAAGGTTGGAGCATGGCAGCATGAAATGTGTGCCCTGGGAATTCTCCACAAGCAAGGAAACCCCCATGGGTTTGAGACATGACAGGCAGGACTGCATTCCCTGGGAACCCCTCTGCAAAGGTCTACATCTGCAAGCCAGAACCCTGCCCCCTCCCCCCCACCACAAGGGATCAGGGTGCAGGAGCATGAAACATGTGGCCTATGAATCCCCTGCAAGTGCGGGACCCTCATGGGTTCTGGACCTGGCATGGTGAGATGCATGGTCTCAAGATTGCTGTAGAGGAGGCAGAGAAATACCTGTAGGCTGCTGTAAGTGCCTGAGCTTGCTACCTGGAACTTGGCTTACGTTGTATCCATGCTACACATGTGTCCCTTCCAGCTCTTAATTTCTATGTTTCTATGTAGACATTAGCCTCTGGTTTGCTTGTGCAAACTTGCCCAGGATAATGAAAAACCCAAGATTTTATATTATTCCCAGGATAATGATAAACCTACGCGAGTCCAGACCTCTGCTGTTTCCCATGTGCTGTTTTCTGTCTCCCTTTTAAACACCTCTATAAAGGGATAAGTACAAAAAAACTAGAATCTGCTGGAAAAAGTGCTGCTGCACACTGTCACCTAACTCTGGCAGAGGAACTACATGTCAGCAGAAAGCAACTGGATGCAATAGTGAGGTGCGAAGGTACTCTCTGCTGGTTAAAATGGGATGAACACATGATGTTTCTATAGAACAAAAATAACCATGGGTTGAATTTGAATTCCATTGAAGTCCTTGGGTTTGGCTCTCGGATTAAACCTTGGGCTTTGTTACTGAAATGCTCTAACCAGCTTCCGCTGAAGTAAGGTCTCTGACACCTGTATAATTGTGTGCATTTCCCTTTCAGGCTGGAAAATGGCTATGGGTATGGGTCTCAGTATGAAGAAAGTTGTGAATAATATTTCTAGCTTGGTCTCTCACTGGTCTCAGATAAGTCGGGACTGTTTTGGCTCAATTCCCACATCTGCCAAGTGACAGCATTTTTGCCGTGTTCTCCCCCACCCCTTCATTCATTCTCAAAATAGCCCTGTGAAGAATGGAACTGATATCAAAGCAGCGCTTTGACCAAAGAAGAGTTACCTAATGTCCTATGCATACACGCCCAGACTTCTGCAGGGGGATATGAGCATGTACAGGCACGTGTGCAGGGGCAGGCACACATTATGATCAGAGGTATGACCCTGAGGCCTCCCTTTGGGAAAGTTATATGGGAGGAAAACAGTCTGGCTGGAATGCAAGCATGATAAGATCTGCATGCTATTGTGTATGCAAACCAAAATATCTTGTCTTTATAGATGTATTGCATATTGTTTATTAACAGAGCCCTGGGGTTCCTTTCTAGTTACTGGTTTCCCAAGGCGACTGTGCAGTCATCTTTTGAACTGGATATTTTAAGCTGTTGGCTATAGGGAAGCAATAAGTTATGCAAGTAGATCAGATCTCCCTTACTTCTAGCTGCATGATTTTGATGCCTCCTGTATTGTCCCTGCTGTTAGCAGAGGAAGTTAACAAAGGATATCAGAAGCATTTCAAAGTTTTGAAATCCATACCAATATGTATGATTTCTCTTTGTGTTCTCAGCATGACACATTCTAATGATGAGTAAAATCGGAGCGTCCTGAGGATGAGATGTGCTTGAAAACTACGTCTCCTATCAGGAAACTACCCACTGCATAGTCTGATTTGTAGCTGGTTTCTTACCTCTGCTCTTTTCATGATAGCTAATTAATGGAGTACATTAACTAGTTCCCATAATATGCCTGCACCATCAGAGGCCCAATTAGCCTACCTGCTAAGAAATGTGAGTTCTGTTTCAAGACTATTATTAGTAATTGATGCCTGACAGAGTTGCTACCTGATGACCCTAGTTTGAGAGAGAGTGAACAAGCTAAGCCCACACTTTAGAAGCAGAGAAGGGGGCATAGCTCTTGAAGGAGAGTTGCAGTCAGTTAAATACCTCACCCAGTATGCTACCTCTCAAATGCTGCATGGAAGAAGGGGTCAATGGAAAACTGTTCTGGAAAGTTCCTGCTTGTATCTTTCATGTTGCATCAGGGAACCCAAAAATACTACTATTCATAAGGTTCTTGGCTCTGGAGATAGTCCTGGCTGTGTTGTAATGTACTAGGAAATGCTTAAGCCATAAAGATGACCACCCTGCTATCAAATGGCGTATCAAATGTGGTAAAACCTTTGTACATTGGGATACCTGCCTGATGAGGGTAGGTAGACGACATAAATTTGTATGGGTCAGATATCTGCTTATAGCTGTCTAGCTTATTCTCATCTGGAACTTCATGTTGTTCTTCCAACACTGGGACATAGCACTGGACTTCTTTGGTTGTTGAATCCAGTCTGTTATTGTGGGCAACCGTTTCATATAACCCATAAATTATCTAGTCCATAAATAATCAAAATGAATTTTATGACCAGTTAGGCTTTTTTTCCCCCCTAGTGTTCCCACTGGAAAGCTGCTCCAGGACCTCACTTAGTTAACGGTTGGAAATATTCTATCTTTATTGATAGAGTGGAGTCCATTTTGGACTTCACTGCTCATGCAGATACAGTAGAAAGGATCCTGTTTGAGTTAACTGATCACTACTTCTCACGCGCATCTATTTTACTTAAGTGAGTGTGGACTTCAGTGGGAAACCTATTATACCCTCATCTTCCACGCTTGCACTGTCTGTTTGTCACTGATAATGCAAACCTCTGCTACTTACCTAGGTTATGTATAAGAGGTTCCTCGCCTCTCACCCTATTGCTTTAGTTGCAGGTAACCTGCTGCTTTTTCTGTTTACCAAGACCTATAAGTGAGAAGCTGCTCTTGCAGCGTTTCAGTAGACATTGCCTTTTCTTTAAGGCATTATCTTCTCTTTCTGAAAACACGGCTATTGGAAACTTGGTTAGATTCAATGGGATGCTGTGCTAAGTTCTATCGCTCTTCCCATTTTTAGATCATCTTTTTCCTTCTGCAACTTTTTCATTAATCCAGAAGGCTTGAGCCCCTACAATCAGTTGTTTCTTTTAGATTCACATTGGTTTTAAAAGCTTTGTTTTAGTGTGAAATGGTGTCTCTCCCCATCATTTTCTAGATTTCAGAACTAATGTTGTGTTTCATGCTTTTACAGCACCTCATCAAAATGGCTGGAACTCTTGCTTATGACTGACCCTTGGGAGAGACATGATTTTATAGTTCATTAATGTTAGAAAAGCCTTTTACAAGATTCTAGTACAGTGGAATATATGTAGCTTAGGTACAATAATCATACTGGTGGCTAATAACTTCATGCACATAGAACCATTATATGGGCAGCTGAGAAAGCAGAACTTGACGTACTTCAGACCTCATATTTTGGCCATATCATGTCCATTAAAGTAATTCTGCTTCATGCATATTGTTTTTGTTTGTTTTAAACTCTCTTCCATTCCACCAGGTTCAGGGAAATAGAGCGTGGAAACAAGGTTCTGCTAACAAAGGTGAACCCGCTGCTCTGATTCCGTTGTTGCAGTAATATAACCAAGTTTGGGAGAGCAAGTGTGGGGAGGGAGGAATGCAAAAATAGAAGCCCCTGCTGCCACTTTCCTGACCATTGTGCCACTTCTGGTAGTTCAGCTGCAACTGCTGCCCAGTATGTTGCTTCTGCCCAGGGGACATAACTGCTCAGCAGGGATCCTGGTTTTCTCTGTTTAAAAATTGCAAATGCTCTGATTTAAAAAAAAAAAAAGTCACAAACTCTGATTAAAAACCCATAATGCATGATTAAAATGAAAGTGCGTGCATTTGCATGTATTTTATTGATATATTTACAATTTTCAAGTATTTGCGAGCCTACCAGTGCCTCAATTGCTATCATAAAATAAATTCTAAAGACCTATACATTTTTGACATTTGATTTTTGAATTTTTTATCATGAAAAATCAGAACTCCCTCTACCCCCTTTTGCTCACCAGGGTGCAAGTCCAGGCCCATCACCGCCCCCTCCCCCCACCCCCAGTCCTGCTGGAGGGAGCTCCCAGCTGCCAGGGCTATGGGGCCGTGGAGCCAGGTCCACAGCCCTCTGCCCCCTGCAACAGCACCCAAGCCCTGGCAGTGACCTGCATGAAGTGGTGGCCGCTGTGGCAGAGTGGAGCGCAGAACCCAGCTCCCCCTGCCCCATGGGTGGCATGGCTGGAGCATAGTCCATCGTGGGGGTGGATGTGGGCCAGCTTCTGTGGACTTGAGCTCCCCACTCTGCTGCCCTCCCCCTGGGGCCTCCAGAGCCCAGCGGGTGGGACCTGGCATGGCAGGGCAGAGCGGGGCCAAGTGGGGAAGCTCCTTGCTGCTGCAAGCCCCCTGCCACCATGGCGAGGCACCCCCTGTCTGCCTGCCAGCAGCGAGGGGCAAGACTCTGCCGCCACCGCCACTGCTGCTGGGCAGACAGGGGGCACCTTCCCATGGTGATGTGGGGCTTGAGCTGCAAGGAGCTTCAGGGCAGAGAGCTTGAGTCCACAGTGGGCAGCCTGTCCCCCACCCCATGCACAGATCTAGGCCTAGGGCATGTGCCCCCTCTGGCACCCCCTGGGAGTGTACCTAGTGGCATGGAGACGGATGCCCCCCCTCCCCCAGGATAAGCTGCCCATGTCTTGTCCCACTCCCTACCAGGGCCCTGAGCCCATGCATTCCAGCCCTGGGCCCCAAGCCCCACGTACCACCCAGGCTGGGCAGCAGCCTCAGCCCCAGCTCTGCCCAACTCCCTCCCTGCCTCCCTATGGGGCCTCAATCCCGCCCCACCTCCCCCACCGCCAGATTTACCTGAGAGATCTGCTCTCCAGGCTGCCTAGCGGCCATGTGCATATGTGAGCACACACGTGCAAATGGTGCCCCCTGCCTGCCACTCTGCCCAGATCCAGCCTGCAGAGCTCTTTGCAAAAGTGGAAAATCTTCACGTTTCTGCATTGAAATGAAAAATCTGTGTTTTTCTTGGTTCAAAAAGGAAAAAAATCCATCTGTGGTTTTTTTTCCATTTATCCCTACTGCTCAGTTACACCTTTGCATGGTTGGATTAATAATTCCGTCTATATGAACCAGGCTGATTTTTGTTTCTTGCAAAGGGAGTGTCAAGCCGCTCTTGTGCCCTGAGACAAGACAGGTTTGTAACGGTTAGTGTTGAAAGATATTGCTTTCAGCAGGGTGAAACAAAGTGCGGGGATTTAACTGCCCATAAAATCATACTAATTTAAAATCTTTGTAGATATGTATTTTTAAACATAATATCATTATGTCCATAGACATCTACCCCAGTTGAGATTAAAATACTATTAATTTCTTTGTAGACAAGCCTTAAAATGGAACTGGCTGGAAATTTCCCAACAGACCTCTGTCTTCCATCAGAGAATAATAGGTTGACAAAAGTGTTACTTTTTGCAGAAATAAGTTAATTTTGATGAAGTTTCCAAGAAGACGATCAGTCAGCGGGCTGATCAGATCAAAATTTCCTTTCCAGAGTGTGATATTTAGATTTCAATTTCAAGACCACTTTTAATTTGCATTTTAGTTATATAAAACAAAAAGTTACAACTGGAAAGAAATATGTTGAAGTTTTCCTCAAAAATAATTGTTACCTCTTACAGGAAGTTTTTAAGATTTGTATTAGGGTCCCACCATGGAGCAGAGAGTTGCTGAAGTCCTGCATCTTCTCATAAACAGAAAATCTGGTTTCTGCTCAGCTCTCACACTGACTGGGGAAAATTAAAACTTTGCTTAGTTACACCGTTGTTCACTTGACTGTAGTTCACTCTGAATAAGTGCTCCAGGATCAGGCACTTATTAATTCCTGCACAAAAAATCCCATGAATTACTTACAGCTCACAAAAGTGCTCAAAATGGTCCCATTTAATGGAACAGAAATGGTGCAGAGGCCTTGTGTTTGGTCCTTTTACATAGGGACAAATTTTGTTCAAGGGCAAGACAATAGCATCCTACAAAAGTAGGGTTGGAAGGGACTTCAGGGGGTCAAAGCAGTATTATCCCTGACTAAGCCATTCTAGTCAAGTCTCCATCTAACCTGCTCTTAAGTATTTGTGAGGATGGAGATTTCACCATCTCAATATGTAGCCTGTTGCAATGCTTAACCGTCCTCATAGTGAGAAATTTCTTCCTAATCTCAAATCTAAACTTTTTTCTTTGTGGTGTGAAGCCTCTAATCATTTTTTGTCTTTCTAACCTGTTCACGTTTTTCGTTTGCGGGGGAGGGAGGCTCAAAACAGTGCAGCATGTCAGGTTTCACCAGGGCTGAGTTGATTTGGAAGTGATGCCCCAAGTATGTCGCTGGATTGTTTTGTTTTGTTTTTTTGCAACAAATATATACTGATTCATACTTAGCTTCTGACTTCTGATCCATTGTTACCCCCAGGTCCTTTTCTACAAGACGTCAGTCTAGCCAGTCATTTTCTAGCCTGTATTTGTGCATGCTTTCAGTCTTAAGTGGTGAATTTCACACTTGTCCATGTTGAATTCCATATGTTTGATTGCAGTCCACTTCTTGAAATTATCCAGGTCATTCTTAATCTCGGCCCTTCTTTCCACAGTGTCTGAAACTCCTCCTAACATGGTATCATCTGCAGACTTGCTAAGTATACACTCATCCCCATCATGGAAGTCATTACTGAAGATGTTAAACAGTACCAAACCTAAGAGAGACACCCTCCAAACCTGTTATTTATCCACATCACAGTACTTTAATCTAGTCTATATTTCCTTAGGTTGTTAATGGGAATGCCTTGGGAGATGGTATCAAAAACCTTGCTAAAGTCAAGATATATTGCATCTACTCCGCTCCCTGTCTCCACAGAGCCTGCTACCTTAGGAGTCCATCAAGGTGGCTGTTCCTAACCGTTTTGTTATCTTCTGGGTGCTTCGGAATACATTTCTTGATGACTTGTTCATGATCTTTCCAGGTATCATTGTCCAATTCCCTGAATCCTTCTCCTTTCTCTTCTTTATAGAAGAGCACTATATTTGCCTTTTCCAGCCATCTGGGATCTCATCTGATCCCTGTGAGTTCTCAAAGATGATAACCAATGGCTCTGAAATCAATACAGCTAGTTTCTTTGGTATTCTAGGGTGCTAGACTCTTAACGATGCCCCTAGTACTATGACCACCTTTCCAATTTTTGTAGTGTTGAGTTCATCAAAGATTTTTCAGGGTCTTGCACTGCATTGGGATAGCTGATAATAGAGCCTCTTAAAAGTACAGCCCACTCTCCTGGATTTTGTTTCCTTTCAGACCTGTTTCCCAGGGGATCCTGTCTGCTAGTTTCTTGAATTTGTCCAAATCTGCTTTTCTGAAGTTCACTGACTTGATTCTGCTGCTTGCCTCTTTTTTTTTTTCCTTCCTTTAGGATCTTGAACTATATTATTTGGTGATCACTGTCACCAGAGTTACCTTCCATCTTCACGTTCTCAACTAATTCCTTCCTATTCATGAGCAGGAAGCCATGGGGAGCTTCCCTCTTTCCCCCACCCCCAGTTGGTCTTTTTACCTGCCATACTAAAATGTTATCCCAGACACAGTCTAAGAACCTGCTGGACTGCCTGTGTACTGCTGTTTCCTTCTCAGTAGATGTCACAGTAACTAAAGTCCCTTATGAGAACCAGAGCTGGAAACTTGAGTCAACTGCTTAAATAAAACCTTGTCCACCTCTTCTCTCTCTTTCTTCTGCTATAGGCCACCAAACCAGGGGGAGATGTCCCCTGTGATATCAACCCTGCTGTTTTCCCCTCTGACCTGTACCTAGAGGCTTCAAAGTAGGATATAGGCCTGTTTGTACTGTGCCTCAAAACACACATACATCCCCTTTTAAAGCTTGGGCAATACCTCATTCCTTTGCAGAGGTCTGTTCTTTCTCAATAAGTTATGACTATCTATGACAGTACTCCAGTTATGTGAATTATCCTACCTCATCTCCATTATCCCAGTTACATTGCCATTTTGTCAGATATATGCAAAGAAAAATGCAAAACAGCAAATACTGTATTTGAAAGGACTCTGGTGCACCTATATGTCTTAATAGGTTCTTAAGAATCTGGCTCAAATTATTTGATGATCAGTGATTTTTCCCCTAATAAAAATGGAACAGAATTTTACTCAGTTGACTTAATGCCTCAGGACAATCGCTTAACGGAGGAGATTCCTCAACAAGGATCACTTTTTTTAGTTTTATCTTGAACAATAATATTCATAAGTAAAATACAGTTCCCCTAATGGGTTCCTCCACTGCTTATAGAGAATGTGCATTGTTTACTGCATGCCACTTCATATATTTCTGAATACACAAGGAAATAGAGCAATTTCACATCCATAGCATGTATTTGCACTGTGGAGTGTACGCATGGATCAGAGCCTCATAGTGTTAAGATTAGGGATGTCTATTTACCAAAGAATAGAATCAGTCATTGGTTTGAGCTGCATTAATTATTGTTTTATTAGGTTTTCAGTCTACTACATCTATGCCAAAAGATGATCTATTTATTATGTAATGCAGGTTGTTGTAGAAAATTAATATATTTGTAATCAGGCATGAAGTACTACTTCAGCCAGTTCATCAAATGGGCTGCATCTGTTCTTATTGTTATGCATGATGCATTGCAGACAGTGGTGTTGTGCTTTCATTAATTTTTCTATTAACTTTTTCCCATCAGTGTGATTAAAAATTCATTAATTTGAAGCAAAGAATAAAATAAAACAGAGATCAGATCAAAATAATCTCTCATGTAAGATTAGGTTTGGAAAAAAAACCCAGTTCAGTCTCATAACCATCCTCATAGATATCATCTTTATCTCGCAAATGCTTAATTGTTCAAGTGGTCAAGTCATATGTGACTCAGGCAGGACTAACTAGATACCTCCTCTCCATTTCAGATCTCTCTCCTGAACACTTGGGTTTAAATTAGCACCAATCTTCTTTAATTGGCAGAGACTTCTAAAATGGCTAATTTGTATGTGTTTTACATATTTATATGTCAAATGTTCTTTTTCAAATGTGACTTTTTTAAAAATCTATTTCTAAACTTCCCAAGCCCCTTTATTTTGGATAGTTGTTGAAATTATCCCTTTTTAAACAGTTTGTGAGCCTTGCTACGCTATGTGTTTTGCAAACTGCCAACAAGCTGCCTGAGTATGCAAATGGTATGTCTGTCTTGTGATGGTGTTACAGGTTAACTTTAAACCATTGTAAAGACATTTTAACATGGCAACATTCACCCATTAAAGGTTGTTACCCTATGCTAAGTACCCTCTGGGAATCAGAACTCATGGTAGATAACTTTTATTAGACCAACTAGATTTTTGCAAAATTTCTTTAGACCAGTGATCACCAACAGGTCAATCGGGATTAGCTGGTCAATCCTGGAGTCTCTTGCAGTTGCTCCTGGGCTGGGGGTGCTGAGCTCATGCATGCATGTACGCACACCCTTCCCACCCAGCCCAGCAGGTCAGTTGGTGGGGGAAGAAGGGGTGGCAACCAGATTGAAGCCCTGACAGTGAGGGACAGAGTACAGGAGCAGCTCAGTGAGTGGGGCCTGGGCTGGGCAGGTGATAGGAGGATTGAGCCTGGGCAGCTTGTCCAGAGGCAGTGGGGAGACTTCTGCTGCTGTGTGCACCCCAGCAGAGGCCTCAGGGAGCATGCACCCCCCCATCTGTGCCTGGTGGAGGCAGCTTCCACTGTGGGCTGAGCCCCGCATCCTGAGCCCCGCTGCAGCTGGCCTGGGAGTGGCCTGATGCCATGTGCTTCCCAGTCCCTTTCCCCCACCCCCAAGGCATGGGGGCTGTGCACCCCAGATCTGCATGGGGGAGGACAGACTGATGCTGTGGGCTGGGGCTGGGAGGTGGCGCTGAGCCGCTCCCGGCGGAGGCTGGGATCGTGCTGCAGTCAGACCAGGTGGCAGTGGCACTGCGAGATGGGCTGGGGGGGCTACACCAAATTTTTGGGTGATGTAGCCCCGCGCACAGCACTGCCACCTCCGCTACCTGGCCTGATTGCAGCATGGCCCCAGCTTCCTCGGGGAACAGCCCAGCCCCAGCCTGCAGCTGCAACCCACTCTGCACAATTCCAAGGGCACATGGCCCCCTGTGCCCTCCCAGTGTGGCAGCGCAAGGAAGTTTGGCTCCCGGGACACGCAGCAGCAGAAGCCACCCTCCCCCCATTCCCAACACACCCCAGACAAGCCACTCATGACTCCATCCCACCCTGCACTGGCTGTGCAGGGCCTACCCTTGCTCCAGCTCCACTCCCTCCCTCACTGCCATTGGAGGGTGGGGCAGATCGAGGTCCCAATGGTGAGGAAAGGAGTGGGGCTAGGGCCTCGATCTTCTCTGCGACCCCGCCCCCTCTGCCTGCCCTTTCCCCCACAGACTTACCTGCCCAGTGGGGGAGCTGGGGTGGCAGCACGGGGTAGATGTTGGTTTCCTTCTAAATTCCAAGTGATCTTAAAAATGTTGGAGACCACTGCTTTAGACCAATACAGCTATAACCTAAGTATCCTCTAGATATTTTAAAGTTGTGCCACTTTAGGTGAGGGTTATCTTTGATCTGTTTTACCCAGGTCATTCCAGGGTATTGTTAGTCTGATCTGGGGACTAATGCATTATTTTCATGCTTCCAGCATCCTCGGATGCTTCTTTGGGTAGATCACTTCCCACATCTTTGCTCCAGGGGCAAACTGTCAACTCTCCTGAATTCAACTGTCTGAGCGGGGAGGTGGTACTGGATGCCCTCTCCTAACCTCAGGGGGTACATCCACACATGCAGGCACATGAGCTTGCAGAAACTCAAATAAGAGTGACACAAATTTGAGCTGAGGATTTTTGCCTCAGATCATGTGACTGGACATGTGCTTTGGTGTGAAGCAAGCTGTGCCAAAGTAACCCTGCTCAGCTCCTCCTAGATCTGCAGCCAGGGGAAGCTAGAGTTTGCTCTGTGCTGCCCCCAGCTATATAAAAACCTGCCCTGGTGAGCAGCTCAGGGCTACTTACCCTCAGGAGCTTCTGAAGTTCTGGTTGAAATTCACCCCCACCTTTTTATTTTGGGGCACCCCATCCATGGCCCTGCCAATTCTTGGGACTGCCTGATCAACCTCCTGGGCTTGACCAAGTGGGCCCTGTACATGACCAGGAAGGAGGCTCTGGCTGGGAAGATGCCCAGAGACTGTGGGGCTGCTTTCTTGTTACTTGTCCATGTACATTTCCAAGAACAGTACCACTGGGAGGCATCCACCAGCTCCTTGGATGCCTTTGAGGACCAGTGGGTGCAGCCCAGGGGGCTTGTTTCAGTGTCTCCCTCCAGCACACTTATTTTCAAGTTTTGACCCTTTGACCTACACAATACTCCTATCCTGTTTTTTTTGTCATTAACTGTCCCAAGAATTTAGTTGTACCACTCACTCATTAGCCCTACATGGGGTTACTAGTTAGTCAGGTGGGTCTTGGGGCCCATGATATGAGTGTTACAAATAGACGGGAGCTTCTGAGGCCCAGGCAGTTGGTATCTGGGGGCACTACCTCTTGTGCTACCTGGACTGCTGAAGCAGCCCCAACCTGGAGTGGCCTCTGCACCCTCTACCCACTGCAGCAATCTGGCAGTGGGGGCTGCTGACTGTCTGCGACCTCCTTCCACCTGTGATAGCATCTGCCCCTTTGGGCCTTCAGTCCCAAGGCTGCATGCCTCCCAGACCAGATAGCTGCCCAGATGGCAGAGCTGGGGCACCCTATTGTCCAGAAGATGTGCTCCTTGTGGTGGCCTGCTTTGAACGATCAAAGTGTGTCTTTTTGGCCCCAAAGGGTAAGAGGTCAGCCACCTTGTCTGCCCTCCAGCTGGGTTCCCTGGAAAGCTTCTTCTGCACAGGTCTCATCTCTTGTCTTGCCAGCAGAGATCCTGGTGCTCCTGTTTATGAATGACAAATTCTCTGATGAAAACCCAAATTCTTTCATTAAAATAACCAAAATAGGTTTCTTCCATTATTGAAATGAAACACCACTATATATAGATAGCAATGTTTTATTGATATATTTGGGCAATGTTGGACAATATTTTATTCATATATTTACAAATGTAAAGTAATTTGGAAGGGGGAATAGGGGAGTTTGTGGGTGGGTATAGGGTTTGTGGGGGTGAGATTTGGAGGGTATAAGGCTTGTGCAGGGGTTTGGAGTTTGTGGCTGGGTATGTTGGTAAGGGGTTTGTGGGGATGGCTTGGGGATGTGGGTGGATTGTGGGGGGATAGTGGATGTGGGGGGGTTTCTCGGGACAGGTGGGTCCCCTGTCCCCCACAGCTTCCCCCCTCCAGGGCATATGCCCACCCATGTCCTCCACAGGGTCCAGAGCTGATCTATGCAGCAGCATCCATAGGGTGCTCAAGACCCACTGTGGCCAAAGCCCCCAGCAGCGTGGCACAGTGCAGCCCTGATCACTTCAGAGCTGGTGCCATTTGTGCCGCCTGTCACAGGACCAGCCCGGCTCAGCACCACGCAGTTCAGGCAGCACTGGGGCCACTTGGAATGTCACTCTGCAAGAGGCACGTGCGCACTTGTCTGGACATGCTTAAGTGGTATGTACAAATGAACAAATTAGAGCAAAGAGTAAATACGATGTGGTAAATCCTCAGTTGTGTAGCTGTGGGGGGAGGGAGGGAACCAGGGCAACAGCCCTGGGTACTGCTGACTGGGCTGCATTGTTAGGTCTTACCCATTTTAGAAACTTTTGCCAAGTTTGTACGTTAGTTCACGCCAGAATCCTTTTTCTAATATTTAACATCTGGGAGAACTGATAGAAGCAAGCTTGTTGCACATGACTCTCACCATCTCTATGTACAGTGAACTAAAACACTTTGGGTTTCCAAGACGTGCAATTAATCATTCCCCTTCCATAGCCTCCTGAGCCGCACCTTATCAGGGATTCTCTTCTGAGTTAGGTAAAGAGTAGGCCTGTGCAAAGCACAGAGTATTCACTTCAGATTTGAATTCAGCGACTCGGAGGGGCAGCGATTTGATTCGGTGATTCAAATCACTGTCCCAATTTGATTCGGGCAAATCCAAAGATATTTGGCACTGAATCTTATTTGGCCATAGACTATACAGGCAGGCAGTGCCAGTAGGAACAACTGGGCAAGCCCTGGCTTGAGCCGGCAGCCCTAGGAGAAGCCGCGGGGCAAGGCAGGCAGTGCTGGCAACCCTGGGAGAAGCTGTGGCAGCTGGGAGGAATGACTGGGGAGCTAGGGGATTGAACCGGGACCTGGGGGAAAGCCTCTGTTCATTCTCCCCAGCTCCTAGTTCAATCCTCAGCCCCTGTGCCTTCTCCCAGGGCTGCCACCACTTCCTGCCTTGCCCTAGCATGGGGGCAGCCAGGGGAGCAGCCAGACAAGCATAGCTTGAGCTGGCAGCCCCAGGAGAAGCCGTGGGGGCTGGGGGGAATGATCAGGGAACTGGGGGAATGAACAGGGGCTTCCCCCCAGTTCCTGGTTTGATCCCACAGCTCCCTGATCATTCCTCCAAGCCCCCGTGGCTTCTGCTAGAGCTACCAGCACTGCCTGCCTTGCCCCAGTGGTGGCGGTGTGGGGGCAGTCAGATGAGCCACACCTTTTCTCAGGGCTGCTGGTTTAAGCCGGAGCTCATCCAGCTGCTCCCCCTGGCACTGCCTACTGCCTACCTGTACTGTCTATGACCAAATCTCTGAATCTCTCTGAATCAATTTGGAGGCTTCCTATTAAATTCAGAGAGATTAATGGGTCTCCCCATTCGATTTGGATTTGGAGATTCAGCTGCCACATCAGGCCGCAATGTCCTCCAAATCAAATCGGCTACCAAAGCTTCGCACAGCCCTAGTAAATAGTTGTATTTCTGCTACACCCTTATCCCAGGCTTATACAGGTTAGAAGAAAGAGAGAAGTCCGCTTAGGTGCAGAGTAGGTGGAATAGGATCTGACCTTTTATTCTTTGCTCATGATCCCTTTTTATTTGCAGAAATGTCCTTACAGTATGATAGCACATTTAAATCAGAGGTACTTTTTAAAATGTATGTCTCTCTTCCAGTTAATGGGAGAAATACAAAAATATCCATACAAATATCCCTCAAATAGAATTTGTACACTGTTCCACAGCAGCATACACAATTGAATTGAAGATCAGGTTAGTAGTTTTGCTGTAAATCTACACTAACTTGTAGATAACGTTCAGGGATGTGAGAGAACGCATCTGGTAAGCCTCTTAGTTTCATTGTAATTGGATGCCGGAAGAATGGGAAAATTGAATAGCACTTGGGATGTGGAATGCTGGATGGGCTGACGTCAGGTTTCCAAAACTTTAACAAATGCCCTCTGGGGGGAAAAAAATGTACGTTAGCCTGGTGTACTTCAATGGGGAACATATCAGGTTAAGGCAAGGCATGGAGCATCTGAAAGGAAAATAAAAGTATTTACTGCTCTAAGGAGGAAAGTAACACTTGGGTGACAGAGAACAAAATTGTGAATTTGAGAAGGAAGTGAATAGAAATATTGCAAACAATAGACACTATCCCTTGGAGAGAAAGCAGTGAAATGATAAGTGTTATCTGTCTCTGCCCTTCAAAGGCAGCGTCCTTTTCATTACCACTTGCTGTTTATGAGCAAATACATTATTAAAAAAGTGTCACAGTTAGACAGACCCCTTTAACTGCTCTCAGGGAATGATGTGCCATGTAAATGTTGCATGAACCATTAAAGTCTCTCTATATTTGCTTTTTTTTTTTTTTTCTTCCTCCTCCTGAAATAAATGGTGCCTGGTACAATAGGACATCTGCCCAATTTAATGCCCAGCAGTGCAATGAGTAAGAGGCATCCATTCTTGGGAAAAGTGGTACAAAGTGGCAGAACAGATAACTTTCAATCTCTAAACACATTTTGATGAGGCTTTGCTGTGGGCTAAGCATGGAAGCCAGAACTGCTTATTAAGAATGAGAATTTAAATCTAAAAGAGGTAGATACAAGCAGTGCCATAGCAAGAGGGGGTGGGGGCAAGCGGGGCAACTACCCCGGTGCCAACAGGCACTGCCCATCCAGAGCAGGGTGCAGAGGATATAAGTGGGGCAGAGCTATAAGCTGCTTATATGGGAGGGCACAGGGACAGGGGAAGGTTGGCTCCTGGTGCTGCGTGCGCTCCAAGGCAAGCACAAGGTGTGTGTACCCCTTGGATCTGTACACAGGGCAAGAGCAGGCTGCTGATGCGGGCTTTGTCCTGGGTGCCAAACTTTGTTGCTCCAGCACTGAGTACAAGGGCTTTAAAGATGACTACAATAGGTTGCCAGTTATATTCCCATATACCTTTATTTGGATTGATTGTTTTTCTACGTAGGGTTGCAAATGAACACTGCTGCCAACTGACTAATTGCTGTGTTTTTAACAGAGACAGAATTCAGATGAAGAAGACAGGGAAAACTATCTTTCACTCCTCCCCCCTCTCCTTGCCCCCAGGGCTTTAGCAGTCAGTTAGCTAAACAAACGTGTAATCTGTAAGTGCTGGCATAAATTACCTATTTCACAGTTTATACTGAGCATGAAAGGAATCATGAATTCAGAAAGAGATTCTTTTTGTAATTCCATCAATTGAAAGCAAATTGATGAAACAGCTTATCCAGCTCATTAATTAAGTGAACTGACCCCTGAAGGTTAATGTAGAGCTGCTGGAAGTGTCAAACCAATCAAGGAGAGTGGGCAGAGTTAGAGTGAGCTTGACTAAAGCATGTGTAATAGAACTTATTGCCTCAGTAGGGGAACTGCTGTGGGAGGTATTCAATCATTTCAGAGCTTAGCGCCCAGTCGAGTTGTTTGCTTTTTTCATCCGAGCAGGAAATAACAGCAGCTGGACTCAAAGGTCCAGATCCTCTTCCACATTATAAGACATACAAGTAGTACTTTGGACATCTTAAGTGCCTATGGGTATATTTATATCACAGTGGCAGTACGCTCCAGCCAGGGTATGCTCAAGCAGGCCCTAGCCACCCTCTTTTGCTGACATCTTCCAACCCTAGAAGTACACTAGTGAGGCTGCTCCAGGGTAATCCCCAGTGACCATTCACTGGAGATCAGAAGTCTCGAGATGGTATAGGGCTCCTTCCTTCCCAGGCCTGCCCTTCTCACTTAATGAAGTGCCATAGTCGTAGCGGTGATAATTTGTGGCTATTCAGAGAAAAATCCAGTCCCTGAAAAAGTGACTACACTAGAATGAGTTAAGGATCAGATTTTTTTTTCCAGCCTCACAACAGTGGTTTGCCTGCAATTTATGGCTGAATTCAGTCTGCACTATTTGAGTTGCATGACAGCTGTTTTGTGGTACTTCAGCTGCTGATGGTGTACTTTGTAGTGTTCGTTGGGTTCAATAGTGTCATGCATAAATGAAAAGAACCAAACAACAACTTTTATTGTGGAGCAGCAGGCAGGCCTCTTCAATCCATTTTTTTCTCTACCTAAGCACTCACTACGGGACGATCTCCCAATTCTTAACTTCCTAAGTCTTCTAAGTTAGGGGGCGTTTCCAAATTATAACTTCTGTCACTACAGCTGGGAGCATTTTATTGCTTCTAGAAGTGAGCAAATCAAAGGAGGAGGCAACAAGTAAAGAGAAATCTTGTTCCTCTTTCAAACCACGTTTTCCAGGTGAAGCACCCTCTAAATATTTTCCAGTGCTTTGGAGCAGAATGGGGAATGAGAAGCAGCAAGAGTGAATGTGAGGTAAGTTATAGCAGTCTGCCCAAGGGAGGGAAGAATATTAGCACTGAGCAGAGCAGGTTACACTCAACATTAATCTTTACCTGATATAGACTCTGAGACTGAGCTGCAGCCATTATTAATGCCAGTAGTTCTCCTTCTTAGGCTGCCTACATCTTTTTCATCTCCATGGGCAAGAGAGATTGATACTGCTGATAATGAAAAAGGTCAGGGAGTGGGGCAGGGGAGCCTTTCTTATTCTGCATTTTCTCATGAAATTGCCAGCTTTGTTTGTTTTATGGCCACATGACTTTTAGATTAAACCAATATTTATTGCTCCTGAATTAGTACCTGAAACTTCCACAAGACTTTTACCCCTTTGTTTCTGCCTACACTACAGGGCTAGTCAGTGGGCTGGATTGGATCCTGTCGGCCAGCACCATGCCCTGCACCACCACTGTCCAGTCCAACATGGGTCTCATACTGCCTCTGTCACATCCCACCTGTGGAGATTGGATCCTCCCCATTGGGCACAGCCTGCAGATGGTATTAATGTGAATGTCACTTGGAAATCAAAGGAAGTGTTTCTTCCACTCTGTTCAGGAAGATGAGTCCTAACCTGAGGTACTGTGTCCAGTTTTATGCCCCACACACCAAGAAAGATGTGGACAGATTGGAAAGTGTTCAGCTCAAGGAACAAAAATGATTAGGGGCCTGGGAAATATGGCATGTGAGGAAAGGCTAAATAACCCTAGCTCTTTCAGTCTGGAGAAGAGAAGGCTGAGGGGAAATTTGATGGTAATATAACAGTGGTGTTGTCTCAATTTTTGGACCATCATGACTGCAAGGATTTCTTAGGGTGAGTATTTCTTTATTGGATCAACTGGGTGCATGTGGGGTAGAGTTAGACAAGCTTTTGAATGCAACATTCTTCATCAGGTCTGACCAGAACAATGTGTTGAGTATATTGCATTTAAAAGCCTGTCTAACCGTATCCCAACTACAGAATTGGTTCAATAAAAGATATCACCATAAGAAATCTTTGTCTCTTTGAAAATTTGATAATAGTCTTCAAATACTTGAGGGGTGATGATGGAAAGGAAGGAGATGGGCTTTGTCACGTGGCTGTAAGGGACAGAGCTAGGAAAAATGGCCTCCAGCTTCAGCAGAGGAAATTTAGGTTAGAAAGTAGGAGGATCTTTGACTATGAGAGTGGTTGAGTATTGGAACAGGCTGCCTAGAGAAGTTGTGGAATCTCCATCCTTGGAAATGGTTTAGTTGGGGATGATTCTGCCCTGAGCAGGGGACTGGACTAAATGCCTACTTTTCCTATGATCCTATGGGTTGTTTTTTTGTATCCCTGTAACCCCGCTTCAGGAAGGGAGAGAGCATACGCATTGCAGGGAGCATTTGACGTTACTTTGCATTTTGTTCAGCTTGATATTCAATATTGACAACATGCCATTCTACACTAGCTCTTGTTTTTCTAGGCAGGGTATTAAGTACTTTCCCTGCTGCTGGCACTTGCACAGTATCAACATCAGCATCATTCTCTAAGTGAGTGCTGGTTGTTGTAGAACTTCTGGAGAGTTGGTTGCTCTGGAACCTATACAAGTATCTCACTTTTTAGTTTTTGTGATTTGGTCATTCTGAACCATGGGTGAAGATAAGTTGTGTTCCTGACTAAGCATAGACAACCTCAAGGATGACACTTCATAGATTTCATAGACATTAGAGCTGGAAGGGACCTCTGAAGATAGAGTCCAGCCCCCCGCCCGAAGGGCAGGAAGTCAGCTGGGGTCATAGGATCCCAGCAAGATAAGCATCCAATTTTCTCTTGAAAGAGTTCAGTGTAGGTGCTTGAACCACCTCTGCTGGCAGACTGTTCCAGACCTTGGGGGCTCAGACAGTAAAGAAACTCTTCCTTATGTCCAGCCTGAAACGGTCTTGCAGGAGTTTGTGACCGTTCGACCTCGTCATCCCTTGGGGCGCTCTGGTGACAGACGTTCCCCCAGATCCTGGTGGTCACCCCTGATAAACTTATAGGTGGCCATCAGATCACCCCTGAGCCTGCGCTTTTCCAGGTTAAAGAGCCCCATGGCTCTCAGCCTTTCCTCGTACGGTCTGTTTTCCTGACCTCTGATCATGCGCGTGGCTCTCCTCTGGACTCTCTCAAGCTTCTCCACATCCTTTTTGAATTGTGGAGCCCAAAACTGGACGCAGTACTCCAGCTGCGGCCTCACCAAGGCCGAGTACAAGGGGAGAATGACGTCCCGGGATTTGCTTGAGAAGCATCTATGGATGCACGCCATCGTTTTGCTCGCTTTACTAGCCGCAGCATCACATTGATGACTTATGTTCATCCTGTGGTCAGTCATGACCCCCAAGTCTCTTTCTTCCGTAGTGCTAACCAGTGTTGCACTGCTGAGCCTATAAGGATGCTGCAGGTTTTTCCTCCCAAGGTAGGGAACCTTGCATTTTTCTGTGTTAAACACCACCAGGTTCTCATCCGCCCATTTGCTGAGCCTGTCCAGGTCAGCCTGGATCACCTGCCTGTCTTCAGGTGTGGATGCTTTGCCCCGGAGTTTGGTGTCATCAGCAAACTTGGCCAGTCTGCTTCTGACTCCAATGTCCACATCATAAATGGAGATGTTGAACAATATGGGTCCAAGGACAGAGCGTTGGGGGACCCCGCTGGTCACAGGGCACCATGGTGAGTGACTTCTGTCAATTACTACCCTCTGGGTCTGACCATGGAGCCAATTTCCTAGGCAGCGGATCGTGGTGGACCCAAGGCCACAATTGCCCAGTTTTACCAAGAGATGATCATGGGATACCAGATCGAAGGCTTTTTTGAAGTCAAGATATATGACATCAATCTCTTCTCCCTTGTCCAGGTGATAGGTCACCTGGTCGTAGAAGGAAAAGAGATGGGTCAAGCAAGACCTACCCGCAACAGACCCATGCTGGCTATCCCTCAGGATGTTGGCGTCAACCAGTCCATTAAGGATGGCCTCTTTAATAAATTTTTCTAAGACCTTCCCTGGGATAGAGGTCAGGCTGATGTGTCTATAGTTAGCCAGATCCACTTTCCTCCCTTTCTTGAGATCAGCACCACATTGGCCTTCTTCCAGTCTTCAGGCACTACACCAGAGCACCAGGAGTTTTCAAAGATCCATGCCAGAGGCTGGGCTATGATGCTTGCCAGCTCCTTGAGTACTCTGGGGTGTAGATTGTCAGGGCCGGCTGACTTGAAGGTATCCAGCCTCTCAAGGTGTTCCTTCACAAGGTCAGCATTAATGGAGGGCAGGGGATCTCCCTTACCCGGACCTCCCTGTCCCATAGTGGGCATGGGTGTCCCGTGGGATGAATGAAAGACTGACGCAAAGTACCAATTTTAATAGGTTGGCTTTTTCCTGGGCATCAGTCGTCAGTTGCATCATCTGGTTCAGCAGGGGTCCAATGTTACCTTTGCTTTTCCTTTGGCTCCCCACATATCTGAAAAAGGACTTTTTATTGTCCTTGATGCTTGAAGTTAGTTGGAGTCCAGTTGCAGCCTTGGCTTTCCTGGTTTACTCCCTGCAGGACCAGCCCAGTGCAGAATATTCCTCCTTGGAGGTGAATCCCACCCTCCAAACTTTGTAGGCCTTTCTTTTTAGCCTCTGGAGGTCTGCTAGATCCCTGGAGAGCCAGGGGGGCTGCTGTGCCCTCTTGCTGCCTTTCCTTCAAGATGGAACAGAATTAGCTTGTGCATTGAGGATCACTCCCTTGAGGAGCAACCACTCTTCCTGAACTCCCCCCCCC
>NW_017728886.1:82925266-82926440 GCF_001723895.1 Crocodylus porosus
TGTGGTCCCTTAGGGCCTGACTGACAAGCCCCCTGAGCTTGTCAAAGTCGGCTTTCCTGAAGTCAAGGACTTCCATGTTGCTGACTGACTTGCCAGCTTTACGGCAGATGGTGAAGGTGATCAGGTCATGGTCACTGTGTCACCCAGCTTCCGATCAATTGCTGGTCACCAATTAGGTCATCCCCAGTAGCCAGTACCAGGTCGGGCAGCCTCTCACTGGCCTGTAGAATTCTTGAGTCAGGTAGAGGTCATCCACACATGATAGAAAGCTTTGCGACCGCTCAGATTTTGCCAAGTGATCCCCCCATGAGATGTACGGGTAATTGATGTCACCCATGACAACCATGGTCCTGGAGCATACAGCCTCAGCCAGTTCCCAGGTGAACTCCTTGTCAAGCTCTTGACTTAAGGTGGGCAGTCTGTAGTAGACTCCCACCACTGTGTCCCCTCTGCCATGTTCCCCACAGATTTTAACCCAGAGGGTCGCCAGTCGTCCACCTTGGTCACCAACATCAGCTTGCAGACGTGCAGCTTTCCTTAACATAGAGAGCTTTACCCCCACCCCTTTTTATCTACTCGATCCCTCCTGTACAGGGTATAGCCATTTATACCCATGGTCCAGTCATGGGTGGAGTCCCACCAGGTCTCTGTTATCCCTATGACATCATAACTATTTGCATTAAGCAGGAGGATGAGTTGCTCCTGCTTATTCCCAAGCTCCTGGCATTTATGGACAGGCAGGCAAGTGTCCTTTTGGGGGTTCTTGCCTTGCGCACAGATTGTGCCAGGGCTGGGGCAGGGGTGGGCTCCCTTAAGTGCCTTGGCCTTCTGGCTTTGCAATGGTTGCTCAGCGAGCCAGCAGTGGCAGTAGGCTATCCCCCCCTCCCCCCGGTCCCCTGGTGGGCTTAGTTTAAAGCCTGGTGGAGCAGGTTAGCCAGTCTGGCTGGGAAGAGCCTTCTTCCCAGGGGAGAGAATCATAGAATCACAGAATCATAGAAGTAGGGTCGGAAGGGACCTTGTAGATCTTCAAGTCCGACACCCTGCCTGGCAGGAGAAAAACTGGGCTCAAATGACTCCAGCCAGGTAGGCATCAAGCCTCTTCCTAAAGACCCCCAGGGTAGGAGCCAGCACCACTTCCCTTGGAAGTTGGTTCCAGATCCTAGCCACCCTGACT
>NW_017728886.1:82926760-82972671 GCF_001723895.1 Crocodylus porosus
AATATGACCCGTCCACCACCACCCTCTGAGTATGACCCTTCAGCCAATCTGCAATCCATCTGACTGTGTAGGCATCAATGCCACAGTTGCCTAGTTTTTTAATGAGGATGGGGCGGGAGACGGTGTCAAAGGCCTTACTGAAGTCCAGAAAGACTACGTTCATAGCGACATCTGCATCCAATGCTTTTGTGACCTGATCATAAAAGGCAATCAGGTTGGTCTGACATGACCTGCCCCTAATGAAACTGTGCTGGTTGCCCTTGAGCGTATCCCTGAAGCCAGCCCATGGCAGATGTACTCCATGATGATCTTCTCAAAGAGTTTCCCTAGGATTGAGGTAAGACTGGGCCTGTAGTTGCCTGGGTCCTCCCTCCTCCCTTTTTTAAAGATGGGGACCACGTTGGCTATCTTCCAATCATCTGGCATCTGGCCCGAGCACCGTGAGTATTTGTAAAGCTGTGCCAAGGGCCCTGCAATAATCCCTATTAGCTCCCTCAACACCTGCTATCTAGGTGAAGGCCATCTTTTCCCAGCAGCTCACTGCCTCTCTCACCAAAGAGTGAGCTGTGGTCATGGAAGCCAAAGCCTTCCCAATGACACCAGTGCTACAGCCTTTGGTTAACTACCTGGATCCTCCTCTCCCTCCTCAGCCCATACCCTGAGACTGGGAAGATCAAAGAGAACATCACCTGTGCCCCCAGACCCTTTAGCCCCCCTCCCAAATCCCTGTAGTACCTCATGACCTAGCTGGGAGTGCTGCAAGCCATGTCATTGGTGCCCACGTGAATAAGGAGCATGGGATAGTGGTTTGTGGGCTAGAGGAGCTTAGGGATCTTCTCCACAATATCTCGGATGCAGGCCTCTGGGAAGCAGCAGACTTCCTTGGCTAAGGGGTCGGGGCAGCAGATTACCCCCTTAGTCCCCCTTAGGATGGAGTCTCCCACAACAAACACTTTACATTTTGTCTTGGGGAGAGTGGGGGCTGTAGCTGCAGTTGAGCCTGTGTTGCCTGTGGGAGGTGGCAACTCAGCAGGCTCTGGTGGAGCAGCAAGAGGTGAGTACCTGTTGTTAAGCTCCGGCAGGGCAGGGGCCTTGGTGTGGCGGGCCTTAGGGCCCTTGACCACCTTGGGCCATGCCCCTGACTGGACAGAGTGGGAGGTCCCAGAGTCCTCCCTTGTCCAGGAGGGAGATCGTGGTCTACCCTTCGGCTCCCAGGGAAGAAGGGCCTGGCAGTAGGAGTCTATCTCCTGCTCACTGTCCCTGATGGCACACAGTCTCTGGACTGTGGCCTGGAGCTCCTCCAGCCAGTGCGCCAGAGATGCCAAAAAGGATCAGACCCCACAAGGGGACGTGGCCATGCTCCTGGGCCCCAGAGCCTGCAAAAGGGACAGGCAGCCCCTGCAGCCAAGAGCCAGGGGCTCCGTCTGCATGGAGCCCAGAACCATTGGCTCCATCTGGGTGCCTATCTCTGAGGTGCTGGGGGGCGGGGCACAGACCCCTCGGGGTGTGGTGCATGCCCATCTGCGTCATGCTGCTGGTGGGCTGGCTACAGCTGGGACTATCTACCCTGGGGGGCTCGCAGGCAGGGCCTTGGGCCCTCCCACGCACCCTCCTGTGCGAACTCCATGCTAACTCACACGCTGGCAGACAAGCTTGCCTGTGTGTGCAGCTCTGGTTGCGTGGCTCCCCAGGGGGCTGGGCAAAGTAGGGGCCTGGGCAGGGCAAGACCTAGCCCAGCTCCCCCTTAGCCACCTCCTCCCAATCTCTAGGAATTAACCCCCTCCCACCACGGGCCCTGCTTACCTCTGTCTGTGTTGGAGGTCGGCAGGGGGCTCTGCAGCTGCTGGGGCATCTCTGGGGGGCTTCAGGGGAGTGGGGGCACAGCAGGCTTTCACCTGCGCATCTCTAGCCATTCCCAGAGCCTAACTAGGGCTTTTTTGCTGTTGGCAGGCCCTTTTAAACTATGCGCATATGCAGTGGGCCCACCATTAGGGAAGCTGCTCTCGGGCTAGGGGGGGCCCTGCCTGGGCTAGGGGAGATCTAGGGTGCGCCCTGCCCAGGACTTCCTGGAGCTCACAGAACATCTGCCCCAGCATGAGAAATTGGAATAATAAGTCTGCACTAGGAGTTCAAAAGATACAATTCGTGGCCTATTCTATACTTGTACAAATACAGGTAAACATGGTCTAGAGACTAAATGTAATCCTGAGGTCCAGCCTAGTGATCTATGTAGTAAATTATGAGCCTTTTGGCTTTGGATTAATATCATGCATAGTTTGTGCTATCTATAAGTAGGTACAAAAGTGCTGCTTAAGAGTGTGTTTCTGGTGTACCTGTGCTGAAATTTGCACCAGTTTCAAAAAAGGTAAAATGCATCAGTTGTGGCTGAACTAATTCTATGGGTACGCATACTAATGTCCCTATATGCATATTACTACAGGCTTGGTTATTTCCAGGTCAGTGGTTACAACTCTGACTCTCACTTCCATGTGCTTAGGGCAGGGGCAGGCAAACTATGGCCAGAGGGCCGGATTCGGCCCACCAGGCTATTTTAGCCAGCCTGCAGGGCCCTTAATTTTCTAAATTTTTTAAATATTTATCTGCCCCTGGTTGCCTGTCAAAGATGAGAGGAGCCAGTGGCAGTAGGACTTAATGGGTATGTGGAGCATAGCAACCACTGGGTGGGCACATGTGGACCCATGCCAGTGCACTGCGGCCAGCACCGGCGGGGGCCCAGAGCAGGGTGTCACAGGCCCTGTGCTCCTGCCCAGCTGTCACTGTGCTCTGAGTGCCTGTTGCCTGCCACTCCCCTGCCACCTGCCACAGTCATTTCCCTGCTTTCCCGCCCACAGGTGCCACCACTCTGGCACCATGTGGTTCCCAGCTGCAGCACTGGGCCACAAGACCCAGCAGGAACCAACCCAACCCCTGCGATTCTTGGCTAGCTCCGTGTGGTGCCAGCTGAGCCGGTCTGGTTCCTGTTGTGTCCTGTGATCTTGGCCGGGCAGCTGGGAACTTGGTTCTGGAGTGGCAAGTGATGGGGTGGGGAAAAGCAGCATGAGAAGGGCAGAAGTGGTAGATGGGAGGGGGAAGTGGTAGTGAGCAGGAGCATGGGGCCCCACCCTTGAGCCAGGAACAGCAGGAGCATGGAGCCTGGGCTTGGAGTGCTAGCAGGGGCTTTGCCTGCTGTGGGGGGGGGGTAAAGGAGGGGCGGGCTAAGTGCAAGCCCTCCCCCTCCCACGAATGTCACAACCCTCCCCAGCACCTTCCCATTCACACCCCACATAGCAGCACGCACACCCACTTGCTCCCCTACCCAACATACACCCCTACCCACAACCCCCATGCCTATCCACTCCCCCACACCCCACGTACCTACACACCTAGAAAGCTGGCAAGGGCCCAGAGCAGGGTGTCACAGGCCCTGTGCTCCTGTCCAGCTGTCACTGTGCTCTGAGTGCTTGCTGGCTGCCACTCCCCCACCACCTGCCACAGTCATTTCCCTGCTTTCCTGCCCACAGGTGTCACCACTCACTTGCTCCCCTACCCAACATAAACCCCTACCCACAGCCCCCATGCCTATCCACTCTCCCACACCCCACATACCTACACACCTAGAAACCTATACCCACCCGCAATATGCAAGAGTAAGACTTCATTTTAAGCTATTATACTATCACCTCTACGTACACTACACAAATGCATGTAAATCGGGCCAAAAATATTTCTTGAAATGAAATTAATGAATGCTGCACATTTGATTTTTACAATATAATTTGGTATTTTTCTGATTCCAAGATGGCAAACCCCCTTGCTAAAAGGAGCACTGCTGAGGGCAAGTGGAGGTACTACTGGTGGCAAAGGTCTGGGGTTAAGGGACAGGACTTCTGGTCCAGAGATGGCTACCAGGGGCGGGGCACCTGTCAAGGGGTGGAGCTACCCTTGCAGCCTTCAATGGCTTGCCAGAACTCAGCAAGTGGCCCTCCACCCAAAATAATTGCCCACCCCTTGCTTAGGAACAACAGAGTCTGGCAGTAGGGTGTGGAGGAAAAGGCAAGGGTAATTTCCCCAGATTTATTTTCCCTGGTGTAGCAGTGGGAGAGGGACAAATTCAAGGCAAATCTGCCATAATTAAATTTATGTACTTGGAAAATCATAAGAAATTTCTAAGTGGTCATTTTCTATTTAAGTAAATATAGTATTAAAATATTTTCAACCATTTCATTTCAGAATCTAAATCAGGATCCAATTTGTGGGTAAAATGCTTTTAAAATAAAGCTATCATCTCGCTTGCCTGTGCTTCTGATCGGTATGTCACAGACAAAATTGAAGTCTAATTGTGGTTAGTTTTAGAGTGATGTTGTAGCTATGATGGTAAGCAAGAGGCAAAGATTTCTTAGGGTGAATTTTTTTTTATTAGATCAACTACATAGCTGCAATAGAGGCACCCCTCTGTCAAGATCATTGATAGCATCAGTGCAACTTGCACAAAATAAATCTTGTCTAAGTCAGGTGGTGCTTAGCAAACCTCCAAAATGGATTCCATAGACACAAGTTTTAAATTCTGGTCTCGGGTACTCCATAGCAAATATAATAGAAGTTCTGGCTCAGAATCTGGAAGGACTGCATAGCCAAGAACCTGAGAGACTGGCCAAGACTTTTTTATTATCTGCTGCCTAGGGGAAATAAGATGGCGAATTAGCTAATCATTAGAAAACAATATCTCTGCCTGTGGATTGCCCAGGACCTTTTACTTCAGAATACATAAAATACACTAGAGACTTAAAGTTTAATAACAATCTTAGTTGTATTCATGTTTTGCATATTTATTGCCCATCTCTGAAGCCAAACCAGAAACACTCAAGGGACGTCTCTAAATAATTATAGAAATGTTTCCTGCTCCCAAGTGATCTTCAAAAGAGCAGACAGGCTCTCTGTGGCCCTAAGCTTAAACTCTTTCTTGGTGGACCTTGTACTTTTGTTTAAGTCCCCTTTGAAAGGGGCTTTGTAAGTGCTGGACTCCACTCCTGGATATACTTGAAGAGATGAGGTCATGGTCAAGAAGCATTGGCCAGCATAGTCTAGTCTAGTAGTCTGAACTGACCTACCTATCGCAGTTTAAGTTTTCTGAAATTGTGAGGTGCATTTTTTTTGTATGGTGGTTTAGACTACCAGTCTATCAGACCAAGTATCTTGCATCTCAAACTTTTTACAAAAAATGTTGGCCCAGTTGCTCTAGTTGTCATCTTCCCCCAAGGAATCATTGTTTTTCTTCCAGAAAGCTAACTTTGGCTGTTAAATCTTGTTCATCTCTAACTAGAAACATTCCTGAAGTTGGACAGCCCTGCTTAAAGACGGTTGCAGACCCTTCCCAAGGAGAAATCGTTAGATAGATCATGCAAGGAGTTGGATGCACAAATTTCAATTTAAAATTTGTTAGAAGTTCCATAAAATCTGGAAGCTAATAGATGCAAGCATTTAGTTGTTGCCAATGACCTTGACCTGATCATGCTTCTTCAACCCCCACTCGGAATACAGCACAAGGTCTGGCAACATCTATGGGACAAGACCTTTTGAGCTGTTTCTTTTACTGATACATACTTTGTTTTAGGAACCTACTTGCCTCTGCCAAATCTCAGAAAGCAAAGATTTTTCCTCTGAACAAAGCAGTGAATTATTCCAGAAATGATCTTAAATAGTGATCTTTCAATGGGTACCTCAAAGATAATCTATGTAGCTGCTGTAATCAGCCACATGCTACAGTGGGTACCCAGTGTACTAAGTGTTTGCCAATATTATGGGTCTGGCATGGTAACATCTGAATAACAGCTACCTCATTGCAAACCTAACAACCTAGTTTAGGCATTGCCTTTTTCCCTGGATGGGTATGATCTGTTTTGATGGCACAAATTTAACAGTTCACCTAATGTAATTTCAAATGGAAAATATGCTACGCGTTTGGCTTAACATGAAATAATATATTGTCAGGGTCACCAGTGTTGTTGCTGTTGTCCTTGTCAGGTGTTATTGCTGTGTTGTAGGTGTTCAAGTCTCAGGAACTAAGGTGCTGGCAAAAGTTGCAGCCAGGAGATTCCAGTACTGATCTTGTCATAAAGAATGACCATTGGCTCAGTTCAGTTGCAGTGATTTGGCCAGGCTCATTGTCTACCACCCTGACATGATTTTTTGCCTAACAAGTATGGCCTAACACCATGAGGGCTTCTGTAGTTCACTATGAAGTTCCCATACTTTCCAGGTCTCCTTTTATACAATGATCAAAACAGATTACACATCACATTCCATCTGTATCTTGAATATCTTAAACCATCTTGCACCGTGGGCTTGTTTCACATCTTGATTTGGGTTTTCTCATTCTAGCGTTATCATTCTGATACTGGACTATCCTACCCCTTGTTCAACCATTTCTTCCTCTCATCTCCTGGAATGAGTACACATCTGGCCCACATGCCATTTTTGTTTGCATAAGGAGCTCATGCATTGGTCAAGTTGCTGGTGAGGCCTACTCTGGCCAATGCTCTAGCAAAGCCTTTGTGAGTAGTATGTATTGATCAATGTTCTGGCAAGGCCTACATATATGTTTTGCTTATTCTTCTTAGGGGGGATGACTGAATCTGAGTATCTGCTGGAATTGGAATGGAATAGAAAAGCATACTGGAGGTTGCAAAGGACTTGTCTTTTATATAAGGTTTCATCTGAAGATAAGATATTTTGCTAGAGTTTATTGGAAGTCCCTTGCTATGAAAAGCTTGGCAAGTCATTGGAGAACTTATTTTGGTTAGTTACATTTTTCACTGGTATCACTTTTTGTTGGCAGTGGAGTGACACACAAGGATAAATTTGTCTGTAAGATTATTGGAAAAAATACGAGAATTCTTCCAAGAAAGAAATCCAGAATAAAGATGAACCTCTGATTTTCATTTACATCAGTGGAAAACCAGAGAAACTTCACTGACATCAGTGGAGTTACTCTGGATTTAAATGCAACTGAAAACACTGTGTCTTTTAAGGACTATTTTCTTCTTATGAAATTCTTGAATAGACCAAATTATGCTTCCAGTGACCAGACACCCATTTAAATCACTGAGAGGTAATTGACAGCTTGTTTCCTAGCGTGTCTTTTTAAATAAAGAATTGATTTAGATGTTGCAGCATGGGCCGATCTTTCCTGCAGAGCAGGAATCAAACTCAAGCAATGAAAAGTATTTCAGGAAATTATCATCTTGTTTCAGACCACCGCGCAGTTTGCTGGAAACTTTTTTTCCTCCCAAGTTGCAGCTTGTCCCATAAAAATCACTTAATACCTTGGCATAATAACTAGATCAGATAACAAACTAGAACTAATACCATAAGATTAACAAGGAAGAATGAATATACCTGGCAAATGCAGCCCTTTTCCTTACCCTTCCTCTGAAAACTGACTGGTCTTGTTACAAATCTGTGCCTGAATTAAAACTATTGGACTGTTTTGTATCATCCACTTATTAGCAACAAGAAAACACTTAGCCTCCTGCCTGCTTTCATTGAGCTGATGAGGGCTAGCGTGCAGTGACTGCTAACTAAAAGCCAAGTGTAAATCCTGAAATTGGATCTTTTCTCTGTGCCTTTCTTCTTTCAACCCTAAGTCTTATGCTTGACCACATGCCTTTCTAAGGTGGTGACTAATTTATTGACATGATGACAAAATAATTGCCAACAGACTCAACATAGTGTACTTTGGTGGAAAATAGTATTTATATCTGCCTGTTTGTATTAGGCATGACTAGTTGCATTGTGAAAGACAGAGCAAATGTTCAATGTAGAAGTATAGCCTATACACTTCCATTACAAATGTAATGGCACAAAATGGGACCTAGCTAAAGACAAAATACTAAAAAACCAAAAAAAACAGCTTCTTGTGATCAGACAGGAAGAGAGTAGCGTCCAGCCCTAGTAAGTAATGAGTTCTTTCAGTTTCCACCGAATTTGGAGACTATTGCTGGGGTGAAATCCAACCTTTTGCATTGGCCTGGTACCAGTTCTCTGCACTAGTTTTACCAATAGTGCATAATGCATACCAAAATGGGTATCACAAAGTCAATGGTGAAGATATGGATAGAAGTGGGCATGTGAGAGCTAAAGTGAGCCACTGTCCTGATTTCCCCCAGTGATCTTTGATACCAAAGCCTCCCTCAGTTCAATGGAGCCTTATGCATGTGTCAGTACAGAACTCATGACCAGAAAGAACAAAACCGTTCATCTACAAAAACTGGTCCCCAGTCAGTAGTGTTAATAGGGAGGGCTGATTTTTTTGGTCTGTTTTCAGGAACTATCAGTGAGATGATTTAAAAGGAGGATGCAATGTGGTATGACAGGCTCTTAATTTGCAAAAGAAAGCAAATGTCAAAAGGATTTTTGATGCAGAAGAGACCATGCTGGCTGGTTTTAACATTGCAGACCTCCAAAGAGTGCTGCTGTTGTGGGTATGTGAATTTTATTTTCAGTAACAGGAATTTTCCAGTGTCTTTTTTTTTTTTTTTTAGAAAGACACCAAAGAGAATCTCAAAGGCAGTAACACCAATACTTGACTTTAGTCATGAATATGGTAGTCAAGTCTTCATTTTACTTCATTATTATTATTTTTTTTTAGCCTCTGCTTTGTCAGACAAAATGCCCCCTTTCAATTCAAAAGAAAGACAAGCCAAGGAGCTGGATTTTAGCTGTTTTTTATTAAAAATGAATTTGCACTTCACACAAGGAGATCTCCTCCTTGGTTAAACAACAAGGTTTTGTCCCTGGAATGGGCTGGTAAGATTCAGTATTTCTGTGCACAGTACTCAATGCTGAACTCCTTCTTTTGCAACATCACCACCAGAAATCCCACAGCTGCTGCAACAACAACTCCAGAAATCAAATCTGTCTCTGGGGTCATCATCCTCTCCCTCCTATCACATCCTGGATTCCTTTTTAATTAGGAGAAAATGCTGTTCTTACAGGCAAGAGGTTTCTGTCATTAGTGCTATGTGTCTGTCTTTGGGCACTTGGGTCCCAGATTAATTTGGAAGTTTGAAACAGGAACCATTCTCTTGAGCATTTCAGGTTTTTCCTCATCATCATGAAGGATCAGTATTGCTCTAACTCATCACTTTGAAACGGCCTTTTATACTTATGGTTTCTAATGGGCTGCTGAAATATGACACCTGAAGTGTGTGGTGATTTCAGAAAGTTTAATGATAGTCTAAGCATTTATCTTTACACTCCTAATCCCTTCTGTAGCCAGGAGATAAATTTTCAATATGTTGAAATAAAACTCATAAAACCCTTTCAGGTCTCTGCCACACACATGGCATAATCAGGATGTTGGTTTCATTATGTCTTTCCCACTACAGGCCACTCAAACTGACCCACTTTGTAACTACCTGCATCTTTTATCCCTGCATATCTGGTTGGTGTTAGTCCCCGACTGTCTCTTGCTTGGCATATTTCTTCAGATCCACTTACCTAGACCTCCTGCATTGAACTTCCATTGCCATGCCTGCTCTGAACATGTACTCTGAACAACCCCAGTTATCCACTAGAGTCAGTCTGACTCTGCTTTCCTCTTTGCTCTCACCTGGATCACCAGTTTCTGGCTTCCTCAGGTATGAAATGACACCTGTGCATCTGAGTTGTTGGAATTCTTTCCAACATCACTTTCTCAGACCAGCAGTCTCACCTCCCTATCAAAAAATTCAAAGATGTTAAATCTATTAGTGAGGGGAAACTGGATTTATTTGCAGAAGCAAAACCTCTTAGAACTTGTGTTAAGACATGATTAAGGTGATGAATAAGGTTGATTGACAAGACTGACCACAGTGCACTTTGCTTTTAACCCAGATTGGTATTGGATGATCTCCTCCATTCAAATGCTGATTGCAGTATGTTCTACAAATGTTCAATCTCATTTGCATCATTGTAGTATGGATGAATGTTTCTCTAGCCTTGAATTAATTCTATTGCTTACTGCTGTGCATTTATGCTAGTGAATCATTTTACATTTCTACATCCTTACGAATTATCATTCAGTACTGATACTGGTGTCTGAAATTTGCCCTCTTTTTTCTTCTAATGGTGGCATAACTAGGTTGGGGCAACTAGGGCAACTATCCTAAGTACCAACTTGAAAGGAGGCAGGGGTGGAGACATGCTGCCATGTGATCACACCAGTGGCTCACTAAGAACCAAAAGTTTTTGTGCTGTTCCTATGCCCCAACTGCATTCCTACACCACTGTATCCTTTAGACTATTTTATATCCCTGTCATTAGATCTTAAATTTAATCTGATTTTCATGGTCCATCTGACTATATACTTTACTACTCATACTCCTTTTAGTGGATTCAAAGATTATGAAATATTTAATATATTGGTCCACAGTTCCCAGTAACTCCACTCATCTCAGTGACATTGGTATGAAGTTGTTTTTCAGAAATGAGTTTAAATGCATGCTACTGAATGGGGGCCCCATATCCGGCCTTCCCAACACTTTGTTTTAGCACTGACCTATATAAATACTTGTTCTATAGAGCACACAGAAAATGTGGATGTGGTTCTGAAATGTTTGAGCATTAGGCTTTAACAGACAATAATTCTGTGCATTTTTCATTCCTTCCATTCAAGTACTCATAAAAGCTTCAGACTGTTTGTATCTACTTCACTTTTTGTGCCTATATTGGGAAGGTGAGTAATGAAAGAGAACTTTTATTGTATTCTATTATGTGTTCATATTTAGTGAACAAAAAGTAATGCTATTGGTATCTCTGTCAAGATTTGTCAGGAATGGTCCCAAAGCTCTTTAGGCTGTGAGCTAATCTCTGCTCATAGCTTCTTATTTATGGTGGTATAGCTCCATCATGGTCAGTACAATTAGTTTGACTGGTATTCCAAAAAAAAAAGAAAAAAAATTTGGTTGTGTGTGTATATAGTGCCAATGGATCAGCCATTATATGTGAGCAGTTATGGACAGATGGGCTCAGACCAAATCAGAATCCAGTCTGATTTACCTGTTGATTTGCCAGGAAATCATCAAGATAAAAGTAAATGAAAAAGGGAATCTTCCCTGCTACAAATTTCGTGTTCTAGTCCCTGCCAGTACACCACCGTATTTGGCTTCTCTCTCTCTTTCATACTTTTCTGTTGTATACCTTTCAGGATCCTTGATAAGAGATCAATGAACTTATACAATTACTGAAATACTTGAAGACACAATAGTCCAGTCCCATGAAATTGGTTCTCTTGGTGGCCATACAAAATTAAAAATGCCAGAAGGAATCATTCTTTTTCTTTGTCTGGTTATTATAAAATGCTGCAGTGAAAACTTGCTGACTAAATGTTTCTAGCCCAGGAGCTATTTGTGTTCAGTTCTCACTAGAGTATGGAATAAGCAATCTCTAACTGGATTATAGAATGGATTAAGAGTAGGCTATGGGTTTTGTTAACTGGATTATATAGTTATGCTCTCCCTGTATTGGGATCTCTACTTGCTTAGCAATTCCTGTCATTTAAACAAAGCATTGGAGCATGTGTCGTAGATGGAATCTGTTCCTTTACTTCAATTTACTGCTGCTTAATGAAAGCATGAATTGAGAAACAAAGCTTGCAACTAATGTATCTATTCAAAACCATGCTTTATTTTCTATATTAAAAATCCAGCTGTTTCAAACAACTTGCTGCTGCTAAATCCTAGGGTTGATTTAAGAGGCCATTAGATCATTGATCTAGCACTCCAAACAATTTACCTTTGCCACTTCAGTACTGACAGACCACAACAAAATGCTAGGGACTTGAAAAGCCTGCATCCTAACTTGGAATGCCAGATTCTTCTCAAAGTACAATGGACAAAATGGTGACCCTGATGTCTCCCAAACAGGGACATTTGAAAAGGGTCTTACTATTAGTGGTTGTATGCTCAGCCCTTTCTGGAGGGGGGGGGGGGTGGAAATCGGGCTTGTCTACCAGTCATAAGATGAGGAACTCAGAACTCCTTGTTAGTATGGAAAATCAGGTTCAGCAGGGTTCTAGTGACCTAGTAACAACTGTTGCACTTACAGTAACAAAACTAGGGGAAAATTTTTAGAAAACTCAGTGTCTGCACTCAATGGTGCTTCCCTATTCCGCACCCTAAAGACCTGACCTGCTCTACAGCAAATGCTGTGCTTCTGTCAATGGTATCTGAAGAGACTGGTGTGGAAACTAACATAATTGTTTTAGGGGGTTGTGTCTGTACCCAGTTTTCACACATTAAAGCCCTGGCCAGAATAACTATGGAATGGTGAGAGTATCTGTTGGCATATGAGAAGATGTACACATCTGGCAATTTGATTAAATCTGCTTACCCCTCTATAGCAGTCTTGGGGATAATATTTCCTTGGTTTCATGTGGAGTGATTCTTCTTAAACTTGTCAAATTCTTCCACAGTCTGGCCTGATAGGAATGAAGTGTGTGCATATTTTTTTGGCTGTTTTTAAAGTGTATGTAGACGGCAATATATCCTAGCACACTGCAGTCCAACAGCCAAGCAGCTGAAATGCCAGTACTGTACTTGGGCATGTGGTCACAACAAGATTTCTCACGTCTTTGTAAAACCTGCTAAAGCATCAGACATAGCTACATATACAGATTTTATAGCACTAGAAGTAGTGATCTCCAATTAGGGCAAGCCCCTAAAATTCCCTTGGGTATTGCTCCGTAATTAATTTAAACTGTGTAAGAGTTAACAAATCAATAATTCATTGCGATTCCTTAGCACTGTATTTATATAGAGTACTGCCACAACCTTTTAAAATTACTGTACTCGTATGTGCTCTCATTTTGCTCCAGTCTTAGCCAAGCTTTAGTTTTGGTTTCTCGTGGACCGTGTTCAATTGCAAATTAAATCTGTCCAAGTCGCTTGTCTCTTCAGAACACCAAGGCTATATTTCTATTCCAGTTCCAATTTGATTCTCCAGTCTTATTTTCTACCTCACCTGTCGCAGTCTCCATCGGCCCAAACTACAATAGAAGTGGGGGAAGTAATCTGACTTTTTAAGAAGGAAAAAAAAAATCTTTATTTCCAGTGCCTGCAAAGTTTGAAGACATTTTGCTTGCAGACCGCCATACTCCAGATAGTGTGGTCAAGATATTCTCATTATTTACCATTTGGTTTTCTCCACATTGTTTCTAATATTATCTAACTAGCCCAAATGGAAGGGAAGTGGACTTGTACCTACAAATCTGAAGGATGCAAATTTGAAAGAAGGGACGTAAATTCTTTATAGAGGGACATGGACTATAAAAGGAAATGATAAGGTGCTACTAAGTACAAATGTAGGATGCATATTGGGAATAGCTTCCTGAACACCAAGAGAGTTTGTGGGTTCTTTTGGATGCAAAATCCTAAATAGAAGGCAGAAAATCTTCTACATTTTGTGAAGCATTTTTAGTACAGCTAGATCTTGCAGTAGTTAATATGTTGGCCACAACAATTCTCTGTTGAAAAAGGGAGATGGATAAGATGGTCAATAAGCAAGTCCTATTCTCATGGGAATGTACCTTATTGTGAGGGAAGTCCCCGTGTCTAAGAAACAAGGCCCTCCTTCAGCGTGAGTAAGGATGGCAGAATCCATCCCTATGATCCAATGATAGGCGAAGAGAAAGGAACAACACAGGAAGGAAAAAAGTTAAAAAAAAAAAATTAAAAAAAAGTTGCGAAAACAGACAGGAAAATATACAGCACAAGGGAAAGAAAGAGAGGGAGATGAACAAAGAGGTGCGTATGTAGATAACAGGAAAAGAATGAAAAAAGAATTGCAGCAAGGAAGAGAGAATGGATGTGACCAAGGAAAAGATTAAAGAAATGCTAGAGGGCCACAAGCATGCTAGAAGACATACGAAATGGAAGTAGCGCAACATGAGAAATGGAGAAGAGGGAAAAAACTAGGAAATCTAGTGCTGAGGAACACACTTATTAGATTGCCTTAACAGGAAAATGTTGAGTCCTGTTTCCTTTGCTTGATGTTTTTCTTGCTCCATTGCCAGAAGTTTGCATTTGGAAAGAATAAGGACTTCTTAATTTCATTCTCCTCTGATTCTCATTAGTGTGGAATCTTTGGGTGCAGGTCTTGAAAAGCACTGCTATGGATTAGTATTACAACAGGGGATATTTTGAATTCTTTTTTGGCTTTGCAGTATGATGGTAGAGTTGAGTCCCCTTCCCTTCCCTTAAGCTCTCTGAGACATTCAGCTCCTGGCTTTTTCCTGTCCCTACAACACCAGCCCCCAAGATCCCTTATGCTTCATCTAGTCATCTGCAGCGTATACGTGTCTTTGGGATTTGCAATTCTCCATGTCGTTCTATTTTATTAAATAGCTGGAGTGCACACAGCAGGGCTTCATTTTTCATTTGGGGGGAGATGACATGGGGATCATGAGGGACTTGCAAAGAGGAAAGAGCTGAACCCACTGAATGAATTGTGGATTGCTTACCCAGCCTCAATACCACCTTTTTAAGGTGTCTCGCATTTTCAGCACGATCCTCAATTCTGTTGCCATCATGTTTAACTCCTGCACACCTCAGTGCTCGTTGGACTGTACCATTTTTAAGCTGCAGAGTGATATGATTTGCATAATGATCTTGGTGCCACAAAAAAAGCTAAGAAATAGCCTCATCTCCCCTCCTTCTTCCATACATGCATGTACAGTAAGGGGTAGGGGCAGTTCTGCTGAGGGCATGGACTAGGATACTGGAAGCCAAACAGCCACTTACTAGGTTTCTTGAAAACAGCAGGCTGGAAGAGCTCTCTAAAGATGAGATCCAGTGCTCCTCATGGAGAATACATGAACAAACCCAAACTATTCCAAAAATGTTTTTTCATGTTGAAGCATACCGCTTATCTGTATTATTTCCTACGTCACAGCTGTACCTAGACCTATAGAAGAAAAGGCATAAGATGTTGCACAAAGCAGAAGTGTGACTCATTAGTTTTACATGGGGACATGTGACATCAAGGTATGACTTCCCTTTAGCTGTCCCTATTCTGGTGGCCCTTAGTTCTTATTCAGTACTGATTTTCCTTTGCCCTCCACTCGCCCTTGCCATTTTGCTTTTGCAATGGTACATATGTATGTGATGATGGATGTTTTAAAACGGGCAGTCAACTTTTCTGGGGGTTGCATGTGGTGAGACTAATGGCTATTTTTAGAAATCCTCACCCATATAAAGTACCAAAGCACCCAAGATCTGTTTGGTTGTTTTTGGTTTGCAGATGCTAATTCCAACCAACTTCGGAAGTTGTAGATGTTCAGTTAGTCTTGAAAGTTAGGCTCTGGTGAACCAATTAGCTGACACTGACCACTTCGAGTTGCATGGTTTTCACAATCGGTCAAATTAGCAGTGAAGTATAAGCCTTTTTTCTTCTACACAGTCTGGACAGAAACCATTGCACATCCCATGCTTCAAGCTCCAGCCCATGTTTTGCAATGGCAGGAGTGCCATGTAAACTGTTTAGGCTACTTATGCCAAATTCTTCAAATATCCATACGTACTAGTGGTCTCTCAAAAGTACTCATCCCCTTGCTCACCTTCAAGTTGACTTGCTTTGCTTAAAAAAAAAAAATGGGTACTGTGTTTTAACTATTTCTTGCTCCTAAAAAAAAACAAAACAAAAAAAATGTCAAATATATGATGATAAAATGTTGTCTGCTGGCTCGTGTTTTCAGAGCTGTTACTTCAGCTCACAAAGGAGACTGCTTGCCTAGAGGACCAGAGCACTCCCGTGTCCCTGTAAAATTCACTTGGTATTGGCAGGCTGGTCTAGGTCAGTTGCAGACTCTATAACATCAAGTGCATTTAAAGAAAGTCATATGAAAGATAAGAGTTCCCAATGCAGTTAAGAATCTTGTTGAGGTTTTTTTTCATTGCCCTCCTTTTATCTCTTCCCCTTGTGTTTCTCAGGGTTTTATTTATTTATTTATTTTCCCCTTCCTTCATGCTCTGGTAGTGCTGCTGAATGTTGATGAGACAACGGGCCAGATAAAGCTAAGAGATAACAAGTAGATTTTTTTTCTCCTTCTCAGTGGGAGTTTCTAACTGGCATTGATTATATGTTACTTGGATGCCTTCCTAATTTTAATGAATGGCCATTGCGATAATGTCTGGATTTTCTGTTGTAATTCAGCTGTTTGATTGAAGTCACAAACATTGTCTGTTAATGCTGGAGAGGTTGTCCAAATTGTTTAAATAGCTGTGTTTTGTAAGGTTCGTGGTTTAGAAAATAAAAATAAATAAATGTAGGCTGTTTAAAGCTGTGGCCTACTTAACATCAGTGCAATTTAATGTTTTTATGAAGTGAATTTTCTACTCGTATATAATGGTGCATCTATAACTGTACTCAGAAATAGGTTAAAAGACAACCAAATGCCATTTACATAAATCTAATACTTGAATTACAATGCACACAACCAAATCATGGTAAGATGTGGCAAAGCATTTTGTGCTGGAGTAGATATCAAAAGCAGCCTGCAGTTTTCAGTTCACCATTTACTTCACTGGAGCAGAGGAACTGCATGGAGACTTGAACTACAGGTAGGTATGTTGTTTGGAAATAATACCATGCAATATCTTGTGACTTCAGCTCATCAGATGAATCAGCTTGACAGAACTATTGCTTGCTCATCTGAGCTCAGCAATCTGCTTGACAGGTAAATTAAGAATCTTTTTTTTTTTTCTCATCACCCTTATGGCAGGAAGGTGTTGAGTACAGCAAACTCTATGCTTGGGCTGCGATGTGTTTTCATGACAAGTTTGCAAGGGTAAATTATGGTGGTAGCAGAAATTGATGGGAAAATGCTGGAAATGAGTCCTCTGTTTTAGAATTTTCTCTTACGCTTAATAACCTTGTTTATATCTGCTAGCAAGAAGCTGTTTTGTATGATCTAACACAACAAGACTAGGGTGTATTTGAACCCTAAAAAGTGATTTTTAAGTATAAACTATTTTTTGTTTGTCTAGGTTTTTTTTAAAGCCAGCCATAGGGCCTGATTTTTACAATTAATGGTTTGGCTGCCAAAGAATTTGTTTTATAAGTTGCCAAAACATGCCCTAAACATATAGCAGCATACATTTTCTCTCTCTTGGTCTAATATTTTTTATAACGTAGCAAATTCTGGCTCCTTCCCCTGCATCAAAAAGTGTGGAGTCCTTAAAAATGTGGGAAAACAAATTTACCATAAGTAGCATACAAAACCCTTGACTGACTTCTGGCTGTGTAAAGTGATTTCTGTTGGGAGGTTACCTAGGGGTAAAAAACTGTGATGGCCTGCCACGCCCGATACGTGTGTCCAGAGGCCTGCCTTACTCCACCTCTGCAATTAAATAGTTCACACAAATATAGTGTATGAAGTATTTGGCAGCAGTGATAATCATATGCTGAAATTCACGCACATCTCTTCTGCAAATGTCTTAGAATCATAGAACTAGGGTCAGAAAGGACCTTGTAGATCTTCAAGTCCGACCTCCTGCCGGAGCAGGAGAAAAACTGGGCTCAAATGATCCCAGCTAGGTAGGCATCAAGCCTCTTCTTAAAGACCCTCAGGGTAGGAGCCAGCACCACTTCCCTTGGAAGCTGGTTCCAGATCCTAGTCGCCCTGACTGTGAAGTAGTTCTTGCAGATGTCTAATCTGAACCTACTCTCTAACAACTTACAACCGTTATTCCTTGTCATGCCAGGGGGCGCTAGGGGAAACAAGGTCTCTCCCAAACCCTTCTGGTCCCCCCTAGTGAGTTTATAGATGGTCACCAGGTCCCCCCTCAGCCTTCTCTTGTGAACAGGTATGATGTCATACACATCATTCTCCTGTAAATCTCCCTTATAAATAAGTCACTTGAGATAATACTATGTTATTTTTTGGCCTACAGAATTCAGGTAAGTTGGCCAGGCTACTGGCTTAGGTTCCCTGCTTTTGACATATTTCTACTTGTCCCCACCCTTGGAAATACCCTGGTAGATATGGTTAAATTTGGTCCTGAATATTTGCATACAAGCTAGACCTTTGGCTGGTGTAATTTTCTTTAGCTTCACTGCATCTCAATGGGATTATGTTGATTTACACCAAGAGGATTCAACTCCTGTGAAGTAGCGAAAGTTATAACTGTCTGCATAAACTACTAACAAGTCACTTCAGGCCAAACTCTTTGCTGTGACATTTTCTCTGAAATTCACTTTAATAAGGTAATATTTTCTTCCAGTTCCATAAATGCAAATCAGCTGTACTGTACTACTTATATTTTCTGTTTTAATTAGAATCTGTTGGTTCATCTATACTGCAAATGCAGGTGAAAGTGAATTATTTTACCAATCTTTCATCTTAATTACCTTGATTAGCTTTCCTTTCTTCTTAATTTTATTAAATCTCATCTCTGGAAATGTCCTTTAATTCAAGACAATAAATAAACTTTTATTTAGCAAGCTGTGGAAATGAGGGGATGTGAAGCAAAGATTCTACTCATTAAGCATTAAGGTTACTAATACTCTTACACTAATTACCCGTTCATTAAGTTGATTGTCTTAGCAGAAAAACAGGCTTCACTTCTGTCTTGGATCATCACATTTATTTACATGTGCAGGAAGACAAAAAACCAGCAAAGCTTAAAGTTAATACCTACAATACTTCTAAGACTCTAATGCAGTTAAACATCCCTACTATAGAGCAGTGCAATTCTCTCGGATTTTAAAGCAGAAACTATAATGTTGGCTGGTTTTTGGTTGTGTTTTTCCTTTCAGGCATTGTATGAATAAAAAAAAAAAAAAAAAAAAGAGCAAAATTTGGGACTCATTCCTGTTTGAAGCATTTCTTATAGCCCAGGTCTTGGCAGCTGCCTGCTTAGCTTTAGCCTGTGAATCCTTTTCTGAGTTCCCTAAATCTCTGCATGCTTTGCATGGGGTGCCTAGGCATCTCACTTGTAGTCCTGGATTGCACTCTGTGGACCAGGCACTTATGTCTTTCATTGAATTGGGCCTTACCTACATACAAGACAGTGCCATTTCCATGGGTGACCATGAAGCTCTTGAAGGCTGACCAAATTCTCACAACCTGTTCTTGAGGCAATCTATCCTTCTTTTTCCTGCCATGCCTTGATGTAAAATGTTATTAAAGCATGGAAGGCTGCCCTGATCTTACACTAATGATTGCTAGGTATCAGGGGCCTATGCCATAAGAGCTAATTGCATGGCTCCACTCCTCTCCTACATCACATCCCTTGTCTTGCAGGTGTTTGGAGTTACCAGTTCTGTGGGACACTTGTCCCTAAATCTCCATGCCACTTCAGGCCTGCCTTCCTTTGTTACAGTTGCAGCCTTCCTGGCTTCTGCCCCACTACTCTGGCTGTCCCACAACCAAGGCCCACTGTTCTAGACTTGGCTTCTGGCCCCCAGCCCTGGTCTTGTCCCTTACAGTGCTGGGCCCCCCAGTCCTTGTCTCCACCCTCCTCTGGGTTCTCCATATTCTGCCCTGCTCTGGGCTATGCACCTGCTCTGCCTTGAACCTGCCCCCAGCAGGGCTCAAGACAATTGCATGCCCCTAGAACAGTGAGACCTCCAAACCATCCCTTTACTCCCAACCCAAGTCACCAGTCCAACTTCAGTTAAACCACTTCAGCCTCCTGTTAAGCACCCAAACCCTTGCTGGGCTTAACATAAAATAAAGGCTACTTGCCTGCATACCAAGCATCTCTCTCCCTCTGTCCTGGATAACTCTTTCTTGTTCCCAGGTCTTCAGAGTTCCTTTCTTCCAGCCCCACTGTAGACTTAGGGGCCCCACCATGGTGCTGCCAGGAGCTTCACATTCCACAATTCTCTGAGCTGGTCTCCTTGACTGGCTCTATCCCAGGGTTTATATAGGTCTGGCCTGAGCCCTCTTCTAGTTATGTGATGCCCCCAGTCAGCTGATCTGACTACAGGGCTGTCCTTTAATCCCCACTCTGCTGGCTGCCTCTGCCATAAAGACTCTTCCCTTAAAGGGGCTGTACCATCCTCCAGTAACAGGGCCGGGGTTCCCTGTAACAATGAGGAAGAGACAGATGGCTCTTTAATTTAGCAGAAGAGTCGTAATAAGACCCAGTGGTTTGACATGGATACTAAAATTTCAGTCCAAAACAAGGTACAAGCCTTTAAAGGAAGGTCATTAGCTACTTGGATAACTTACCTCATGAATATTTTTACCATATCCATCAGTTAGTATTTAAATCAAGGCTGAAAGTCTTTCTAAAAGATCCACTCTTTCTGATAGATATCTTGAAGGAAATAGTGTTTGGCTTCAGCTAATATTTCATATCAGCACTGATATGACAGTATAGTGGTTTCTACAAAATTTACAACGTCAAGTTTTCTTAACTATATTACTAGCCCTGTAGTCACCAACAGGGAAAAAACGCCCCCAAAACAGACTTATAACTTGATGCAGTGCTGTGTAAGGTCCTATCTATGTGGTGATGCTTGCTGTGTTGATAGACAGTTGAAACACTGTTTGGGCTTTAACCTTCAGGGGACATTAAATTATCTTCCAGTTTTCATAATGGTTTTGCTGCATTTGACATTTTTAAAGGTTATTTCCTTTGACTCTGGGAACCCGTTAAAAAGATTCCATCCCGAAGTCTGAACCATATTCCAAATTTTTGTAAAGGAATGGGTAGACAAGCTCCCAGGGTAGACATCTCTGCTGGATGTGGTTCCCATGTTTGGAACATGGATAGAGACTCCTGTATTACACTAAGATCCCAGAACAAAACTACAATGAATCTGCAGGGAAGATAGACAGCATGCAATAACTCAAGGATGCATCCTGTTTAACACTTCTGCTGTTTCCTTGAGTTGAAAGATCTAGATGTTTGCTGGGCCACTGTCACTTTTTTCCCACTGACAAAATTCTGAGACGATGGTATGTATAGTCTTATGGCCTTACTAATATTTCTCTTGGGAAATGTGCTGTTTCCATAGACTTCAAGGGAAGATGATGATGAAGATAATTTAAGTTTTCTCACCTCTAAACAGGAATTAAGTCATAGAGGTAAAGTACCATGGCCAAAAACATGGTACTTCAAATAAATTAATAACTGAGCCAATTCTAAAACAGAGGTCTCCTCATTCCTTACCCAGAACCTGTAATCTCTTTGGGAGATGCACCTTGTTTCAGAAATACCGAACACAAAGACAGATGAATGACTTAATATCACAGTCTCTTAGTTCATCGCACTTTAGTATGGATTGTGCAAGTTCTAGTTGTTTTGTAAAATGAAAATACTTCATTAGACTAAAAAAATTAAGAACTAATTTCATCCTTCTTTTACATTAGTGTGTATATAGCTAATTTTATGTCAAAATAACATCAATCCTAATAATAAAACATACCATAAAAACTAAAGCTACTTATTTTAGCTTTCAATAAGAAAGACCATTCAATTTTGTCATCCCTTGGGGTGGCTTCAAATTTATAAAGAAATGAATGCTTTTTAAACTGTTTCCTCTCTCTTTGTCTCCTTAAGCAACCCAAGCCCCACTCAGCTGAGCATCTATTATTGCCCTGCCTGCAAGCTAGTTGACAGTGAGCTTCAGATGCAGAGGCCTACACGGGCAGCTCCATGCCTGGAACAGCTGCAACACACAGGATACTGCTGGCTGCTATGGTGCTGATCACTGAGGTAGGGTCAGACATGACTGCAGTGGCAGCTGTAGCCCCATTGTCACCAACCCCCAAGTTACACTGCTGCCTAGATGATCCAATGGTAAGGAAAGAGGAGTGGTTTTGCTATGGTATACCCTTATATAAAAGAACTACAAAATATGATGGTTGCTTCTGTCCCAGCTTGTGGCAGAGGGTGTTCTCCCACTATACAATATGGCTAACAACCTTTGACATGTGTCTACAGAAGCCATATATTCTGCTTCTGAGCACACATTACACTTCTAAAGGTCATGGAATTTTTTCAGGCAAACTTTTCTCATGTGTATGCTGAAATCAAGGAATAATGAAGGAAAATCGTGCGAGATCCAGACTACTTCAAAGGTGTTGTAGTACATACAGTAAATCAGTACATATAGTAAATTGTCTATACTTAATGGCTGAAGTTCTGGCAGGAGATAGCAGCTGCTGTTACCAAGCCATCAGAGCATGTGCACCATTGGCTCTGCACGGCTTTGCTTAGCAGCTGTGTTGCCAGAGGGATGTATATCCAGGGAAAGGCACTGGCTTCTGAAGGGACAGTGCAGATAGAAGATGCAAGAGTGTTTTCATGCCCCTTCTGCCAGGCACAGCAGAAGCCTTATGCCGTTCCGCCAAGATGGAAGGAACTGTTACCATAGAAGAAGCTGACATGTGAACTTGCTAAGTATTGCCAACAGAGCCTTGAAGCATAGACTGGACCTAAAACTCTCTGCTTAGCACCTGAAAGTTGCAAGCTTTAACTCAATCATTTTGTACAGCAGAATGAAGATATTAGATTTATATATTTTTAAATGCCATCTGTGATTTTTGAAACGCACTTAAATACAAACACAATTACATTGGCCATTTGAACTGCCCAGACTACTGATTCTTAACCAGGGCGCTGTGACACCCTATGGGAAAAACCCTTGAGAGTTTTTCAAGGGTATTAATCATGAAAACATGATTCACAAGAGAAATCCAGAATTTTCAAACAGGAATCCAGTGTTAAAAACATCTTGATTTGTGATCTGAGTTCTTTGCAAAAAGAGTGAAAACTAAGAGCTGGCATTTTCCAAGTCCAAAAAGGCTTGGAACCACTGATCTAGAGCCAAATGCTTTACTTCAAATGTGCCTCCCCCCCAAATCTATCACCAATCAACCAAATGAACAATATGGTACTGACCATGTCTAGTGTTCTGGTTCTGTCTGGTACTGAAGGGCTTGTAGGATCAGGATCTAAAATGTTTCATGTTCTCAAAGCATGGATTTAAAAAGATTTTTAAAAAATTGTCTGCCCTGCCAATGATTGTGTGTATTTAGTAGAAATTTCATCAGTACTCTCAAGCTCATTTGAGGGCAAATTTTTGCCCATCTGATTAGAATTCACAATGTCGGCCAATCTTTTTCTTCGTGTTTCCAAAACTTCACACTGGAAAACAGAAGACACTCAAAGCTGGCAGCATAAATAAAGCCGAAGAGGAGATAAGATCATCTCAAAGGGGAAGCAATCTAGGAAATGGTGAAGATAAGAGATAACAGTAAATGTACATTAGCGTGAGCTGAAAATCAATTGTTGCAATTGGAACTGGAAATGCTAGAGCAGGAGAAATAAATTGGAAGTAAAACACCTTGGTCCTGCACCATTTGAAGCCAAAGAGTGTTTTGCTATTGGCTTCAGTAAAAGGAAGCCATTTGGATAGTAAAAGTGGACCATTTGGACAGTAAGGCAGGAACAAACTAGAAAAGCACAGTGGATTAACTAACTCGACCACTCAGAAAAGTACTTCTGTAGCCTTATAAGCTTGCTAGGTGCTTTACAGTTATTACATTGTTTTGTAATGCTTGACGAGGAAGGATGAAGGCAATTTGCATGAATGAAATCCCCTCAGGAAACCTTGACTTCTTGTATCCAACAAACAAGTGAAAAAGTCTCAAAAGTTCTAATTAAAAACACTGGAAATTAATTCACATTTCATTCCCTTTCTTCTTCTGATCTTACTTTGCCCACTCCCAACCTGTTAGACTGAAAATGAGTTCATTGCATTGCCAATTTGATATGGGTATTCATCGTTACATCTTCCCCCTACTTCTTCCTCCCCTCGTACACTTGCCGCCCCACCCCCTTAAACTGCAGATGTACCTTGTAGTGCTTTGAGTCTTTCTGCTCTGAAAAGTATTTTAAAATCCGTCAAATGGAAGAGGCCCTTGATGAAAATCTTCTTTTAAAAAATATTTGAACTAGAAACAGGCCCGAATCAAAACGGCTGAAAATCAAAACTGTTGTGATCACCCATGAGACATTTTGAATCCCTGCCATTGTAGATCTAGGCCTGACTTTGGACTTGAACTTTTTTGTAGCCGGTCCTGAAAGGAACGTTTTATACAGTGTGAGGAAGGACTGTGCTGAGGCATGATGCATCTGCTCTGTGCCTGCTAATTCCCAGACTGTAAGCATAAAAGTTGTATTAGAGGAAACAAAACCCTTGATCCAAACTTCATAACTTATCATCAAATCTCAGCTTTCTGTGGTAGCAAAGTTGTGTTTGTCAATGTAGGCAAAAGGATAATTATTTGGGTCTAAGTTTGTATACCCCTCATTACAAGTGGGTTTTTTTCGGACAATTGGTTTGCCTGGTCTTCCATTGAGACTTGAGATCCTGTGGGGGGGGGGGGTGCAGTGCCATAGCAACCAAGTTTGGTGCCTGGGGTGAAGCCCGCTGCAGCAGTCCACCTTCGCCCCACATATAGATCTGACGGGCAACCCCCCCTCCCCCCGCCATGCTTGCTTCGGAGTGCACACAGCGCTAGAAGCTGCCCTTCTCCCGCATCCCTGCACCCCCCAAAAGACCCATTCACAGCTTTTACCTGTGTCTTGCACTGGCTGGGCAGCGCCTATTGGCATCCCTTTGCTTCAGCACCTAGTGCCCTCCCCCCCACTTGCTATGGCACTGTGCGTGCATGTGTGTGCACGTGCATAACAACCCCCCCAAACCCCTACCTTGGATACAATGCATTATTTTTATTCATATAACATGTTACTTATTTGAGATAATTTGCTATTTAAAAAAAAAGAACCCATGTGCTTTCACGTGACAAAAGAATAACTATCCAAGCAAGTAAAATGCTAATGAAATAGTAGCCCTCATTTTGGTGTCTTTACCCTTTTTCCTCCAAGGTTTTGCTGTTTCATACTGAGGTTCATTAGAGTGGAAATGGTTGACTTTAAAAAAGAAACACCAGCTAAATTGCTAGGGTGTAGAATTTCCTTTCAGATCATAATTATAGGTGATCAGTGGAGTGTGTAATTAGTAAGTTGGGTGAAGGATATTTTCAGAACAATCAGTAGTAATCCCTCCCCCCCCTCCCCCCCCAGCTGTTCTTTTCTCTGCTTTTGGAGACCTTTTGTCTGCCTTAGTAGGTGTGGTCCATTAAACGTCACAATACAAATATCGAAACTTGTGTAAGAATGGGGGCTGATACAAGAAATAAAAGGACAAACAGGCCAAAATCCTCTCAACCTTCCCTGTAATAGGTCTTAATCATTTTCACCATGCTACTTGCACTTGAGTGAAGTCAGTTGTCCAGAGCAAAATAAGACAGGCTCATTTCCAGCTTCCCTTGACAGACCTGAGAGTCTCTTGCTATAGTCGAGATTTGCAGTTGCACAGCAAAAATGCCAGAAGCTGTCATTGTTTTCAAATATCAGAGGAACGCTGGGGCCATTTCTTGGAGCTATGAATAATTCATAGAATAATTCAGTGAATCTGTCCAGCAGGGTGGCTAAAAATAGCTGGGTAAACGGCGTGCCTATAACCTTAAAAAATCTGTGGTGTGCATAAGTGATTAGAAAAAAAAAAGAAAAAACCCATAACCATACAGTGCAGGGGAAAGCGTTAAGCTACAATGACTTTCTTTTTACTCTGGAGCAAAATCAAGAGCTCTTCTTTTAAAGATACCATTCCACTTTCTTTGGGAGGGTGTTTGGTACATTTAGGTGTATTTGGTTAGAATAATATCCCTATCAAGACTTTTGTTAAGACCTGTCTCTAGCTTTGTAGATGCAACCATACCCAAGGCACACAGGTTCCTGTTAAGAAAGCTTCGCTGCAGCTCAGCTTCTCTTCTTTCCCCAGTGATATGGGGATATAGTTGTGAGAATGGCTACTCTGGGGAGGTAAAGCATCCTGGCTTAAAGAAGGGGATGAAGCCCCAGGTGGTGGCTGCTGTTTATGGTATTGCAGTGACAAACATTCTTTCTTGGTAAAAAGACTTTCTGTCTATGAATGGTCTCCTCAGGCCCCTTGCTCACCCGCCTGTCTTACCACTCCCAATTGCAGAAGAGAGATCCAGAACTTGAGCTGCTGGCAAATCTCTGTATGAAGTGAATCACACCTCTACATTCAAATACCCCTACCAGTTGTGAGATTGGCCTTTGCAGTTCAGGACCAATTTTGCCTGTAACAAGTCTGCAGTCTGCAGTTGCTCTTGAGACCTTGGTCTCCAGCATGCTTGAGAGCAGCCACTTGGGACCACCCTAGTAATGTTTGAATCTGGTCTCTAACTTTAACACTCATAATACAAAAAAACTGTGAAACTCTGGTGCAAAGTTTTCAATGCAGCCTTAACTAGGAAGTTGCTAATGGCACCTCTTACATAACTGCAACTTTTGATAATTAAATATGCTTTTCCTTCTTGGTCCTTTTTAAAACCAGACACTGGACTTGTGAAATATTGTTCCTATTACTTCATTAGTTTTTCCTAGCTCATTGTTCCATCAAGTCTGCTACACTAATTTGTAGCTAAAATTGCACCAATGTGTGAAATCTGAGGGTGTCTCTGCAGGTTTTTGTTTTTATATTTCTGTATTGAGACACCCTGGGTATAAGTGGATGCCGAATGCTGCAACTGTCCTTATTTGTCCCTAAATGCATTGGATATATTGTTTGATTTATGTACAAATATATAGGAAAATAGAAGCACAATGGCTAGAATTAGCCTCTCTTTCTGGACAACCTCAATTACTGCTACCTTTGGGGAATCCACTGACCAGTGGTTTCCCCAGAGTCTTTCAGGACTCACCCACCCTGTTTCTGGTGCCAGCCTCTCTCTCCCCATTGCATTTCTGAACAGATTTATGATTCCACTTTTGAGTGCTGTAACACTTAGTTTGTGAACTGCTAGCCCAGAGAGCAAATAGGTGCAGAAAGTGGGTGGGCCATGGCTGCCTCCTCAAGCTACTAGGCAACAAAACTGTCCAGCTGCTGATGGGAGCATGTCTACATTCCTAGAGCTCCCTGGCAGGTGGAGCTACTTGGAAATTTTTCAGCTGAAATATTTGTTCAATGAAAAATAACTGTCTCATGAAAATGGAAGTTTGAATAGGAAATGCCACCTCTTTTATGTCCTTTTTGGGGGGCTGCCATTAAAAACTAGGACACCAGAAACTGAAGGATTTTTCTGATATCTGAAATCCAGCTTTTTCAGTTCAACTAAAACATGAAAACATTGGTATAAAACTTGTGCCAAAAACTGAAGACTTTCTTTCCTTAATTTATTGGTGTAAAATAAAAAAAAAATAAAGATTTAACAGCCAGTTGTAATCTTTGTTCTTCTTCTGACACAGTTATATGCACAAAGCCCACAGTGCAGCCTTTGGGAAGGATGGGGCTTCCAAGGGAGAGGTTTTGAGAATGGTGCCTAACAAAAGGAACCTTTACTCTTTATTCATATGTAGCATCAACCTCTGAAGAAACCTGACCCAACCTCTATACACATGTAAATAATGTTTAATAAAACTCAGGTTAACCAGTCACATAAACTCCCTGTAAGAGTCAGTAAGGTTGGCAACAGTCTTCCCCCTTGGTGAACGGTGTCATGGCCTAACATGGGCAATCATTTCCTTGAGATGCTTTCTTCTGGTTTCATAAACAGCTAAAGCTGTGAATTATGATGCATGACAGAGTCAAGGACATATATTATGTATGTTGTAGCTAGTGATTGCTGTGTGAGAGAATGCGGCATTGAGCCCATGTCCCATTTCTTCCAGTTCTGAATACTGCATGGCTTCATCTTCTGTGGCATTTTCAATAAGGAATACTTTTCTTTTCCTTTTGATGCAGGCTTAAGTTATTTTAGCTTTACTTAAGGGATTTCCCCTTCCTCTCCTGCCCTTCATCTTTGAATAGTTATGTCGTTTAGTGACAGAGTGCCATCTCCACTCTGGTACTGGAACAGAAGGTGTTAAATGTCTCAGAGTGAAGATCAAACCATATTCATAGGCTGACCAGAGTAGAAGACCTGGGGATGTCTGACTACCTCAGCATAACCAAGCAAGGAAACATCCAGTGTGGCCTAGTGTATATATGGGCATTTTTACACATGTGTGGGGATGGTGCTTTAATTAGTGAGCCATGCTAATTAAAAGTCTCCCAAGCATCACGTGTATCAGCATTCTCTGTGCTGAAAAATAGCAGGGGGTGGGGTGGGAGTGCTTTGAACTAAAGCTCATTGAATGAGCTTTAATTGAAAGTGACCCACTGCCATTTTACAGCATGGCGATGTGGATACATATGATGTGGGAGGGTGTTGCAGCACGTTTATTTCTGTGCCCCAGTGCTGGGTTTCCAGTGCGTTGGAGCTGGCTTCCTGCACATCTATAGGAGCCCTATGGCACTAGACTAGTTTTCTGTAGGTCTACCACTCACCTTATTTGTGGTGCTGGACATTCTACTTTGACTTCCTCATGCCTAACCTTCTTCAGTGTAATACAGAAAGAAGTCTCTTCTCTTTGGTGTCTGTGGCTGAAAAGTACTATGTGAGAACCAAGTGGCAATAATAATGATATGAAATGTCCAGCAGGAGCACAACGGTTCTTTCCCCACAGATTTCAGAAATACCTTCCCCTGATCACAACCTGTATACTGCACTTGTATACTGGCCAGGGAGGGTGGTTAACCCTTTGCCTTGCATTCAGTTAACCTAAACTGAATATTGGATTCACTTGTGTGGTGCAAATCTACTCTAATTCTGACATTTACAATCTACTGCAAAAACCTATGTTCTCTCATAGAATCATAGAAAATTAGGGGTGGAAGGGACCTCAGGGTTGGAATGGACCAAAGTCCAACCTCCTGCTTAAAGCAGAACCATCCCCAACTAGATCATTCCAGCCAGGGCTTTGTCAAGCTGGGCCTTAAAAATCTCCAAGAACGGAGATTCCATCACCTCTGTAGGTAACTTGTTTCAGTGCTTCACCACCCTCCTAGTGAGAGAGCTTTTCCTAATATTGAACCTAAACCTCCCTTGCTGCAACTTGCGACCGTTGCTCCTTGTTCTGTCATCTGCCACCACTGAGACCAGTCTGGCTTCATCCTCTTTGGAACCACCCTTCAGGTAAGTGAAGGCTGTTATCAAATCCCCTCTGTCTTCTCTCCTGTAGACTAAATAAACCCAGTTCCCTCAGCTTCTCCCCATAAGTCATGTGGGGACACCCAAACCATTTTCATTGCTCTCCGCTGGGCTCTCTCCAACTTGTCCACATCCTTTCTGTATTGGGGGGCCCAAAAATGGACATAGTATTCCAGATGTGGCCTCACCAGTGCAGAACAGAGCAGAATAATTATTTCCCTCAATCTGCTGGCAACGCTTCTACTAATGCAGGCCAGTATGCCATTAGCCTTCTTGGCAACAAGGGCACACTGCTGATTCATATCCAGGTTATTGTCCACTGTAACCGCCAGGTCCTTTTCTGCAGACCTGCTGCTTAGCCAGTCAGTCCTTGAGCTATAGCAGTGCATGGGATTGTTCTGTTCTAAGTTCAGGGCATTGCAGTTGTTCTTGTTGTACCTCATGAGAATTATTTTGGCCCAATCCTCCACTTCATCTAGGTCACTCCGAATCCTAGGCCTACCCTCCAGCTTGGTGTCATTTGCAGACTTGCTGACAGTGCAATCCATCCCATCTTCCAGATCATTAATGAAAATATTGAAAAAAACGGCCCCAGAACCAACCTCTGGGGTACTCCACTTGGTATCGGCTGCCAGCTAGACATTGAGCTGCTGATTACTACCTGTTGATCCCAACAATCCAGCCAGTTTTCTATCCACCTTGCAGTCCATTCATCTATCCCATACTTCCTCAGCTTGCTTGCAAGAATGTTGTGGGAGAGGGTATCAAAAGCCTTGCTAAAGTCAAGGTATATTATGTCCACTGCTTTCCTTGCATCCACAAAGCCAATTATTTCATGATAGAAGGCAACCAGATTGGTTAGGCATAACTTGCCATTGGTGAATCCATGCTGATTGTTCCTAATCGCCTTCTCCAAATACTTCAGAAATGGATTTGTTGAGGGCCTACTTCTTGACTTTTCTAGGGCCTGAGGTAAAGCTGACTTGTCTGTAGTACCCTGGATCCTCCTTTTTTCCCTTTCTTAAAGATATGTTTTATATTTGCCCTTTTCCAATCATCTGGGACCATCCATGATTGACACAGGTTTTCAAAGATGATGGTTGAAAGCTCTGCAATCTCATAAGTCAACTCGTGTTAGGTGTTAGGTCAATCCCTCCTGATAACTCTGGCTCCAGGTATAGGGAATAATTTAGCCCCTATAAAGAGAGGAGAGAAGCTCAAGAAACTAGGAGTGCAAGCGGTCTTCTCCGCAATCCTCCCAGTTAGAGACTGAGGCCATCAGAGAGAGGAATGCATCGAAGAAGTCAACCAAAGGCTTTGGAGATGGTGTTACTGTGCTGGCTTTGGAGTCTTTGGCCTTGGTACATAGTTCAATGACACCAGTTTGCATGCAAGAGGTGGTATCCATCTCATGGGCAGATGGAAGAAACTCTTCTCCATGATAATTTAAGACCTGCTGAGGAGAGCTTTAAACTAGACAAGCCTGGGGAAGAGTGGGGGAAGATTCAGCTGCTGAGCACAAACCCATTGCTGGGCATAAACCTGCTGTTCAAGAGGACTTAGAGGATGGTAGTCACATAAAAGACACCCAGATTTCTGCCAACATCCACAGACACCTGCAGAGAGGCAGAAAACCTGAGATGATTAGGGGCAAGCTCAGCTCATTATGTGAATGCCAGAAGCATGGGCAACAAACAGGACTAACTGGCACTTCTTCTGCCAGACAAGGATTTTGACCTCATTGGACTGATGGAGACTTGTTGGGACAACACATATGAGAGGCTACAGATCTATAGGAGGGACAGGAATGGAAAGAAAGGTGGAGGGGAGGTTATGCCTAACAAACCTGTTGTCTTTCTATGACCAGGTAACTAACCACCTGGACATGGGACAGGAGGTGGATATCATCTGCCTGGATTTTGGCAAGGTCTGTTTCTCATGAAATCCTCTCAGTTAAGTCAGAGTTCTGGCCTAGACCAGGCTACAGTGAGGTGGGTTGGGAGCTGGCTCAGCAGCCGATCCCAATGAGTCTTGATTGATGGGGTGGCCTCATTCTGGAAGGCCATGTCCAGTGGTGCACTCCAGGGATCAGTGCTTGGGCCTGTGCTCTTTAATATCTTTATTAATGACTTGGATGAGGGAGTGAAAAGTGCAATGATTAATTATGTGGTTGATACCAAACTGTGGGGACAAGCGGGCACATCAAAGGACAGGTCAAGGATTCAGGAAGACCATGACAGGTTGGTCCTATGTGCCGAATAAAACTAGATGAGGTTCAACAGGGATAAATGCCGGGTACTTCACCTGGGTAGGAAGATATGGTGAGGGTTCTATACGATGGCTGGTGCACTGGCTGGCATCACATCTGAAAGGGACCTGGGGGTGGCTATCAAGCAGAAGATGAATATGAGCCACCAGTGTGATGAATTCATCAGCAAAGCAAATAGAACTGTGGTGTGCATCAGCTGATGTGTCGCCAGCAGATCCAGAGAGATGTTCTTCCCCCTCTATTTGGTATTGGTGAGGCATCCAGTTCTGGGCACCACACTTTAAGAAGGATGTGGACAAGCTCAAAAGGGAGCAGAGGAGGGTCACCCACATGATCAAGGGCCTTGGGGACAGGCCCTATGAGGAGAGACTTTAGGATCTGGGACTGTTCAGCATGAGCAAAAAACGCTGAGAGGTGAATTGATAGCTGCCTACAAATATGTCAAGGGAGAACACCAGGACCTAGGTGAACAACTTTTCACATCCGCTGGTATGTTTTACACTGTTTTACATACTGATGTAATTAAAACAAGAATCAGGAACCGAAAGAGATGCAGCTCTCCTGACTTGGCTGCACACAACAGGCAGCCATTTCAGTGCCTCGCTATTAGGTAGCAGGAGAACAAGTAATAGCCTTTTATGCCCTTAGCAAATTTCTGTCCTGGGATGGAGTGGACGATAAAACCTAAATCGGTATAATTTTGCACTGCTAATGTTTTACTCTCCCTCATATTCTTTTAGGGATACTTCTCTACCATGTTTGATGAAATTGCCCTGATTTGTCTGCTACCTTTTTATACCAGTGTGATTCTGATTATGCAGATAAAATTACATTTATCTGTGCCCATTGTGACACCACTACAGATGAAAGTCCTCTTCGAGGGCCAGTGCTTTTTCAGTAGTTTCAGTAGTGGATATATTTTGAATCTGCTCAGCATAAGTAGTTTTGAACCTTAATTAAATCTACCTTCCTAGCCTAAAAGAAGAAAGAATCTGTCTGTAAGAGGCCCAAGGACTGCATGAGTCCTTTTGCATCTTTTCGTTTTTGGTAATGTGCTGCAGCACAAAAGGTGCTGTTCCTGCTAAATACAATTTACTCTCATTTAGGGGAGTGCAGAAAAGGAGAGCTTTCAGATTGTCATGCTGGGCACAGAATAGGAATGGATGGTTGGCAATGTAGAGGATCAACGCCCTCTATTGTTGAAAACAAAATCTGAAGAATGTTTGTTCCTCTCTGGGGTTTTTTTCCCCTCAGCCCTTCTTTCTGACTTAAAAAAAAATATTTTAACCTTTTCAGATGATTGCTGACTGTAGCTTTAGCTTTACACATACCAGATGGCCTGGTTCATCTGGACACAAGATTATTTATGTTGCCAAGTGATTTTTGTCAGGATGGTCAGCAGGGCAAGGCTGGGTCTCTGTTGTCCTCATCAAATCACAAAATGGAAAAAAAGCCATGCAGATTTTTGTGCATTTTTATTTCCAGTATTGACACACATTGATGGAGTTCCAGATGGCTGAGGCACAAGCCCTTTGGCTTGCCAGCATCCAAAGGGCAGCACTGCCACCTGTTCTGGGAAACACAGGTTGGCCCATAAATTCTGATTTGTCAAGATTACCCTTTATGCAATATGCAGTATGATAATGACCCTGTGTTCCTCTTCCAGCATTCATTTCAGATGCGGTTATTTACCAGCTTTCCTCCCACCTCCTCTCCATTTGCAGCATGTTTTCAAAAATATCTCTTTCAGCCCACAGTCTCGAAACCTTACTAACTCCTGGGTTTTATTCCTAAAACAAATTGTGTATGATGCATCAACATTTGTTTATATTGATGTATGCCAGACAATGAAATGGGTGTTATTGGAGCTATTAGGAGAAGCTACTACATACTGCCAGATAATAGGGTTTATGGAGTTACTCTCTAACCTTTTGGAAAATGAGGAAATGTTTAATTATCAGAAATTAGTTTTGTGCACTGGACTGGACTATTTGAACTATTTAGCCAACCCTGACTTCCAAGGCATTTCTTCTAAGTTTAAAACATCACGCTTGAAGTCGATTCTTAGTCCACCTTTGTTTGGTTGACTAGGGGCTACCAATGTTCATCTAGAGAAAAAAGCCGCACCCCCTGCCATGTCTTTTAGGCCACATGCAGTGAAAGGCACCAAATGGCTGATGCTCTCCTCAGGCAAAGGGTTACAGGGCTAGGATGTAAGAAATCACAGGATTTGAGGAAGACTGAGTCCAGTAGCTGTTTTGTACTGGTGAACTGGGTGGCCAGTCTGATTGGTCTGCTGCTTCTGTGATTGTTGATCCAAAAGTAGTTCTATCCCTACTGAGCTATCCGTGGTCTGAGATTGTAGTAAAGACTGAGCACCACTCTAACTCTTTCTTGGCCTGTAGGTCACGTTCCTCTTTCCAGACCCACAGAAATCTCCAGCAAGCTGCTTGGTTTGTTGAGCTCAGGATTTGATCCTACAAAAGAGCCAAAATTATGACCTGAGATCAGGGGCCTGCTTTACTTGAGAAACAGTACGTGCTATAAGCAGTTTATAGTCTAAATAGACTATAAAAAAATAGACTTTTTACAATTGTAAAAAAGACATAATTTTTCTTATTTTAAAGGTAATTTGCCCATGGTCATATAGGAAGTTGATAGCAGAGCCAAGAATCAAAGCCAGAATTCTTGACTCCCAGCTGATCACCCAAACGCGATCATCCTTTTCCTGGAAATCTTGAAACAAAATGTGGTAAGTTGCATGTGTTGGTGGGGAAACATTAAACCACTCTGACAGTGTAATGGGAGCTCTATGTAGAAAATTATCATTTTCATATAGGTATGTAGACAGGCAGTCCTGTTATGGTGGTAGTAACTAGGTAAATTGCTAGTCAGTGCAAGTATTTTTTCTGGGTGTGACCACCTCTGTTCATAGACTGGTATCTGCAGTATTTAAACTCTGTGCCCTATACCAAAGGTTCTCAACCTGAGCTTGAAGGCACAACATAATGTCATCTCTTAGTTTTCACTCATTTTTTGAGTACAGACACATAACAGAGCGATTCTTCTGTTGCAAAAAAACTCAGAATGACCACAGCAGGTCAGAATGTCTTTGACACTATGGATTCATATTTGAAATCTTTGGGTTTATCTTTACAATTCCATTTAGATACCTAACTGTGCTTAAAAGGATCTCAGAGCATGCCAGGGTGCTTGGTTGAGAATCCCTGACATATGCCCTGTAATATAAATTGGGAAACCATTCTACAAAGGTAATGAGACCTGGCAGTTCAGTTTAGGGATGGCAGTACATACTATGGTCATAGTTTTATACATGGAGTATAAAAACAAAAAAAACTTTGCTCAGATTGTTATTCTGCTGCATTGTTTTCCTTAATGACTAATTGAAAAGACCAATACTTAATGTAGAAGAAGGAGACATGGGGTTATTGTCTGTGGGGAATACACAAGCAAATAATTGTATGACCAGCCAGCTCTTGAATCTTCCAGGTAGTCAGTGAAAATTGAGGCCGTCTTTATACAGACTCAGACAGCATCCACTCTATTCAAGTGACTTTTAGCAATCCCTGTCATTATAGTGTCTGTATGCCCCCTGTGTATTTAAAAATGCACTCTCTTCCTTCATAGAATGTGGAATAAATAGCTCAATTATATTGGTTTGCTGTTTGTGTGTGCTGGTGTCAACAGTGAATGTGAATGTTGTATGATATACTAGAATTACAATATTTTTGTCTTCTGGAACTGTAATCTCATTTCAGTTACTCCTCTGAAGTGAAAGGCAAAGGGGGTATAAGACTGTGCCAAAGAATCTATCAGATACCTTTATTGTAAAATAAGTCCAGTAATAACATAGGGCTTCTTCTGCAACTTCTGTAAATTGGGTTAGCTTCATTACCCCAAGGCTTAGTCTGCAATGTAAACTTTTGCTGGTCTAGGTATGTTGGCTATGGATGTTTAAAGCCAGCATGGCTATCAGGCCAATATTCTCATGTGATGCAGCTCTGCAGACAAAAAAGTACTTTTTGCTCCAGTTGAGATTGTTTGGGGAGATGGTGCACTGTCTGTATGCTGCATTGACACTAGTGGGCTCTGCTGACATAACTAAAGCAGCAGGAAGGTATAGGTAGACCCCTGGAACGACTCCATAATGGAAAGTTTGGGTAGGCTGACTGCCATATAGGTAGTCACAACATGCTTTGTGGAGGACATGTTGGGTAGGTGTTTGGGGTAAAAGGTTATGGTTAGTGAATGGTATTTCTCAAGGGTGAGCTTGGGTAGGCTAGTTTCTGCCATATGTAGTGCTACTCAATCCGATGGGGGGTTACTTGCCAGTTTGGCATTTGGTAGCACGTGTCCAACAGGTTACCAGAAATGGTGGTGAATACAGCATGTAATGTCAGGTATACATGCACTGCCCCTTTTTTCAAAGAATGTGCTTACTTAGCAGGAGCTGTCTTGCCTTTTTGCTAGTGCATTACCAAATTCTTTGAGTCTACAATGGACCAAATAACTTTTGAACAGGAAAGGCTGTAGAGAAAGGTTGGTGGAAGAAAAGGAAGCTCCTGTTAATCCATCCCTGAACTAGAGTGGGGATGGAGCAGTACCCATTTAATAGCACACTCTCCAAAGTCATTTGAGAAGGCAGCCGGTGAAGAGGGTAAAAGCCTTTTCGAATGTTGATGTTAGTTCCTAGGAAAGCAGAGGATGGAGTGACTTAATGGTAATGAAGCTTTTTTTTATGTTTGGTTCTATAAAACCCTTGCAGAGCACACAGCACTCTTGTGATCCACCACAACTAACTGCATACAGATGTTAGGGAGAGACACAAGTAAGATCAAGTTCTAGGCATGGTCTTCTACACAGAAAAGAGCACTAGCTCCTCTTTTGAAGCACAGGCTTAAATGAAATCCTTCTCACATTTATTCATTTAGTGAAATACATAAATTCTGAGATCCCATCCTATGCTCTCTCTTTCTACAAACTGGGTACAGAAGTCAGACCCCTGAAGAGAAATGAAATCCCTTTCTTGTTTTATGCACTATGAAGAATGTGTAATTTGTGAGCCATAGAATCCAGCGCACATATATAGATTTATGGGGAAAACATTTCCCTGTTTCCCTGACCTGCTTTTATATCTATGTATAACTTATTATGAATCTGGGCACCAGTTTTGTGGATGCTCATTGCATTCCTCTGATCCACCTGAAGGGTGTTATTTGCATGTCAGGTGAACATTAATACTGTGTGCAAATTTCTTGTCCTTATGTTTCTCCAGTCCTGCCCATTGTTCAGTCATGCACTCTTAGAATATCTTCAAACATTCATTTTCCACTAAATCAAGCTCAAACATCAGTCACTGCCTTAAATCCCTTACAAAACTCTGTCCTTCTTATGACATCACAAAAGAGGATGTTGTCTCGTCCATTTGTTTGCCAGTTTTGCACACTTACTTATTTTGGGGTTTTTTCTATCTTCCATGCCAACCTCAAGGCATAGAACACCCTCTATGACTCATCTTATGTGGGCTGAGGAATAGCTGCTTTTCTCATGCACAAGTCTTCCAACAGTGTAAGCCCTCACTGAGCAGAAGAATGTGAAGAAAGAGAAGTAGTATGGATGGGTTCCTGCTCTCTTAGCCTTTCTGCCATTAGGTAGAGCAGTACCTGATTGAAGAACACCAATTTGCAGCCCTAAAGAAAGATGTGTTCCCCCTGCTCTTCCAGCAGTAAAGGAGAAGAGATACAAGCAGTAAAGAGATACTAGCTCCACTGTTGCTAAGTCTCATGATTGCATCCTTAATAGCAGGACTTTGGCTCCTTCTGCAGGTGATAGCTTCTGAAGTTGCAGCCTTTATGCCATTTTGAAAGCTGATAAAACAAAAACTGTGATGGGATGCCTGTCCTACCACTTGGAAACAATATCCAATCAGAGCTTTTGTTAGAGGCATAAAGAAAGCTTTGGCTTTCAGTCAGGAGCCAGAGAAATTACTTTTGAGTAGGGGACTGGGAGGGACGGAGCAAATGATACCATTATCACTGGTAGGGCTGAGTGGTGGAGGAGGAGCTTATTAGTTGAGGGCAGCTGTGCTTTTTCCTGTAAAAACTTGGGTCTGCTTACTTTTTCCTTCCCTCTTCCCTTTCCCTTCTTTTCGCTCTTGCATAAGACCACATTTGGGAAAGAGATATGTGGCCAATGTTTACAGCATCTTCCCCCCATAAGGTTGACAGAAGAAGAGAAGAGCCTCCACAGCTTATGAAAGGATGGAATTGAGTCCTCAAGGGAAGCATAGATGCAGGGCTCGATAATTAGTGGAGTCACAAAGAGACACAGCTAATGGGAACCTCAGAAACGGCATAATTATTCAATGTCAAGGTTAGGGGTAAAAATTGCAATACTTCTACATTTTTTAGCATTGTTATATTCCCTTTGAGCATGTGGAGGTAATCATTAGAAAACAGATGAAAACCTGAGTTAACCTTTTCTTTTTAAAACATAAATTTGGGGGCATTAGCCCAGTATTTTTTTTTTAACTTTAATTTTTAGGAATGTTAATCAATCAGACATGTCATCAATTAAAATTCCTCAAATTCAGTTACTTGGGTATTATTTTATTTCCTTCTTCTAAAATTGGCAACTCAATTGCATTGCATAATAAGGGGGTGTGAAGCGGACAGTATTCAATTTGGATTCAGGGGACAGAGGTTCAATTAGCTGATTCAGATCACTGTCCCAGTCGGACTCAGCCAAATCTGAATCTGAAGATTCAGTTCTGATTCACAGAATCAGCGATTCGGCCATAGACACAGCTTAATATGTTTTTTCCATGTACCTTGAGGTACTAGGCATGGCTCATGAATGCTGAGATGGTAGGGCAGATGGAGTGTCCCACAGAAGCAGGGAGAAGCGGTCTCCACATGGTCAGCGATGGACCCAGAAGTGATCCACTTCCAGGTCTGCCATCGAGCACACAGGGGACTCTCGCCTCCCTGGCTTGGTGATAGGCTGTGGAGAGACCCTGGGTACCCCCCGCCCCCCAGACCCAGAAGGCACCAGTTACTGAGCCGGAGGGATGGAGGGGTCCCCTGTGCGCTTGGCAGTGGACCCAGAAGTGGACTGGAAGTACTTCTGGTCTACTTCCAGGTCCACTGTCAAGTGCATGAGGATCCCCTCCCACACACACCTGTCAGATGCTCCATCCGCCCCACCATTTCAGTGTTCACGAGCCATACCTGGTACCTCAAGCTATGTAGAAAAAACATGTCAAGCTGTGTCTATGGCTGAATCATTGAATCTCTCCAAATCAAATCAGAGTCTTCCGATTTTAATTTGGAGAGATTAATAGGTCTCCTGATTTTATTCGGATTCAGAGATTTGGTTGCCAAATAGGGCTGAATCTCCTCCAAATCGAATCAGCAACTGAAGCTTTGCGCAGCCTATTGCATCTGTTCTTTGTAAGGCTACAAGACTGTCGGCTATGTCCAGATATGCAGGCATGTGCAGTTTGTGGAACCAGAAACCTCTTTATGGCACCGCAAACTGCATACCTGGAATGTTAAAACAAGCCCAGTGCTGCAAATTTTCTACTGGGATTTCCTGGTAGCAAAAACAAAAATCCCAGGGGCAGGTGAAGCAGCATGGTGCACCCTGCAATAGCATGCGGTAGAAGACGTGGAGGTTTGGTCTTCTAGGGAGACACTCTGGCTGCTGGCTGAGTGTCTCTACTATTTCCTTTGTGCCCCAGCAGCTCCAGCACACCAGGAGCTGGGAGGAGCGAGGGAAGGGCAGTTTGCTTAAAGTGGGACAATTTCTCCCTCACCATGACACACATGCAAAGTGTGCACTTCAGCACAAAGTAGCAGCACAAATTTGTCCCACAGCAAGCGAACACCCCTGCACATCTGGATGCTGCCACCATGTCAAAGTAGTTAGGAATTTTTTCTGTGCAAGAGGTGACAAGTTTATGCCCATGAGATGTGAAATTTTTTTCTTGTCCAATGCACAGTTTGTAACAGTTTGGTGAAGAGAGGGGCACTTTTATCTCTCTATATGGTCTTGGAAAAGTTAAAACTGGAACACTGCGTGCACATTCTGGAGTCCACATTTTAAAAATGATATTTAAAATTGGTGAAGATTCACAAAAGAGCCATGAAAATGATTTAAGAGCTTGTAAAATGACTGAAAGTTGAAAAACCGTTAAAGATCAGTCCTTTTATGTTATCAAAAAAGATTAAGAGGCGAGTTGATTATGATGCATAAGTATCTACAAGAGAAGCAAAAGCAGCCACTAAGGGGCTCTTTAATGTAACAGAAAGGTTACATGGATCCATTGCTGGAAGTTAGACCTAGACAAATTTAAATTAGTGAAAAAAGATAGACATTTTTTTTTACATTGGGGGTGATTAATCTGTGGAAGAGACTACCCAGGGAATCTGGATTTTCTCTCTCTTGAAATCTTTACATCAATACTGCATGCCTTTTTGGGAACTTACGCTTGAGTCAAACACACATTATTGGTCTCAGTACAGAGGTAAAGGGTCTCTTTTATATAGCAGTCTGAAAAACTGATCTAATAACCCCTTCTGTGTTTCAAATCTGTACATAATATTAGCAAATAATATCTGTAAATAATAGCAAAGTGCTTAGCACTTGCCCTGACCCAGGAGAATAATCTTAACTGTTGGTAAAGTTTCACCCCCTCTCTCCCCTTACTGCGTGTACTTTTCAGTCTTTCTACTTCACCTTTTCAAAAATGATACTATGTAGAGGAATTTGTGATTCTGCTTGTGTTTTTGTGGACTGCTTCTGTTTTCCCAGCCTCTGCTTGTGGAAGGAAATCTCTTTGCATAAATGCAGCAGAGGTGGCCCCAGGAGACTTCAGCATAGGTGGTGTGCCAGGAGATGCAAGAGATATGGCAGTGGCTGGAATGTGGCACTGCCCATTTTCCTTGACTTTTCTCCCCTCTGCAATCCTTCCCCCAGCTGGAAGCAAAGGAGAGTTAAGCTGAAAATCCATGATAAAACTCCTATTGACTTCAGGAGCTCTAGGTATGTAACAGGGTAACAAGTTCTAGTCTTGACTATTACTGCAGAAATTGTACAAGATGCACTTGGGTGTATTAAAGAAAACAAATGTAAATGTCCTCATTAAATCGACTAGCAAATGTTACAAGGGAATGAGAGACTGCACATCCACTATAAATTCCCAAACCACTCCAAATAAAAGATTATTGAGAAAATATTGAGAGCAGCCCACACCATAACGTCTGATGAACTTTGCAAGCAGGAACTGTTTCCATTTTATATTCAGCTAAGTCTTATTCTTGTATTCTGTCTCAGATTAACAGGGCATTTAAATTGCACAGAGTTCAATGCATTTTTGAAGGTATCTTCTTGAATTTCTCTTTAGCAGTAACTTTAAAACACAATCAGTTTTGTTCTGCAATAAGGTTTAGAGAACTTCTACAAGCAGAACAGGAGATGGAGCTATCTGCAAGCACTAACCTAGTGTATTCTATTAGATCACAAGCCCTTGCACCAGACATAGTTTCAAATTGACACCGTTCCACAGTTACTCTATTCACTGTGATTGCATTCCTTGTCCTATCTCCCACTACCTTGTGAAAAACTGTGCTAATGTTTGTTGGCTGTTGCAAGGAGGTCAGAGTCCCAACAAAATCTCATTTAGTCTGACATGCTCTTGGGAATAATGGCATTCGTATAGCTTCTGGAGGTCTGACACCTATTTAGCTAGTAAAAGGTAAATGTATCTTAGAGGTGGTGCTTGCTTGCTTTTTAGATGGAAATGAAGTTTTTCATATAGTTTATAAGATGTCAACATTTACTTACTTTAAAATCCAAAACTGGCCTTACAAAATTCCATTTGCCCACTTACCTGGGCCAAGTATTTATTATTAGGTATATGATCTAAATGTCGTTTAACTTGATTTAAAAAAAATCTCTTTCCTTTTTTATAGTAAAGACTATGACAACCAGATTATATATGTGGACATGGAAAGTTTCATGGTATTTTGAAAGACTGATTGAAACTAAAGCAGAATCAAAATGTTAATATACTTGAAAAAGTTCTAAAATTAAAAAAAAAAAAATGTTCATCTTGCTATCTACTTCCTGGTTCTGATGAGGATAAGGCACAGTGAGAAAGAAAGCAAATGCTGTGTAGACTGTAGACTGCCCAGAAGCAGGAGCAGGAGGAAATATGTAGGAAAATGTACTGCCCTTTTTTTCCATCCCTTTCTTGGAGACTAAAGAGACTTGTGTTGCATATCACAGCTCCTTCTTTCCTTTTCTTTTTAAAACCAAATTGTGATTCTGTTTGGCAGGTACTTTCTGTCTCCACCAAAAGTTTCTTAAGGCTACCTGCTTTGTGAAACATTCCTTTTGCAATGACCATGCCATATGCCATTTTGTTTCTGAAGAATGTAATTCTGTATCAGGTTGTACTCATTCCTGTCTTTAGATCATGCTGCAGTATTGACATCCGTCACAATCTTACTGCAAGTAATGTGATGGTGGTCTCTGCTGCTAGCAGTTTTTCCAAATACTACAACAGCTGTAGCCGTTGGCAGCTTCCCTTCTAATTAACTATTTTTCCTGCTTCCTCTGGAAGGACAGCCAGAGCTGATGCAGTTGACAAGAATTACCAACCTCAGTTCCTGCTCTCCTGGGAGCCAACAGAAGAGGTAGGGGATGGGAAGGAATGGGGCATAGTCAATAACATTTTCCAAAGTTGGGAAAGGAAGGTGCAGAAATTGCCCATCAGTTCAAAGCCTCTGTCTTCTTCCTCTTTTTTGTTTTTCAGAAATCAGCTGTTCCCTGCTTGCCCTCCCTCCCCATGTGTCCAATCTCTCCATTAAGGTTTTCCTGTGCCCCTTCTGTCATCAGTTTCTGTAGTTACCGATGCTCATTGTTTTTGGCAAAAACAATGAGAATGGGTCACACTTCAACTAACATAACAGGGAACTGTCTTTTCATATCGGATAAACAGCAGTCGCATCAAATTAAAGGGTGGGACACTAATATAATTCAATTTGTTCATCTTCAATTTATGGCGGTGACAAAAAGGAGACTTTTGCATGAAACTTGGCATTTGTAAATTACTTTTGAAAATACTCATGTAATATAAATCAGTGAACTTCTGTTTTTAGCTTGGTCCTAAATAATTGACATTTAGGTGCATGTTTCTTACCAGTTTAAAATGTGTTTAGACAAAAATAAAATATTTTGCACTTGCACTTGTAAAATGTGTATGACTTAAAAAAAGAGTCAGTGTGGCTTGGAAGGCAAAGACTAGGGCAGTGAATCTTGGTTGTATTTCCAACTCTGCCACTGCCCTGTCCAGTATGACTTTTGGGTGTGTTACTGTTAACTTCTGAGTGCTCATTTGCCCTCTAGCCTGCTTATTTTCTTAGCTCTTTCAGGAAGCAGATACATGTCATGTCCTGTTTATGCAGTAACTAACACTTTCCCCTTTCTCAGCTGAGGCTGCTAGGTGCTATTTTAGGTTATATTGGGTACCTCTGTTAGGGATACCTCAAGTAATAAAACTTAAAGGCATTCTGTCTTAAGCCTAGATTGTAAAGGGCATGAACTAGGGTTAGTTGTAGAAAGCTTGCATTTATGCACCTAAAGGTCTTCATTTGGAGGATTTTTGTTTGTTTTATACTTCAAGATAAAACTTGAAAAGGTAAGTGTGTATTTTTAAAAAGGAGCATACAATATTCAGGCCTTGGGAATGTGTTTGAATGAGATAGGATACACAGAATAAGAAGTCATAAAAAGTAATTTCACTTGATACTTAACTCTTTCCTTAACTACTTCAGCTTAACTCTTCACTCAACTGTACTTTAGCTAAAGAAATAGATAATGCTGAGAAATGTGGATCATTTAAAACATAAGAAAAATATGATTTTTTTTTTATTAATTGGGAAGAATGTATACAATAACAGCCACAAACAGTAAAAAATATAAGCCATCTTTCACTCTACAGAAAAGACAGCTTTCTATCTATGCCCTCTCTTAATAAACTGATTGCCAAAAATGTATTTTCAGGTAGTCCTAAACTGCTCTAGCTCATCATCTAGCTCAGTGAATGATGTGTACTCTAATCTGTTAGATGCATGCAGTGTTACTTACTAGTATCTGCAGCACTAGAAGGGGTAAGATAATTGCTAAAATTAGTGAGACAGAGAATCTAAGTGGTGGTTCATTATCTTGATGTTAAGTCTAAGTGTTCAACATGGTCTTCAATATTAATTCATGGAATGAAATAAAATACGAGATTTATAACCCAGAGGCCTGCTATCAGACTCCCCAGGTATAGTGGTCACCACACTAGAAATGGGGAAAGACAGATAGGCTTTACAAGGATTATGTGCTTGCTTCAGGTAAGGATGAAGGGAACGCTGGGGGTGGTCGTAAAGTTGGGATGGATGAGATTTGGGTATAGGTGGGGTTTGAAGTTTCTGGACTTGAAATTGGTTAAACTTCACAGTCTCTAGTAATTTTAGGTTTTCAGTGGCTAGGGTAGCTCCAGTTTTGACTTGGTAAACAACATATGGCTCTTGTGTGGAGAAGCCTGAGCAGTCCCACAGTTGATGGAAATATTCTGACAAACCTAAATGCATCACAGTTTTAAAAAATAAATAAATTTAGAAAGAACTACTAGGTCCTCTAGTTTCACCCAAATATCCTGCATCAAACCAATTAATATTGCCAAATAATTCAGTCTTTAAAAAAACTGAACTGTATACCACAAGTATACAGTTATATAAATGATACAGTTGGGAAAGGAGTGCAGATTCCTGATCTGGTTGGTGGAGTCAGCTTCCAGATGGACCAAGATATCGCGAGGCAAACTAGATCAAGTTTTGTGGTGACTGGTGTCAGAGGAGGAAAGGATCTGCTGCTTGGATTCAGAGCATTGCTAGGGTGTGGGTGTGCCCTACTGTCACTCATGCATTGGACTCAGCAACCATCAAAGAACTTATCGGTCCATATACCATGCTCTGTAAAGAGTGATGTTGCCAATTGACAGTTGTATAGAGAACAGGAGAGACCAAGATCTTTCCAGAGGCCTCTGTGATCACAAGGAACTGAAATAGGTGAGCTACACTTTAAGCTGAAAGTGGAGGCAAAAATCCCCAAGATTGTTGCCTATCTCACTGGAACAAGATTCATATGACCCTGAGCCATACGCTGGGAACCAATAAGCCAGATGCCTGAGAGGATTCTTGGCACTACTCGGGAGTGGTGGTCTACCCCGGAGTTTTGCAACAGCCAATTTGTGATGCTGTGCACTTGAACATTATAGGAGATAGACTAAAATCTTGAAGAATGAAAAAATACCTATATCCATTATACTAAAGCAGGATTACAACTGTGTTGAATGCATGGAAGAAAATGCAAGCAATCCTCTTCTCCTCAGGGACATGTAGGATGAGGACGAATAAGGAGATATGGATCACACCTAACCAAAGGCATAACTGACTGGCCAAAACTGGGTAGCGGTGGTGCATGCTGCTGCAGCAGCAGCAAGAGGTTGGCGACTAGGGAGGCCACCTCCTTTTCTTGCTGCCAACATTCATGTCAAACAGCCATAAAACCACTGTTTTTTATTGGCAGAGGTGACCTTTCCCCCAACAGTATCAAACTGCCGGGTTCATATCATCACTTCTTCTCTGCCCTCCTTGCTGCTGGAGCTGGAGCTACTGAAGAGAGGATGCAGGTAGCAGGGAATGGGAAGAAGGGGGGGTGAGGCACCCCACTGCCCCCACCTCCCCTCCGGCTCCATTCTGATGCAACTCCCCTCCCCACTTAGGCACCACCATTGCTATAGTACTGCATTTTTTTTCATATTCTCTGGGTAGAGAATTTCTCCTAAAAGCAGGATCAAAGAATATCTCTTAAAAGGTAGTCATTCTTGCCTGAAAGACTCTATGGCATCTCAAGCCCTGTATTTCTTCAAAACTGAAGCCAAGCTTTTTCTAAAGTTCTGAGAGCTTTCTGTGAGCTATACTTCCTGCTTTTAACTGAGGCCACAAAAGCAGGTGATGACTTACCATTGCCTTTTTCAGCTTGCAAAATGCAGTAAAGCTCATCTGGAGTATATTTTTCTTAACTCAGTCTAGGCACATCATCAAGGCTCTGCTATCATTAGATTCCCCAGAATCACAAGATTAAATGTTGAGTTATTTTTATTCATTGGTTGGATTTTTGAAGTGCCTGGTTTGCCACTTCCAAATTTGTTTACAACTAAATGCTGGAATTTTTTTTTTTAGTGGAAGTTGAGAGTCTCTTGGAATTGCATGATTCCAGGAACTGACACTTTATGGAAAATGTTACATACAGATTTTAAGACCGAGAGTCTGTGTCTGCTACTAATTGTTAATCCTTTCCAGAGTTCTTGATTAGAAAAGAAGACTGAGCAAGGATTTAATAGTGCCACCAGCACCTCGCTCCCACCCCCCACTCTGCATGCAGCCGCCA
>NW_017728886.1:82973266-82976140 GCF_001723895.1 Crocodylus porosus
ATTAAAATGACAAGTTTACTGAATGTGCACTGTTCTGGAAAAGGGTCCAAAACTAACTATAGCAGAGCCAAACAAGAGTAGCATAGCAAACAATATAAGGAAGGGAAACAAAAAGATTGGGCATGCTTTATTTTTAAAAAACTAAAACCACTGACTACCTATGATGCATTTAAATCTGTCCCAAGTGAGCCTTGTGGAGCCAAAGGCAGCCAGCTGCAATTCATAGCAGCCCTCCGGCTGCTCTGACAGACAAATCAAGTACTGGCAATGTTTGTTACCTTCTTGCAAATCTTGCACTGAACATGGATCAACTGGACCAGAGAATTTATGCTGCCGTTTATAGCACAAGATATACTAGCAATCATCAAATTCAATATGAAGAGTTTTGAGATAATAGAAATAGAAAAATAATAATATGGAGTTTTTTTACTTTTATTAAACCATTATTAAAAGGGAAAAAATACCTGAGGGCTACATGTACAAAGCTTTAAATGAAGAGGTAATATATAGTGCTTTCTACTAGTTAGTGCTGAAGCATATGTAGTAAGAAAGACCTCTAGAATCTTTTCCGTATCATGAGAAAGCCCAAGTAGTTGCTCTAGCGATTGTATTGAACCCAAAAGATTGGATGTATGTAGGTATGGACAGGGCACTCATTTCAGGAAGAAATCTGTGGGGCTACAGATTTTAAGATCAAGAGTCTGTGTCTGCTACTAATTGTTATTCCTTTCCAGAGTTCTTGATTAGAAAAGAAGACTGAGCAGGGATTTAATAGCAGCCTTTGACTACCTGAAGGATGGTTCCAAAGAGGATGGTGCTAGAGTGTTTTCAGTGTGGCAAATGATAGAACAAGGAGCTATGCTCTCAAGTTGCAACAAGGGAAGTTTAGCTTAGATATTAAGAAATACTTTCTCACTAAGAGCATCATAAAGCATTGGAACATGTTATCCAGAGGCTGTGGAATCTCCATCCTCCAAGGTTTTTAAGACCTTGTTGGACAAAGCCTTGGCTGGGACAATATAGTTGTGGAGATCCTACTTTGATCAGGGGATTGAATTAGATGACCTCCTGAGATCCCTTCCAACCCTAATTTTCTGATTCTATGATTACTGTTAATCAGCTATATTGTAGCAATGCTCAAGGGTGTTTGTACATGCTATGGTGTTTGATCCTCATTAATTTACCACACCTTAACAATTTTAACCCGGGTTATTTTGGTGCATTGTGTTTGTGTTTGCACGCCACCAGCTTTTGAACGACTTAAGTCCTGTGTATTATTCCCCACAGATTCCAGCAGGGGGAGCCAAATACCAATCTAGCTGGATCACCCACCCTCTGCTCCCACCAGCTGAGTAAAGCAAAATCCCTGACATTTAGTCAGGGCAGGGGGGACAGGGGCAGAGGCTGGGACTGCTACAGGGCAGGAGGGGCGGGGGTTGCCTCGGAGGGCAGCAGGGAACTCCATGGCCAGACGGACAGCACAGGGGCCAGTGCCTGTGCTCACAGGGGCTAAGTAGCCAAGAGATGCTGCCTGGGTAGAAGGAGGAAGAAGGGGGCCTGGGTGGAAGGAGGAGAAAGTCAAATGTCCATGATTTCCTTCCCTGGTCCATTTTGTATATAGCTACTGCTAGGTAGAACTACAGTTCCCAGAATACCTAGTGTAGCCCATGCAGGATGGGAGAGCTGAGTTGGAGATTTTGCTTTACTCCATTGGTGGGAGTAGGGGTGACCTCCTGTCAGAATCAAAGGGCAGGGCTGGGGGTATAGGAGGCTGGGAGTCAGGTGTGAGGGGAACCAGCAGGGCTGGGGAAGGCCAGGGGCCTGCAGAGCAAGGTTGTGTGTGTTCCTAGAAATGGGGGGGGGATCTCTCAGGTGATAATTTCCCTATTTGAAATTCAAAGGGTTCCCTCCCTGCTTTTTTGACATTAAGAAGACTGGAGAATTATTTCTCCAAGACGGGAAGGGACTGTCTGTCCATCAAATCCAGTCTGTTCCTAAAATAAGAAACGATATCAGATGATCCCTATCCCAGTGGTTTTTTAAAATGTAATAGTCATATGCATTTGCCTTCCTGACATGAGGGCTCTGCGCCCTAATTAACGTCATTACACCATGTGATGAAACCTCCTTGAATAGATTCAAACAGAGTTGGCAGCCCTATAATTTGTGAAGGTCCTAGGGCAAAAATGACACCCAGGAATTGAACCTGTGACCCTGTCTAGAGCATAAAGCACAAGGGGCTACTGCTGAAGAGAGACTTTGAAGCATCCCTTTGCCCCCTCCCCCTGACTGAATGCAGTGCCTGGCCCTGGCTTTGTTTTCCTTTTCATGGAAAGTTTATACATTTCAGAGAGGGCAATTATCACCTTTCTCGGGCTGCTCTGCATCTCTTTTGTTCTTCTCTCTCAGCAAAGAGGCTGAGAAATTTTCTTTCCCTCTCCCCACCCCACAGCAGAGGTTTTTGCTCCTTCTCAACAAAGCACGCAGACAGACTGGGAAACACGCAACTTTATTGTACTGGAGAAATTTCTAGGAACCTACACACAAGTGTTAAAGAACCACTGCTTGGCTTAATGGAGAAAGGACAGCAGACAAGACAGTGATCCGTTGGTCCCCATGGAAACTAGACCAAGCCCAGGCAGCTGGGGAATGCTGGGAACTGTAGTTCTGTCATGCAAGGGGACCCCTGGCTTGGGATGGGGCTGCTGGGCTGCACCAGGCAGCTTGGCCACAGCCCCCCTTCTGCCTTCTTCCCCACAAACAGCATCTCCTGGCTGTTCAGAAAGGCAATCCCCACCCTGCTGCCCTGTAGGAGTGATGTAAAAATTGCGGTTCGTTTCTCGGGAGGCGAAAAAAACCTTCAGCCACAGACAC
>NW_017728886.1:82976151-82987080 GCF_001723895.1 Crocodylus porosus
AGTGATACCTTAATACAAAGAGCTCTCAGTAGCTCTCCCAGTTCTTTCACCAGGGAGGGCTGACAGCTGCAGCTGCGCTGTTTTAACAAGACTTATTGATAATGCATTTTTAATAATATTTCTAACAGGAGCTTCAGCCTCTGCCTCCTGTGGGAGCAGGGGGAGAGAGGGAGGGATAAGCAGGAGCCAAAAAAATAATAATAATAACAGCGGCAAATAACAGCAACACTCAGTGGCCAAAGGCCTGAACTACAGAAATAGTACAGCACTGCCTGGTGGCAAAAGAAGGTAATCACAAATCTTTCAGACACTGGGCATTTACATGGCATGAACCCCTAGATATGGTGACGTAAGTAGCAGCGACACAAACTAAAACATGTCCGAGTAGCTTTGGTTTAACATGCTGAAAAGACTTTTAAAGCAGCGGGAAATCCTGCTTGTGGAAACACAAATGCAGTTGCTGAGGTGTAAATGGGAAATCTTGTGGCATGTACAAACACCCTAAGAGGCCAAAATCTGGGATAATAGCCCCATAAGATACTGAATGCACAAGGAAAGATGTGCCCCTATTCTCCAGCCACCTCACAATCTATGTAAATCTGTGTAGATACCTCTAGCCTTACTACCAAATACTCAGATGACACACTTTTTCATTAGGGCTTTGTGTGAGCTTTCACAGGTAGCTATTTAAGATTAGGTTTTCAAAAGTATCTGTTCTTGGCTGACCTGATTCTGCTCTCAAAGAAGTCAATGAGAGTTTTACTTTACTGAAGCTTTTTGAAAACCCCTTCCTTTGTGGTTTATTACTGTAAGCATTATAGCCTTATTTATGGGTCAGTATCCCTTTGCACCACATATTGTACAATTTTTTTTTCTTTTTTTTTTTTTTAAATGCAGTATTTTAGATGCTTCTGAACTCAGAGTGCCACAGTGAGCAGGGTAGCTATTGTTTATTTTTCTAGCTAAACGCCTTGTATTACAGCATCTGTTCCTACATTTTCTGGAGTTTGAGGGAGCTTCCTCCTTAGCTGTTTCTCTTCCTCTCCTACCTACTTGCAAAATCATTGAATAGGCCCTGTTTGTTCCTGCCTTGAATAGCACTGCCTTTATCATTCAAAAGACCCATCCCAAATGTTTATCATGTCCAATTCTCTCTAATGGAAACGGTGCATAAGTTCTGTCAGTCTACTCTCATCTTTGGGTTTTAGTTGCAGGAGTAATTTATTATCTGGCCAAGCAACTGATAATGGATATAAATCAACTTTTGGCCAGAGTAGCAAATACTTCATTAGTTAGCATTTCTAAACTGTCTGTGACATGGCAAATGAAGACGCAGGAAATCCAAGTCCTCTGGTTTTCTATCATTTCAATGCTATAATTTTCTCATCTAAATCTAGTACTGTTTGACAACAAATAGCTAGGGACCTACTTAATTTGTGGTTTCGCAGATTTTGTGGAAACTGTGACATCCATAAAATGAACAACAAAAAGAAACCTTAAAAATAGAATAGTGGCTCCACGGTGGAAGCCAGCGGTCCTTCCTGCTGAGAAGGGAACGCACCAGCTGGCAGGGCAGCAGACAAGATGGCGGCTGCCCCCTTGTCCCTCCTCTGTCTGCCAGTCAGTGCCACGGAGTACAGCCACATGAAGGGCAGCTAGCTGTCAAGATGGAAGCTGACCTCTTCCCCCCTGGGACCTCTCTGCCAGTCAGCACTGAGGGGCAAGGCCACTGTGAAATGACCAGGGAATTAGAACTTTATGCCATGATCAATCTGCAACAATTGGCAATCCCGTTGCAATTTTGGTAGACCCCTACAATAGCTTCTGCTGGTAGCATATCCTTAAGGCAGTATTTCCCCTGTACCCAATTGGAGAACGTTTGTTTCACTGCAGGTTGAAATATAATATGGTATTACCATATTTAATTACTAGTAGGATTAAGGGAGGTAGTTTGGCTGCTATGCTGCATGGATGGGGGTGACAAATCCATATAAAATGGTTCGGAGTAGATGCCTGGAGAGCAGCATGCACACATTTTCTTGGAAGTTATGTAAAACCATTCCACACCAACATCATGTGTGGCCAGGCAGGAGGAACAGGAGTGGGGAACGTGTAGACTAACATGGCTTGTTCCCTACCTTGCTGTCCCACACCTCGTGTAACATACCTTGTCCCTTTCCACTTTGACATTGGAAGAGTGTCAGGACAAGGTGGAGCAAGGCTCACGCATTGCATCCTGATTTAACTGGGTCAGATGAACCCAATGAACAACTAAGCCTAACACATTAACCAGCACCAGCTCAGCTCTAGCCCCTTTTCTCTAATTGGTTCTGGATCTTCTTTTGAGGAACTTCCATCACCTGAGCTTTGCTGCATAACTTGTTCCCAACCCATAGTCATACTTGCAAATTCACTGGTTCTCACACCCTGCCCCATTAACTAGGCCTGATTCCTTTGTGAACCTTGACAGAGTTACTTAGCACAGTTCAGAACTAATGTTTCACACAGGATAAAGATTCCTATGCTGCTAGAGATCTTTTCTTTAGAAAGGGTGCCTACCAAGGTGCTGATCATTTGATGTCAATGTTCCTGTGTTTTTTTTTAATCACAAAACTTTAGGGTATGTTGTATAATTTACAATTAGTTAATTGACATGGACTATAATATCCTCCATAAGGATGTCTTATTCTAAATAATGACATTTTTTTCTCATTCAGTCTGCAAAACAATCAAAGGAGCTGAACTGAAGAGCAAGGACCATATTCTCTAATGGAGTTAATTTTAATAACACTTTTATTTATTAATATGATGCATTGTAAAATAACTTTGCACATGTTTTCCAGCAAAAACAGGTTAAACGTATTAAAATAAGATGGCTCTCTGTAAGTATCAGGCTTTCTCTCCAGATCCTTAACTGAATTAATAATAAACCATGTAATGAATAAAATGACTAAAATAATCCTGCAATTAATAGACAACGAAATACAAATAAATAAGAGGACCCACTGGTATACTCTGTCACTGGGACAATCACTGCAGGAATTCTCCTGCTAGTTATACAGTTACTTGCAGTGAAAATTAAACAATAATTCATTGTGCTAGTGCCTGAATGCTAGTTAAAATTGCCATGCCATAGTGCATTTTTTAAATGCAGCTTTTTTTCTTATTATTTAATTCTTCTTTACTTTTTATACCAGTCCACTAAGAAAGTAGATTGAATGATACAATCCAAAGTTGTATGGCCCTATGAAGGAGTAAGGCACCCATTTTAGTCCTCCAAGTCAGGCTATGTGGATCGTGGGACTGGAGAGACACTGATTTGTTTCCTCTCACCCTCATAAAGCAGGTGGGTAGAAGGTGGAAGAACCTTGGTTCTATCCTCCAGAGGTACCAGCCAGAACAGTTCAGTCATTCTCGAGGGGTTGTATAATTTACTACCGAGATAGTTTATAGCAAATTGTTATGTTCTGTTACTTGGAACATTAGCGAAGAAGGGCTGTCTTGTGGAAAAGGGTACTCTAGGAGATGATCGTTGATTCGCTGCCACCCTTTGCTTAGGGCTGTTCCTAATAATACAGTCAAGCCCTAAGTAGGAAAAAAAGAAATCAAAAACCACTTTGATGATCAACACAACTAGTCTATAGCTTGTCTTCGATAACAGTTGCTAAATGCTTATCTGCCATGATTTTTCTAATTGGAATTTCCCTTATAGCAGATTGACTGTCTCATTAACTATGTAATTAATATATATTTATATTAAATGGACCTTTTAATCCTTTTTCCCTATGTTTCTCCATGTTCTTAGAAATACTGAATGGAAATATTTGGTCTATAAAAGGAACTTTAATTAGGTTATGCTGAGAGGACCAATTAGTAAAAATTTGGAAGCAAATTCCCAGAGTATGATGTGCAACACTGTTGAACTCTCCAGGCAAGCAATCAGAGAAGACACTAATAGCCATACAGTGAATCTATTATGTCAAATGGGATCTACTTCAGATTACAAGTTCTGTTAAGCAGCAGTTACAGGCTTGTTTCGTTCTTGTGGTGTAAGTACCATCTCTGCTAAAGATTGTATTGAAATACCTACCCCCAGGAGATGGGCTTGTTTTTATAGCCATAGAGAACAGGACTAGAAGCATACTACAGCAAAGGCAATTTAAACTGGAGATTAGGAAAAACGTTTTGACTATAAGGGTCATTACGTATTAGAGCAGGCTATCTAGAGAGACTGTGGAATTTCCATACCTGAAAATTTTAAAGAGCAGTTTGGACAGACTTGGCTGAGATGGTTTAATCAGGGAAGATCCTGCTTTGAGCAGGGGCTAGACTAAATAACTTCACAATATCCCTCCCAAACCTTTGATCTTGAAATGCTTGATCTGTAGAGGAATACTAGTGAACTGTAACTTCAGAGTTGCACTTGGTATGGTAAAGTCACTGTTCACACTTGTCTGGGAGAGAGTATAGCTGGGTTGCCTGCACTGTGTGCACTAGAGGTGGGGTGCTGGTCAGTCTACTCGTAGGAGGATGGGAAGGTGCCTGCTTCCCCTCATGACCTGTGGTACTTCTGGGCTTGTGGTCTGTACAGCACGAGGTACAGGGTCCATGATGAACCCCAACTGCCTGGAATTTTGACAGCCCTACACTAATTCATTCAACAATCTCAAAGTTTCTGGGTAGATAATGCTTATAGAAGGCAATATTCATTGGTATCAGTTTCTATTTGGGTAAAACTCTTAAAATCAAGGAAATGTATTACCAAATCTAATCTATTAATCTTAGACTAAACTCACAATAACAATCACATGTGTTAGTCTTTATATTTGGAGTGAAATCAAGTTGATAGCAAAAGAAAATTCTTACATCAATTCTAACAGGGAGTCTAAAAAGCTGGTTGCCCATGATTCTAATATTATAAAAGCCATAGTCTGTCAGTCTGTCTGTCCATAAACTTTATTCACACTCTGATTGGCTGATGGAAACAACCAATTGGAGTGCGAATAGAGCTTTTAGACAGGAGATGGCAGTGCAGCAGTGCCACCATGATGGTGGGGACACAGGATGGGTGGGGATGAGTGGGAAAGGGGGCCCTGCTCCCTAGATGTGGCAGCAACGAAGCAGATGAAAGGAGCCTCCCCCCCGCTCCTTGGAGGTGGCAGTGGTGGCGCGGTGGGGAGTGGGATTGGGACACTGCAGGGGAGGGGAGGGGGGAGGCCAGAAAGCACTGGTTTCACCCCCCCCCCCCCGCTCCCTGCAGGTGGTGAATACAGAAGGCAGGGGGGCCAAGGCCAGTGCTGCTGGCCTTACCCCCTCTCTTTCCTGTTCTGCTCCCTGTGGATGCAGGGGGGTGGGAGCAGCAGGCCTGAGTTGATGCATCGGGAGGGCTCAGCCTGGATCTGTGACAGAGTGCAGGAAAGGGGGAGCGCCCCCCCTATTTCCTGCTCCATGGAGTAGGAGGCGGTGGTGGCATGATGGGGGGGGAGTGGGGTCATGGCCACCACAGTGAGTGGGGGCAGGGGGAGTTACCCCAAACCTGAACTGCTGTGCGGGGAATGGGGTTGGGTCCAAAGCAACTGAGGGGTGGGAGAACAAGGGGAGTGGGGATGCAGGGCTGGATGCTGGGCTCTGTCCCTGCTAGGTGGGGGTGGGGTAGGGAAAGTGGCCCTGAAGCAACAGGTGTGAGGGTGGGGCCCCGGACCGCTGTTCTCACTCCCCTGGTAGGTGATAGAACAGATGGGCCTGCAGAGCTGGGCCTGCCCCCCCATCCCACAGCAAGGCCAGCTGGCCCCCCAATCCTCTAAGGTGGTGGTGACGGAGTGAACAGAGGGGTAAGGCCAGCACTTCTGGCCATGCCTTCCCCCCCCCCCCAGGTGGCAGTGACTGGGAGGGGCAGCCTGGCCCCTAAGTGGTGAGGGGTGGACTGGGGCTAGGCGCAAGCCGCTGTCCCTGGCTACCCTCCCCCTGCCTCATTTTGACAGGCAATTGGCTAGTCAAGTTATAAATCCCAATTTGAGTATTTTACTATAGTTGATCAAACCTATAGCCGGGTTTTAATTCTGAATACAATATGAAGTATTTAGCATCCAAATATTTGGATCAAATACTTTCCTTTTTAGGCTTTATGTTTTCTGCGGTAGCTAAACGGCAACATCTTTTCTTTACCAAGTTCTGTAGTAGGAGCTGAAACTACAAATAAGGAGCCAAAGGCTGATGTTCTGTTGATACAGTACTTTCCATTAACAAGTCTTCCTTGGGTATAAGTGGAAACTTATCAAAGGATATAGTGGCTTGCTTGTTTGTGGCACATTCCTCTGCACCCCAAAGTGCCCCGTCTTGGAGATTATGGCAGGGCAGCCTTCAAATGGTTTTTCCTGTGTCCTCCTTTGCAGGACCATCTTCTTAGGTCATAAAATAAGTGGTGTGTGGCCTACTTTGGAACCATGCAACTCAGTCCAGTCAGGTTACATGATTCACTGCTAGTGAACCTGAAGGTGGGAAACCCCACTCTACTAAGAGATGAACCGATGAAATTTTCCTCTGTGTCAAGTCAAATTTTACACCTTAAAAATTGTTTTTTATATTGAGAGGATAGAGAGAGCAGGAGCAAAAAAGAAACAGGTTATCCCCCCTCTCCCTATGCTGCTTCTTCTATTGTTAGAATTGTCAAGAGTATCTTCAGTGCCAGCTACAGACCATGGAAAAGGTCCAGGGACCAACCTGAATGGGGTAGCCTTTGTGAATCTGCATTCTGTTGCATGTAAAAGTAGTCAGAGCTGAGAAGGAAGGCCACTGATTGGTGATGGGGGTTTATTGCTTGCATTTTGAGGTGACTGCTACTGATAAAGTCCATCTATGCTTGAATCCAAGATGAGGTTTTTTTCCTTTTAATCAGCGTGAGGTGGAAGGGAACCTCATTTTGGATTTGAGTACCAGCCCAGGACAGGTGGCAGCTCAGCTCTGACTTTGGCTCTGGACTTGTAGCTGAATCCAGAAGTGAGCCACTTCCCCAGGTTGAGACGGCTCATTTTGGGGAGGGGGCTTGAAGGTGGGGCTGCACAGACAAGACTGGTGAGGGGAGGACTGGATAAGACTTGCCTGTGTGCCTTGGGGGAGCACAGGGGAGACCATAAAGCCTGCTCCCTTCCTCCCCGCTTACCTGGTGCTCTGGTCCCTTCAGCCCTGACCCACACTGGCCAGGGGCTGCAGCACATTCTCCCTGGGGGAAAGGGACAGCAGTCTTGGGCTAGGTCATGGCTTCTGCTACTGCTGACTGCCATGGAGCCAGAGCAAAGCTACAGCAGAAGGTAAATCACTTGGGAAGGGGTACAGGTGGCAAGGGAGGCAGGCAAAGACATGGGTAGGGGGCAGGCGGTGGGGCGGGAGATGGCAAGGGGCAGGCAGGGGAGGTACCAGCATGGGGGCAAGGAGTGGGGGGGGGGCAGGAAATGGGTGGAGGTCCTTTGCCTTGCCCCTCATCACTACTATCCCTGACACAGCAGCTGGAGGGTGGACCTTCCACTAATTAGAGTCTCTACATAGAAACTTATAATACATTTGTTCTTTGTCAAGGGGTTGTCTTAAGTTCAATGTCATCTTGAATTTGGGTAAGTATGGTAGGTGTTGCAAATAATGGGTGGAAAGATTTCAGGGTGAATTTCTACCTCTTCAAAGCAGTCTCCACCAGAAATAATTGGAATTTATTGGTTGCTACTAACAAAGAAGTCTCCACCAGAGTAGCCATTGGCATAGAAAATTCGCACTTAAGTAACGAATATAAATTTGGTGGTTTTAATGCCAGTAGTGCATAGAAAATTCTGCATGACACCCTTCCAGTAGAAGTGTGTGCTGAGCATCAATGGGGGTTCTGATGGACTGGTAAAGGCGACAAACTCTAGAATGAACTGTCTTTCACCACAAGGCCTTGTCTCTGGCACGATTGTAAATAAACATTTTGTACTTCATTATCTTACACTAACTGAGCTACAAGCATAGTCCCTGGAAAAATCACCCTATGCCAAAAGTAATCATACAGTAGGCTGTAACATTGTAGTGTTTTTTCTCTCTGAGGTATCCATCTGCAATTTATTAGCAAATATAACTGTAACTATGTTTCAGATTTCATTAGATCCATAAGGTATCTGTTATCTAATTCTTCTATTTAATGGATGAAATCCTGCAATCAAGCTACAGTGACTGATTCCACTTTCCCATCAATGTTATGCTGATGTAATTCCACTGAGTTACTGCTGCTTTCAATTGGTGTCCTGGTAAGTGAAATCAGAAGTGAGACTGAGGTCTCCAAATTCTATAGACAATGGACTTGATTCTCCAATTACTCATATAATTGTACATATACCTCAGCAAAATAGGTGTAAAGTGCTACCACTGGTGTGAGTAATTGGAGATTTCTATTTTGGGAGTGCTTTACACCCACCTGTACAAGTGTAATTGCAGAGAAGTGCTTCCTATTTTTGAACTTTCAGATTGGAAAGGTGAGCAGAATGAAAAAGCATTCCTTTTCTTCTCCTCCAGAACACCATGTGTGAGAGTATAGCGGAGGAATATCAGCTGCAACAAAACAGGAGACATGTTGAACTAAGCTGGGGATATTTCCTGATTAAAAGTTATAGATAAGCTATAAGGTGGACATGGATACCTTATCACAAAGCATTTTATAAACAGTAAGTGATGTACGTTATACTTGGAGAAAACAAAGCACGAAGAGGCCAAATGACTTTTAAAATGTCAGGGATAGTCATGACTAGAACCCAGGTTTCTTGCTTCCCTGTACCAGGTAATTTGCTTTGATAAATAGCTGGGGAGGAACTGAATTTTCAAAATCATGGAGTTCCCAGAAAAATGGAGATTTATTGCATTGTTAGAATGAGGGGAAAACTAAAAACAATGTTTAAACCAGTAAGCCAAACAAAATTCAGGGGAGAAAACCTCATTTCAGGTTGATTCCACTGAGATACATTGGTTTTGGCCTTTTTGAACTTTAAAAAAGATGTATACGTATGGAGTTTTTGTTTTGGAAAGTTATATTTGGAAATGAAAAATCAAAGTGCGCTTTCTGGAAATGATGTGTGTGTTTGTTCTGTAAATGATATATTGTTGAACTCAACATGTTTTCCTAATGTTTGGGTTTCAAATATAAATGACTTGTTAAAATCAAAACACCTTTTCATCAATCAAATTTCTGATCTGTAGAAAAGGCCAGATCTCCATCTGGTATGAATCAGTATAACTTATTCCTTGGAGCTCTGTCAGTTTACATAGTTGAGAATCTAACCTCCTCTATATGTCGACTATATTGACCTAAATGGAATTATGCTCACTTACACTGGCTAGGGATCCGGCTTATATAATGTTTATTTATCATCCATGTAGGCATAAAAAAATATTAATTCTAAAACAATAAGTGTTGTTGTATTCACAATTTTGACAAAAATGCCAAAAATGGAAAAGTAAACAGTTGCCAGAATACACATGCCTTTCTTGATCGTAACTCTCATATGCCAAAGACTCTGCTCCCTTCTGCACAAACAATTCTGTTAAATTATTTTCTCAAATATTAGTGCTCGTGGATATGTTGGGTAGTAGTTAATTGTATTGAGAGAGTGGTTTAGTTAAATGTTGTTTGAAGGAGGCGGGTTGGAAGTGGTGGATCCCATTGGGGTGCAGATCTAAGGTTGCAATGTCTGGTCTCTGGTGCAAAGAATTGGGCCCAGCCAGTACCACTTAGGATGAGATGTGTGTGTGCAAGCTAGTCACTCAGATGGACTAAACTGATGAACGTGAGACTGGTTCTGGGCCTGCACAAAAGTGCACACCTTCTCAGAAAGTTTCTGTGCTGTGCACACAGCTTAAAAAAATATTTTTTCCCACTGCCTGTGGCAGCTAACCAAAATAGGAAGCTGAAGAGAGACTCCTAGGCATGAATCTATGAAAAGCAGAGTCAGAGATTGTGTGGAAGTGGTATAATTGAAGTTGTGGTCTTAAAAAAAAATGAAACATGAGAACTAGGTACAAGGGTATTCTATCATACTGTAATTTCGAGTGAATAGAAACCATGTAGCTATCAAATTACTGACTCTCTTCAGACCGTCTACTACTATCTGACTGTTTAGATGGTTCTATAGATCTGTAGTTGGTACTTTTTTATTTCCAGTAAAACTAATGGTGCTAAGATGAGGATCTGTATTAAAAGTCCTGTCAAAAATTGATTCTTTCTTCCCTAGGACTTTTCTACTGTGCATGGTCTAGTCTAGAAATACAGTATCATAACAGGATCTTTTCTTACTCCCTTTCAGCTCTGCCTGTTCAAGAATAATGGTTTTATATTTATTATTTTCCACTGTATTTGCTGCATCGATAAACTTTTTCCTCAGTTTAGCTAGAGTTCAGATCTCTTTCCAGCTTATAAAACATCACGTGCATCTTCCTTTGATACTCCAAAACCCCTTGGAACACCTCTTTCACTTATCTAGGTGTGGGATTCAGATAAGAATCATGAACATAACTATACTGCATCTTATTTAGCAAAAATCATACCTTTACTGTCAGGAAGGGTAGGAGTCTAGCATTTCTTGTTTAAATGACCCATTACTGACTTCCAGGCAGAGTGGGTTGAACCAGAAATAAAGGGTTAGGCACAAGATGAGGGTCTTGAGGCCACTAAAACATTAGAAGTGCAAAGCCTGTATTGTGGTTCTGATACAAAAGTGAAATCCACTACCAGAATAGGGAAGTTTCTGACCTGTTTGTTTATATTCTGTAAAGGCTTCCCTTGGTTTATGTTGTACATACGTTCCTGGAGAATGGTGCATAAATCAAATTCACATAAAGTGAACCCACTTTTACAATGTGACAAATAAGGATAGGTTCCCATGGCAGCGAGGGAGGGAGTGAAGCTGAGACTAGGGA
>NW_017728886.1:82987575-83001131 GCF_001723895.1 Crocodylus porosus
GAAGATGGGAACCATGTTGGCCCTCTTCCAGTCCTCTGGCACCACACCAGAACACCATGAGTGCTTGTAAAGCCGTGCCAGGGGTCCTGCAATGACCTTGGCCAATTCCTTTAGAACTCTAGGGTGGAGATCATCTGGACCGGCTGACTTGAATACGTCCAGTCCCTCCAGAAGTTCCCTAACTAGTTCCTCACTAATCCTTGGCCCACGTGTGCCTCCCCTGGGGGCCAAGGGGAGTTCTGAGTAGATGTATATAGACACTTAAGGATTGGATGCCTATAATGAACACTATCTTCTGAGAACAAAGATTGAAGAACAGTGCCAAGAAAGTTTAGGAATCAGGGATATGAGCTGAACTCCTCACTTCAGGTAATGACTCAATAATATAGTTCTACAAGGGCTATATTTTATGGGCTTATATCATGGCTCCCTGTGGATTTACTACTTTTGAGCACCTTTATATGATATGCTATGTCACCATAACGATGAGCTATGTCGCTGTAGCGCATTGCTAGAGTGACGTAGCATTAGCGAGTATGAACCGTGATGTTGATGCTACTGCCACTGTGCAATAGGAAGGGGGGAAAATGTGTGGCTTTGGAACTGTGCAGTAATGCCAGTTACTGTGCAGTCATTTAGTACTTGCTTAAACATTTGGTACTTAAGCAAGTACTAAATGACTGCACAGTAACAATTGTGCAGTCCAGTGTACATGTCAATGCACCCACAGATTCATTATATGTGGAGACTTATGAGGTTTCCTCAATGAGCAGCCACAGCAACAAATGCTTACATAAGAAATAGCTCTAGCATAGAAAAATAGATCCATCTTACTAAGACAAGAATGTGTATTTCTGTTCAGAAGCCACTGACCAGAGAGATCTGAACTCAAGAGACCAGAGAGCCTATGAGCCTCTGAACTCAGTGGAATTAAGGGTCAGCACTTGGCAAGACTCAACCATAATTGTCAGAGTTGACTTTTAGCAATGAACACTTTTCTGAAAGTTAGAAAAGGGTGATCTTGATTCAATATTTGAAGAAATTTAGCAATATTACTTTAGTTTGAGGTCATAAATGGTGCATTTTCATAAGATCAACATACATTTACATATTTCATGCAAGATGGCATGGACAGCCTGTGTGTGGCATCCAGCAGGTCAAGGAAGGGATAGGCAGCATAGCAGCAGGTAAGGCAGGAAGCAGATTGAGTAGGGAACACAGGGCAGAAAGCAGAAAGTAAAACAAAAGATAGAAGAAAGGGATGGAAGTGGCACTCAAGAAGGCAAAGGGCTAATTCGTGGCATGAATAACACACAGTTTGACCCTTACTAATCTAGGGCATAACTACAGTACAGTGGAATTGGACAACTGGTGTAATATAGCCTCAAGAAGTTTTATTTGGGATGTTGGTTATATAAAAGAAAGATACTGAGTGGGTTTTTCAAAAGTGCTTAAGTGAGTTAAGTGCCTAGCTCCCCATGATTTTCACAATCTATAAACACTTCAGTACAGTTCATAGATTAGATTATAGAAGACAGAACTTCAAATGAAATATATAAAGGGTACTTTTCTATACCAGCCTAGCTGTTCTCATTATATCCTACAATTCATTTTATTAGACAAACATTCTAGGCCAGATGAAACTATACCACCTGAAGGTCATATTCATTTTCTTTTGAGAAGTCTGTTTATGCTTAGGATGTGTAGGGAAAAAAAAGTATGAATCAGAAAAGTAATAAAAGTTATGATTCAAGAATGTTCACTACTTAAGCTAGGTCTGAAAGGTTCAAACTAAAGGGTTTCTTTGAGGTGTTGAGAGTGAGAATGGTGGGACACCTCTGAAGTACCCCTGCAGCTGCATTTTGGGGTTTGATGCATGAAAGCAGGAATAGGTGGGCAGGGAGTCCTTTGAGTCCCCCCTGTGGGGAAGCAGAGGGGATATGGTATAAATATGTAGGAGTGAATGTTTTGGCTAAAAACGAGTATCGGTAAAGGAAGGAGTCCAGGGGAGGGAGCTCAGCTCCCTTTAAAAGAATTAAAATGATAATACACCATTTCTTCAACCTGGCACCAGTAGGCAGAGCTATAGATCCTGTTTTCTACTCCCTTCATGTCTTTATATAATATATGTTAGGTCTATTTTGGTGGATAAGGGCATGCTAGGTCCTTTTAATGTTCTGCTAACAGCCAGAATCTACCAATCCTGTGTCTTACCAATACTGATAAGCTTGTTGGTATTTCCAGAACCACCTTTTGCCTTAACTTGATGTGGATATAAAATGGAATTTTAAAAATCTCATGTAGGCAAAAAATAGGCATTGTTCTAATATTAGTTGGTAGGAGTTATTTACATTGTCACTTACTCTGTATTTATTTTCCAGTGCAGAATGCTAGGGATGGCCTTGTTTAGGTATATCACTTCTGAATCATGAGCTGCTGTGGTATTGCATTACCTTGTGCTACAGAGACATACCTCAAATGACACAGAAACATAAGTCCTTTTAAAAATGATACAAATTGTACTTCTGAAGTCTCTTTGGAGTTCTTAGCTATCTTTGTCTCTCCCTTACAGATGGTTTAAAAAAAACTTAATAAACCAGAATGCCCATCCCACTAGAAATTCCAATACTGGCTGAAAAAAAGAAATCTTGGGGTAGTTCACAAATTGAAACATTCTTTTTTTGAAACCTTCATTTTGATAAGATTATATAATTGTATTATTTAAATAGTATGTTGACTCTGCAGCTAAATATAGATAGTCGAAAAGTCCAAGGTGGAATCAGTTAAATCTTTACAGGTTAGTTCAAGCAACATATATTGAGCAAGTGAACAGACATTCATTTTTCACTCTAGAAATGCAGCCACATGCCTGCAGTGCCCAGGTCAGAAGCTGAGGGGCCCTAGAGAATGCCTCCCTGCTTAGCTGAAGCAGATAGCTTGGGCCAAGGCTAGCACACCCAGCCTGTGAGAAGCGGATTGTCAGGGAGGTGCAAAGCATCCTGGGATGCTGGAGGACTATGAACTAACTTGAATCTGGAGGGGATCTGGGATGAAAGTTCAATAAACTGATTTAACCTACATCAGTTAAATCTGATGCTACATACCTCCAGGTTCATCTTCAACCAGTTTCAGCCACTTTTAAAGTGGTTTATGTGCACTGAACTTCTGTTGTGTTACAGATTTGAACTGATTTCTAATCACTTATAACAGTTTGTGTAATTTCTGTCCCAAGCCTGCACTGTAGCTAACCCCACATGGTTCAGAAAAGCAGCCTTTTCCTTGAAATAAATCAGTAACTATAGGTAAAGACTTTGAACTGCTATTGTCCTCAGAAAATCCAACAGAAGAATCAGATGACCAAGAAAAGGGCCTAAAGAGTTAAGTGCATGAAGAATATTAAAACTGCACTGGCTTAAAAAAAAAAGCATCTTGATACTTTTACTGTATGCACAAAACTCAAGGCTATAGGGTGCTCAGCTGTCAGTCAATCCTGCATACAGGTCCTGAGTGATTATTATTTTTTTCCCATAGGCATTTGGAGAGGAAAAGGTAGAGTTAGAATTGAAATGATATATTTGTTACACTTTAACAACTGAGAGCAGGCAGCTAGCAGTTGCAAGCACTGATGAGGTAGCTATTTTGAATCCTGGCTCTGTAGGCTGAGGCAGCAGTTTGCTGCAAGCAGCTAATGGACCAACAACACCCGGCTGAGCTGCTGCTCACAGAACACCTTGGTGGTAAGGGAGAAACCATGGGGATGGCAGGAGGTTCCTATAGATCCAGTGGGGTCCAGAGCCCCAGGAAGAAGGTTTCAGCCTGGTGGGAACAAGGCCCAGCCTAGGCATGTGGCTAACAGCTGGTAGGCCAACCAGGGGGCCAGACAAGCACCAGAGTAGAAGAGGACTCTCTGATGGGACCCAGGAGGGGCTCCTCTCTGGAGTATGGGCATCAGCAGCTGCTAGGTTCACTCTCTGATCCCTCACACTGGTCAATGCAAGAAGGCTAGGGCCTTGGGGCCAAAGGGCAATTAAGTCCAAAGCAAGGGGCAGGCTACTATGAGCTATCTGGTACCCTGACTGGCTTAGAGTTAGGGCTAGAGCCTGTAAGGGCTGAAGGTCCCTTTGATGTGGGGAGGGGGGAATCACAGCTGAAGAGGGTAGGGGTCAGCCAGCATGCAAGCTGTTATAAAATTGGACTGGGGCCAGAGTGAGAGTTGGACCCAATGAGAGAGAGAGAGCCCAAGGACAGCATACAGGAACACCAATGAGAGAGCTAGACCAGGGTAGGTAGACCTACTTGGTCCTGGGTAAGACCTAAAATTGCACCCTGCCTAGGAAGGGTGGTTGCTGAGCCTGTCCATGGCAGGACAGTCCCCCAGAAATGCCATGCCAGTTAGCTCCCTGGTGAAAGGCAGCTAGGGGCACCTGAAAACCCCAGCTCCCACCATTCAGTGGATCATTAAGAGGGTACTGGGGTCAGGCACGTCCATGGAAGAGAACCTGAGTCTGTGGGAGTATAAGAACCTGGCTGAGTAGTGGGGCCAGGCATGCCTGGGCAGAGGCACCTGAGCCCATGAGGGTGTAAGACCCTGAGGCCCCAGTACAGGGCAGAGTAAGGGCCTCAGTGTGGGGGGAAGAGTAGGTATCCCCAGTGAAGGAGTGGAGTGTGTGGGGTTAGAGGGCAAAGACTGGTAGAGTGCCCATACGGTGAGCTGAGGCTCCAGAGAGGGGGCATGTGTAGAGGCCCAGGATGGTGGCAGTTAGGCACAGATAAGTCCTGGGATGCCTGAGGCCACAAGTGGGCCTGAGGCCGAGTGAGCAAGCAATTGGCCCTAATCAAAGAGCGAGAGTTATGAGTTACCCAGAGATGGGCCTGGGTCAGAGCCCTGTCTAAGGCCAGGTGAATTGGCTGGTCCCAATTCAGATGAGGGTTGTAGGAGAGGGCTGAGAGGCTGCACCAGGGCCAGCCAAGGAGTGTGTGAGCCAGAGCAAACAGCAGCTCAAGGATGACCTCTGCAAGGCATGGAACACAATAAGGGAAGGTTGGAGTTCTGTGTACACCCCTAGACAAAGGGGTCTTAAAATGGGCAGCCTCCCGCTTGTTGTAACACAGTTTACTTTACATCAAAGGCATAGCAAGAGAGACTGGGCAGACTGCCCTAGACTGGCAGGTGGGCTGGTACTGTGACCAGGCCTGGGAGATTGCCCCCTGTCACAACAGTATTTTAAATACTAAATCTAAACACAATAGTTCAACTATTTCCTGTATAAAATCTAAAGGTCCTCTTTCAATCTGTTGTTTTGTTTAAAGATGGTGGAAGAAGGTTAATTAATTCAGTGCCCTTAACTATGAGAACACTGAAAATGATTAGGAGTTCATGCACCAGAGATTATATCACACAGTCTGCCTTTTTCCTTTACTCTTCTAATGCCTTGGTGGGAGAGGAATTTGCTTTTCTATTCAAAAACAGGGTATTCCAATCCATTATGATGAAGTGACTGGTTTGACTGCTGTGTTTTGACCGTGTATGTTGTTCCATTTTGGGGGGGGGTTTCAGGTACCAGTTAGTCTGTCTTATAAGAACTTGTGCGTAAGTGTGGTGGGCAGAGTGTTGTGAGCACGGGGGTTGTTTTTGATTCTGATCCAGCTTTAATAGATTTTAATGAAAATAAAACTAAATGTCAAATAGAAGGGAGGAGGGACAGCAATTTAAAGGAGTTATTTACACTAATTGCAATCCATGGTGGAAATAAGCTTTCTACGGGGGGGAAGCTGACCCACAGGGAACAGCAGGTGCTCATTAGACATGTTAAATTGACTATTAATAATCCCCCAGCATATTTGGAAACCATGGCAGCAATAGGGAAGTGGTAATAAAGATCAGTTTCTAATGTCCAAACATAGTATAAAAAAAATGGGCTAATGCACACCATTGAGTCCAAACCAGGACATTGCCCTAAAACTACAAACTGAGTGGTATTTGCCTGACAAAACATTTGAAGAAAATCAATAGGAATCCAAGAATGAAACTATGATGGAAAATTTCAAAACATTTTTATATTTGGAAATAAATGTTGATTTTAATTGAGTCAGACAAATATCGGCTAGTTGACATTGAGTGAATGTATTGAAGTTTAAGTATAATCCTCAGGCAGGCCAGTAAGGGGTGCTTCTGTGCTGAGCCACCCACCTCACTATGCCTGACCACCTTCCAGGCTCTGAGTGCCTCCCTGGGGGTGCCTTACACCTGGCTGATCCTCTTTCTGCAGCACACCAGCTAGCCTGGGGGGGTATTGCTGCCACCAACCAGGGACGGGCTTGATCCTGGCATGGCGCCCCCTGGGAAACACAGGCCTAGTAGGCTTCAAGGTTACTTGACTTGCTTCAAGAACTTAGAATGCTTCCCTCAGTCAGAAGCACAAGTAGTGGTCTCCATTAGTCAGCCGAACCAAGGGGACCCCAAGGCATAATATAGACCCAATTCCAATAAGTCTCCTATGCTAGGTACAAAGGAGAACTGTACTGGTTACAATGAGCAGGATTGGAATAGGGTACAGAATTGAGTAGTATCAGAGAAATCCCATAGAGCAAACAGGGTGGCTGGGGTAGCCTTTGATTACACATCTGGGTTACTGCAAGCTACATATCTAGTTAGGTCTCAGGTAGCTTACTTACAAGTATCATCCAGAGGCAGGTGGACATTCTCTCTGGGGGCAGGCAGCTCACTGATCATGAGTTTCCAGAGACAGCAAGTTTCAGATGGTTCAACTCTTCTCTATGAGTTTTCATCATGGCTACCTCCCCACCCCCACCTCCTGGGCAGTCCTTAGCTTATATAGTGCTTATGACCTCATTTACCTGGTCCAAGGGACCTGGTCCAGCACCTGTTGGCTCCCAGCCAACCAATTTGAAATGTATCACTAGTTGCTTGGCAGACTGGCAAAGTCCCTAGCCCCCTCCCAATCAGGTTGGCATTGCTTAACAATGGGAAGTGTAAGCCCCTCACCCAGGTATGTGATGCCAGTCATATAGGCAGAAGGAGCAGGTTTCCCCCCTCCATCAGGAATGTATCCAGCTCAGGTTACAACTCAGGGTTACCTAAAGAGCCCATATTAACCAAATTGACACAGAGTTTGTGGGGAGAGACAGAGGTGGCCTTCTGCCAGAGCAATGAGCAGGGAGCATGCTCATACTGTTAAATATGCTGCTCATTGGTTCGAGGCAGAATGCCCACACAGAAAACTTCTGATAACTAGCTAACTTGCTATAGCTCTTCGCTGGTGCAGAGTTCCCTGTGTTTCATTATTTTGCTGTATAAGCTGCACACCTACTCATTTCATTTCACATGCTAAATTCAATCCTTCCATCTCCTGTAACTCTCTATGGTTACACACCTTGCAGTGTACATCTCTGAGTACTGTTGATAACAACTATGTGCCTGACTGCTGAGGAAACTTTGCCCATATGAAAAATATTGCAATGCCTCAGCTAGCTAAGTCATCAGCTATCCACCAGCAGGTTTATATTGACTATAAATTGTTTTCTTCTGTACGGTGCCCACCCCACTTACTGAATAAATACCAGAGTCCAAGAAGCTGAGACCTGCTGATCAAATATCTCTAATGGGAGTGGAAGAAAAGATAACAAGATGTTCTGATGGGGCGATTATATTCTTGAGGTGTTTGAGGTGAGGAGAGCACTAGAACTATTTGAAGTCCCCAGTATATAAGTGAAATGTGCTTTCCTGGATCTCTGAATGCCCTGTTGGATCTAACACACACCCATATAGTAACAGGAGAAATTTAAATCCATGATGACTCAACCCAATGAAATACTTGAATAATAAGGTCCCATGTAACTTAAAGATGGTTTGTTTCATTCTGAGGAGCTGAGGGGGAGCTCATAACTAGATATATTGCAGAACCCATAAATCTTGTGGGTAATAAAAAACTCAATCTGAGGGATCAGGAAAGAATGAGAGGGAAGACAAGCTTTTCTAGCTAAAGTCTATCAAATAATTTGTTAGGTTTATTTATTTCAACTCACTGTAACACTAGAAAGAAAAAAGGGTTAGCTACATCTAGATAACCAAACAGTCATGCCTAGAAACTGGCATGTGAAGGTCATCTAGTCCATTGTCATTCCCCAAGCAAGGTTTATGCCTAATCCATTCTTGACAGCTATTTGTCAAAACCTGGTCTTAGCAGCCTCCGGTGATTAAAGATTCTGTAGAGCTACCTCAACCCAACCTAAGGAACCTGTTTTTTTTCACAGGATATTCAGAACCCTAACCCGACTATCATTGCATCTGGTTGCTGCTACTATTACCTCTTCTGAAGTAGTTGGCCCTCTATCCTTCCATAGACTAGGAGAATTTGTCTAATGTCTGTTTGGATATCCTCTCCGGTGGCCTCTGATAATCTTTGTTTTTCTTTTTGCAACCTAGAGAGAAGGGTGGAATTATGCATATTCATTACTCATCAGATAAGGGCTATCAGGATGGAGATGAAATAAATTGTGTTATCTCTGGTTTTAAGAACTCAAAAAACCCATGAGCACAACACCTCATGAAATTGGCCTCCAAAACCATCATATTGTTTACAAAATAATGTTTTTGGTTTATTTTCTAACTTTAAATTCACTTAGCAATCATTGGTGTGTATACATGAATATTATAGTATTCCCAGTTTTCTCAGACTTGGTAAGGTAGTACAACGTTGGACCTTGTTCTGGAAACACTTTCTAGAAGACTAGAGATCAAATTACAAAAATGTGTATAAAGTGCTGCCCCATCATACCACTTTCCCAGTTTCTCTCCAAATCCCAAAGCGTATATTAGTTCTGTGTCTCCTCCAGCCCCATCTTAACTAACAATGTAGCCTCATAGCTATGTGTCAATTAATTTGGTGTCCCAACACCCACATCAACCCACCTCTCTTAGCCCTACGTCATTTCTGCCACCATAAGCTGCTGGTCTGTTTTTGCTACCTCTTTCCCTTTTGTGCATTGGGTACTGGCATCTCCCAGCTCTCCTACTGACAACTCCTCTTCACTCAACAGCTCTAACAACTCCAGCTTCACTATAGCAGCTCTAATTGACTGCTCTTCTGCAAGAGGTATGAAAGTAAAAGATGTGAGTTTTTCCCTTAACAATTCTCAAAATGGCTGAGCCTTCCTAAGGTAGAGACCATCATTCTACTTTTAGCAAAGTTTGCAACACTTGAAGTTGTCCATTGTGTAATCATCTCTGTCTCCCATGCGAGGACAGGGATGATTTTCCCTCTACACCATGCTGGTTAAATTTATGTAATGACAGATGGCACTTGTATGTGGTGTTGTCTACAACTAGTCGCAGTAGGTGCATTGCTATAGAAGATGTGGGAGGGAACATAACAAAGCCGTGGAGGAACACAAGGCAAAGCATTCTGTTCCACTGAAATGTAAGGAAAGGCTTTTGCAGGAGGAGAATTAAAAAAAACTGCCTTATACAGAAAGATACTGTCCATCTTGGTTAGGCCAGTTATCATATATAAAAAGGGAGGATTAGTTATGTAAGTTCTTTTTCTTTTCTTTTCTGTCATTAGTAGGAGTGGGAGTGTCCCAAAGAGCAGAACTATAAATGTCACATGCCGGGTATCCAATCTGGACTCCTATCTGTTGCTGCAAGCAGCATTAAGGGATAAACAAACATGTGAAATGAAAATTGCCTGAATATTGAACATTGCTCAAATGTTTGACCCAGCTGGTGTCAATATTCAGCAAATTTATTTTTCTTTAAGCCAATTGTTGTGAACTGTTAATTACAATTGGCAAAGGCCTTAAAATAAAAACATGAAGTTCTAACCCTCTGCTCCCCAGATATATGGGTCTGTATTTGCTTTGCTGATTATACCTTGAATTATTAAAGTAGAAGTACTAAACAAACATACAATTCGTAAGTAGAAGAGGAAAAAAAAAAGAAAAAGAAGACAATTCCAATATGTTAAACAGCCTTCATGAAAGTACAAGTAAAGAAGGTGTACTGCCACAGCACAGTATGGGCTATATTTATAATAAAGTGGATTCCATTATAGATTTACGTGTTTGGACCCTGGTCTTTAAAAAGCACGTGCAACATACTTAACTTCTTAAGCACTGCTTGTAGTCGCTACACACAGAGTTAACACCATTTACAGACTTAAAGCAGATGTGTGCTGTCATCAGCTATTAAAGTCCAGACGTAGAAACCCCTGTGTATTTTGAATAGTTGGTTACATGCATATTTAATTTAATTTACTAATTTATTTGCACATAAGTACATTCTATTTTCCAACTTCAAGCCTTGTTTAGATAAACATGTAGCTAAATTGTGGATTAAGACAAGTTTAGATTATTGCCATTACATTTTTAACTCTGTATAAGGTATATGATCTTAGTTAGTGGTCTTCATTGTACTTGCCGTCAGAAAACTATTTTAAATATGGTAGCATTCCAAGTCAGATTTGTATGAACAAAAATTGGGTGATTAATTTCTAAATAAAGTCAGCAATCTCTCTGCTATCCAATGTGTTTATATCTGAGCACCTCACCAGCTTTAAACTATTAATCCTTGTGCAACTACAGTGAGGGAGGGAAATACAAATAGAGGACTGAGGCTCACACCCTCAAAGGTTTTTAGGTACCTACCATTACTCCTTCCTTAGAAATAGGATGGACCCTGGTGATGATCTTTGCCTAAGAGACTGGCCCATAATTCTAGAAGTGTGTGGTAGATCCAGGGGATTTAGCCTGGCTCCTAAGGTAGTGTCCAAAACAGTGGACTAGCCTAGGGAATTAGACACACACTTAAAATTAAGCAAGCCTAAATACTTCTGCCTAAAATAAAGAACATCATTGGCAAATGATGAAAATGATATTTATCACCCATTTGATTTATTTTTTTTATTTTTTTTATTAGTGGAAAGTGAACAGAAAGTGTTAAATTCCACAGATCGTTTCCAAAAGTTTGCATATATCTTAGTGTAGGTTAAGTAAAATGTTATCACTATCCTTTAAAGGTTGCCCAGGCAGTTCCATGTACCAATCTGTGCAGCATGTATGCAGTTAAAGGTACAGCAGCCTTTTACAGGCAGTACATACTGTGTGGTTACTCAAGTCAAAAAAACCAACATACTTGCTTTTGTAAAATCGATAAAGGGCTTACCGGTTTCCCAATCTTTAATATTTAATAACAATCTTTTCAACTGTTTTGGGGCTCTTACTAGTTTAAAACCCGCAAGTTCATTCAAACTAAATTAGATGGTCCCCAAGTATATTATGGGAAAACTGAAACTTATATATGGGTTTTTTTGTTTGTTTTTTTTTAAAGTCCAAAGATCAAATTCTAAGTTCCTGGAGTTCTCCTGGACCTTGCTTTTGTTGTTGCATAGTTATAAAGACTTACAAAGATTGCAGCACTGCGGTGCATTTGAATGAAATACTGCGATGTGTATCCTGCCCTTTGTTTCTTGCAGTCAGCAAAGAAGATATACAAAAGAAAAACACTGACGTTGTTGGGTCAGATTCTTAGTAACTGTAATGAGCCTTGTGCTAACTATGTCAACAGGCTATTACACCAACTGAGAATCTGGCCCATTGGAACATCTTACAAAATATAGTTAGACGTTGAACTCTGCTTTGACTGCCTTATACTGTTGTTCTTCAAAAGCAACGTGTTATTTAATATTAGAGAAGACTGACTGAAATGACAGGTGAGTATTGCCCATACTGATCATGCTATTTTTTCCAGTGACAGCTATTTTTACACATTTGCCCCATAGGTTTGATATGAATGCCATGATTATGCAGTGAGAAAAGGATGAAAGATAGTTGTTTTCCCTGAACAAAGCCCATTCACCTAAAACAGTTACTTCATAAATATTTCAGGGAAAATAAAATCATAAAATGAAACTGTAATAGCTGTTTTTCCAAGAAGATGCACAGCAAAGCACTGATGATAACTACTACTACAAAATAATTCAGTAGAAGTAAGTATTTATTGTCTCTAGAACATTTATTGCTTCTAGACTTGCTAGACCATCTGATGGGGTAACACATTCCCGAAAATAGATTTATTTTTTTTTTTTTTACCTCCAAGCTAGCTGGTGCTTCCTCCTTGTTCCAGTTGATTGTCAGGCAGCAAACAGTGAGTTTCCACTCATTCCTGAGCAAGAGGCAACCTGTAATTATACCACCACTCTAGGACCTGCATGGGGGCGTGGTAATCTGTAACAGAATCACAGTTTTTCCCTTTTGGAAACATGCAGAGACCCCCACTCCTTCAGTAGGTGGACCGATCCCACTCATTTTCTTACAGTGGGGAAAGGAATTGGACATCAGGGCTTGAACTTCCCACTCGGCATAGATCCAAGAAATGGGTAAGCCTTACTAAAGGCAAGTAGGTCTTACCTCTTTTGCTTGGCTAATTAAGAACTAATTAAAATAAAACCCTTCAGGAAGAGTAAAATATAGGAATAACACTGTTGCCAGCTACAGGGTTTAAGAATCATAAGACCCTTTCTCCATCAAATTCATGAAATGTGCTCAAAAGTCAACAGAGATGTCTTAAAACATATTTTGTCCTGTCTTGTGGCCTTTGAACTCCCCCTGTTCATGTCCAGAGAATGTGGGAGATCCAATATTGGAGGCTCCTCCAAAATCCTAAAATAGTATAATCCTGGCACCATTGCAGGAGTTGTAGTTAAACCCAGATGAGATCAGATTATGCAACCCTTTCTCTATAGGAGTTACCCTTCTGGTGTGGAGCTTCCATCTTTGCATCCAGCTCAAAAGTCTTGACTTTAATTCTTCCAAGTTTCCCAGGCAAGCAATGTGTACTCCCTTAGCTAGACATCAGTTTTGCCCCTGTACTTCCACACCTACCCTTTGCCCCTCGACTTTACCTGCGCTTCATCTGCAGCTCTTGGACATCTTCATCTCTGTCTTCAGACCACAGGGAGCCAAATTTTAAGGGTTTTTCATACTTACTTTTACTTTTTCAGGCCTGTGATGGAAAGAAGAGGGTTGCAGGGGGTGCTCTGAACCATTGTTCACTCTTGGAATTGTGTACAAGTTGTGCCATAGGATTAGTAAATATTTTTTCTCCTGTATTAGAAAGGAAACATCGGCATTAAAACAGATAAGTAGACAGGCCAAGGATACCATTTTTGTCAGTCTGATATTCTTTAAAGAAAGTTTATGATGCCTTTCTGTTAGTTATGTCTTTGTTCTCAAGATATGGAGTAGAGAAGTTGAATGCATAATAAGGCTTCCACAAGTCTGTCAACCTCTTTGTAATCAGTCATTGCATACTGCAGCCCCTCAAGTGTCAATGATATTTCTTGCTTACTGCTTTTGCTAATTTCCTGTTGGCAGTATGTGTAGTCTGTTTCAGTTAATCTTCAGGCAAACAGTACAGATTCACAAAGTCAGACTTCACTGCCATGATCATGTTAGAAATGGAATATTGTTAGAAATGCGCAGCTTGCATCTTGCACCTGATAAGAAAGAAATACTGCCCAAGGCTCCTTTCTCCCCCT
>NW_017728886.1:83001142-83013271 GCF_001723895.1 Crocodylus porosus
TTCCTTTGGCCCCAAAGTGGCTAGTGAGTAGTAAGGCGGATGTTAAGAGTACTAGTCAAGAATGGGATGAGAACCGCAGCTGGGATCTTTCCCAAGTGGCATTAGGAGAGTATTGCATCAGTAATAATGGCACAGGGAGGAGTTTGGGACATAGCAATGTTGACTGCTGGTAGGAGTCTCTGGCAGAGAGGAAAACCCCAGCGGGGTTTTGGAACCCAGTTTGCTGGCCCCTGGGGAGTAGAACTGTTTGTTTACCGCCAGGAGCTGGCTGAGCCCAGCGAGAGAAGGGTACCGTAATAACCCTAATAGAGGGGCACTTTTGACTTTGGGGTACCGTAGTACATGTAATAGTGGTACAAGCCAATAGTATAGACTTAAGTTGTGTGGCAAGCTCTACAAGGGGGCCTCAGAGAAAGAGAGAAAGCCAACAAGAGAGACTGACCCGACGAAAGTCAGGTTTGATTTCGAGTGTGGCTGCAGACAGCTGGAGCAGCAACACAGGCCAGGAGAGCCTTCTCTATTTTCATGTTTTCTTTTTGACCTTTCTTTTGTTGTTTGTTCGAGAGGAGCTGAGGACATGTGGCTGGACCAATTGGCTGGCCATCACCTGGTGGAACGGGTGAGGGTGTAGGGGTGGCGGAGCCCTTAGAAACTCGGGACCTCGCAGGACGCCAGTGAGACTAATAATTGGACTACACGTGAAGGTATCTGAACCAACTCCATTAACATCAAGTCATGGCAGGCGAAACACACGTGTGTAAGATCCCCAATTATAGCTAATAACACCCTAGGTGGTGTCCTTCAGGTCCACAGGGGACGGCGATACCCCACAGACATCCAGGGAAGGATTCATGGCTAAGTGTGAAGGACGCGTTATGGCATTTAAGAGAGGTCTGTAGTGCCACCTGTTGTGTTTTTCCACAGCTGAGTAAATTTTCAGGCTTCTGTGCTCATCTTTGCTGACTGACAGGTCTGGTTAGCTCTGGATTTGTTAACTGGTGCCTGAGATCTCTGGGACTGAGAGTGGGTAACCACTTTTTACCCTCAGTGTAGTTCAAGCTTGTACTCCAATAATAGGTAGCCTCTTGTCTGCTTGCTGGGGTATAGAAGAAGGCATTGCTGCCCCACAAAACTCCTTTCATTGCTGACCTCACAAGCTGCAGGGTGAGTTCAATACATTGCCCTGAGTTATCCCAGCTCCTATTTTTCCCCTGCATGTTGGAAAATAACAAACATTGCAAGGAGCTGGATAATTCCCCTCATATACTAGTAACTCTTGGTCCAGAGTGGCTGGTCCAGTGACAGCAAAAATAGGTGGCTTATCAACTGTGAAATATCCATGTTATTGCACATGAATATTAACCCTCTGTGTGCGTGTGTGTGTGTGTGTTAATAGTCTATTTGCTATGGAGTTTGAAAAAAATAAATGTTCAATACTCGCAGTATGGGGTATGGGCTCGCAGTATGGGGAACAAACAGGAGGAACTTGCCCTTCTGCTAGCTAACACAAACCCAGACATAGCAGGGCTCACTGAAACTTGGTGGGATCTAGCTCACAACTGGGTGGTAAACTTCAAGGGCTATAGGCTGTATAGGCGGGATAGAACAGGGAGGAAAGGTGGGGTTATAGCGCTCTGTGTCAAAGAACAACACACATCCTCCGCAAACAGCACTGGGTCTGAGGTAGGGAGGTGCTCTGGGTCAAAATACAAGGAGATCAGGAGGAAAGAGACGTAACAGTGGGGGTCTACTACAGGCCACCAAACCAGGGGGAAGAGCTGGACTGGGAATTCTCAGGTCAGCTTGTAGAGACAGGTAAATCAAGGGAGGTGGTCATCACGGGTGACCTAAACTACCTGGACATCTGCTGGGAAGAGCAGTTAGACAGGTCTGACTGCTCACATAGGTCCCTAGCCAAGTTACAGGACCTCCACCTAACCCAGGAGGTGCACAGTCCCACCAGGAGAAATGCCTTGTTGGACCTGGTCCTGGCCACAGGTGACAACCTGGTGAGGGGACTGCAGGTGCCCGACCACCTGGACGATAGCGACCATCACCTACTGGACTTTACCATCCAGCACAAGGTGGCAAAGGCCTGCAGCAAGGCAGCAGCCCTGGACTTCAGGAGGATGGATTTCAGTGAGGTAAGGAGACTAGTTGGGGAAACACTGAGGTCCTGGAGGGGTGGGGAGTTGGGAATCCAAGAAGAGTGGTCGTTCCTTAAGGAGACAATCCTCCAAGCCCAAAGTGTGACAATCCCCACGCAGATCAAAGGGGGCAAGAGTGCTCAAAAACCCCCATGGCTCACCAAAAGCATCTATAAATGCCTCAAAGCCAAAAAGGAAGCCTACACCCAATGGAATGGAGGGGCCATCACCAAGGAGGATTATACCTCCTTGACTTGAGATTGTAGGGGAGCTATTAGGAAAGCTAAGGCAGAGATGGAACTGGGACTAGCGACCCGGATCAAAGATAACAAGAAGTCCTTTTTTTAAATACATAGGGAGTAAAAAGAAGGTGTCAAATAATGTGGGGCCTCTGCAGGACATGCTTGGTAATCTGGTGGTAGTACCAGGTGACAAAGGTAATGTCTTTAACAGATTCTTTGCTTCCATTTTTCTGAGCAGGGACAGGGACATCCCCCACACTGGGATTCTGGACAGACCCAGGGGAGGCACAGCTAGGCCCAGGGGCAGTGAGAACCTAGTCAGGGAACTTGTGGAGGGACTAGGTGTGTTCAGATCAGCAGGTCCTAATGACCTCCACCCCAGAGTGCTTAGGGAACTGGCAGAGGTCATTGGAAGACCCCTGGTCCAGCTTTACAAGCACTCGTGGTGCTCTGGTGAGGTGCCTGACGACTGGAAAAGGGCCAATGTGGGCCCCACTTTCAAAAAAGGGAGGAAAGAGGACCCAGGAAACTATAGCCCCGTTAGTCTTACCTCAGTCCTGAGGAAGCTCTTTGAGAAAATTATCCAGAAGCATATCTGTTAGGGGCCATCAGGGGAGTTTTATGCTTGGGGGCAATCAACATGGGTTCATTAGTGACAGGTCCTATCAGACCAACCTGTTGGCCTTCTACGACCAGGTCACAAAAGCCTTGGACTCAGGTGTCGCGGTGGACGTAGTCTTCCTGGACAGTCAGATGGGTCACAAATTGGCTGAAGGGCTGCACCCAGAGAGTGGTGGTGGACGGGTCATCTTTGACCTGGAGGGACGTGGGCAGTGAGGTTCCCCAGGGCTCGGTCCTCAGACCTGCACTGTTCAAAGACTTCATCAGTGATTTGGACGAGGGGGTGAAAAGCACCTTGTTCAAGTTTGCAGATGACACTAAGATGTGGGGAGCAGTGGGAACACTAGAAGGGAGGGACTGGCTACAACTAGATCTCGACAGGTTACAGAGGTGGGCAGATGAGAATAGGATAGGTTTCAATACAGACAAGTGCAAGGTGTTGCACCTGGGGAGTGTCATGTTTGAGTTTCATTTGCTATGTTAGAGTGCTGATGCCAGCAAACCAAAAGATCTAGTAGGATTGCAAACCATAAAGCCCCTCAGTATTAGTGGCCTTTATTTCTTTGCTGAAGGTAGCATTGCAATTGGAGTTTATTAAAAGTTGTTCTCCACACTTAGAAGCTTGTTGTCTGCAGTGATAAGTATTGCAGGTGCCAATCACAAGGTTGACCTTTTGAACCCACTGAGGGCAACCAGATGAATAATGTATCTGGGTCAGATGAATAGCTATCTAGGTCACGTGAATATGTATTTAGGTCACTGGTGCAAAAATGTAATTGGCAATCAATAATTATTCACAATTGGCATGAGGTGATTGGTCATTGCTGACTATAAATAAAAACAGATTCCACCATTAAGCGGAGAACTCCATACGCACATCTTGGAGAGATTGTCAGCAGATTGGCCACCTGCAGACACCTTCTCCCTGCCAGCCGTTCTTCATTTGGCATATCTCGTCCACCAGTTCGTCTGATTGTTTCATCAAAGAGCTCTCGGAAGGTTGATCGAAGTGCATTCCCTTATATGAGCTGTTGACCAGTTCTGGGACTATTGAGTCGGGCAGCCGCACCTATCCCGGGCTTCGGCACCAGGGTAGAAAGCAAGGGCTCGGCTCAAGAACCCCGTGAACCAACAGACCCCTCTAGCTTGTTTCTTATTCATGCACTGTAATTGAACAAAGCCAGCTATCCTGTCTATGCTACGCCATCTGTAGCGTAAGTACAATAAACCTTTGTTATAACTAATACGCTTAAGTAACCTGACTCCTCCTCGCCGCTAATCCCCACCTGTCCGGTCATCGATCCCTTCTGCGCCAAGCCGGTCGTGCCGACCCAGGCTCACAGGTCAAGGGCTACACCGGTTATGTGGTGCAACAGGGAGGAAGAACCAGCAGCATACCTACAGGCTGGGGAACTCCCTTCTCATCAGCACAGAGGCAGAAAAGGATCTTGGAATCATTATAGATTTCAAGATAAACATGGGCCACCAATGTGGGGATGTGGTCAGGAAGTCTAACTGCACCTTGTCAAGCATCCATAGATGCATCACAAGCAGATCCAAGGAGGTGATCCTCCCCCTCTATGCAACACTGGTCAGGCCACAATTGGAGTACTGTGTCCAGTTCTGGACGCCGCAGTTCAGGAGGGATGTGGACAGCATCGAGAGGGTCCTTAGGAGGGCCACACACATAATTAGGGTGCAGCAGGGCAGACCCTACAAGGAGAGGCTATGGGACCTGAACCTGTTAAGTCTCCACAAGAGAAGGCTGAAAGGGGATCTGGTGGCCGCCTATAAACTTGCCAAGGTGGACCAGCAAGCAATGGGAGAGTCCCTGTTCCCCCAAGCACTACCAGGAGTAACAAGGAACAATGGCCATAAGTTGACTGACAGTAGCTTCAGGCTAGATATAAGGAGGCATTCATTGTCAGGGCGGCTAGGAGCTGGAACCAACTTCCAAGGGAAGTGGTGCTTGCCCCTACCCTGGGGGTCTTCAAAAGGAGGCTAGACAGCCACCTAGCTGGGGTCATTTGACCCCAGCATCCTTTCCTGCCCATGGCAGGGGGTTGGACTAGATGATCTGCTTAGGTCCCTTCCGACCCTACCAACTATGAAACTATGAAATGGTGCCCAAGAAAAGTGAAGACATGAGCTAGTTCCTTGACAGAAATGAACTTTCAGAATAGGAAATGGTTTCAGAAGAGGCAGCCTCTCCAGAGACTGTGTCAAGATGTAATGAATTCATTCTTTACTCTTAAGTACAGAGACCTCTCCCAACAGGTATGGGGAAACCAGATTTAAAATGAAAACAGTCTTTATGAATGGGAAGGTTCTCCAAGAAATATCTGCAGCTCAACAGAAATTAAAATAAAAATGAATCTAGACTTTTTTTCTTTGGGTCTGTAGGCTTGAGGAAAAATTTTAAGCCTACTGGTTCACTTCAATCAGTTATGAGTAAACCTCTAAAAGTGCAGAGGTCCAGTTCTGTTGCGATAAGCATGTAAATGTTTGTACAGCTCTGTTGAAGGAGATGTGTATCAAATTCTGTGGTTAATGAGCTCCTCTAACTATAAATGGGAAACAGTGACAAGAAAAATCACCATTTGTCCAAATCAATCATTATTCATCTGCTTTATCACTGTGTGCCAAGATGTCTAATATTTTGGGCAGGATTCATAATGAATCTGTTATTTAACATTTTACAGGTAAACATATAAGAGGTTTTTTTCCCTTTCTTTTTTGTTTTACATATAATGAAAATCTCACATGGAAGATGGAAACATTAGGGATTCATTTGGTGTCAATACCATCCTGGTGCTTTACCCTCTTTAAGAGTTCACATTTTGGAAAACAACTTTAGAACATATGAAATAGCAGAAGTACTGAACTTCCTTAGACTTGAAGGGGCATTTTTTCTAAAAGGATTTGACTCTCATTAAGCACCAAAATTAGTGGCTAAGTCTTGGGACCTGAGCACTTTTGAAGACCTGCCCTTTATTTACATACTTAAATAAAAGCCAAATCCAGTTGTGCATAGTGAACAGTTGAAAAGGTAGTCCTATATAAGCAATGCAGAACATGGTAGAAAAATATCCCAGGTCAAAGTTACTCTATTTCTGACAAATGAAGTTGCAGAGGAACATAAGACTGAAGGGACTTTCTGAATGGGTCTCATCCCTTCCTATCACAGACAACCACATTCTCTAAACCCTTTCATAAAATCTTCAAGTTCTATCTAGTTATTTTGCCTCCATTACTTGTATTGGGAGGTCTTCCAGAACCTCATTTGTCTGATGGCTGGAAAGAGTCTAACCTCAGTGTACTCATTTATTCTTGTTTTAGAACTTTAAATAGTTTTTTCTCCCTGTCTGGTGTTTACCTTCCTGATGTATTTATAAAAAAGCAATCATATGCTGTCTCGGTCTTCATTCTGTGAAGTTATGCAAGCCAAACATTTTTAGTCCCTTCTTTAAGAGACCCTCAATTCCCCTGATCTTCCTAAGGACAAACTTTCACTTGGAACAGTTTCAAAAGGGGAGGAGGACCTACTGCTTGGGACCACTGCACAGCTATTACACTCCAACTATTCATGTGACCGTAGCAGTGCTAAATCTCCCCAACTTCAACCATGGATGAACTTTTAAAACTACTCCAAGTGAAAGTTTATCTGTGACCTTCATAGCCTTTCTGTACACCTGTTCCAGTTTGAGTTCAAGTTTCTTGAACCCTGATGATCAGAACTGAATGAAGTATTACCACTGAAGTCTCACCATGGCCATGGGTGAGGGCACTAATGCTCCAGCATCTGTGATGGAAACGCACCCCATTTAATAGATCCAAGGATTGCCTTTACAGAAGCAGCACAAGGATTTCTACTGCTCTACCTTGTAACATACTTGTAACCTGGTGAGGGTGAGAACCAGGTAGAGTCCTGGAGTATGCATGGCTCAGCAGCACTGGAGTTGCCCTGATCACTTTTGCACCTACCCAGACTCTGGAGGTGGCCCCAAATTAGCTTGTCAGACATGTGCACAGTTTTTGCCACCCCCTTCAATTTGCCATCTTAGATGGCCACCTGTGCTGCCTGGTTGGTTATGCCAGCCCTGTGCATTTTCAGTGTTTACAACCACATCACATTGGTGGCTTATAGTCATCCTGTGACTATATACCCTGGTCTTTCTCTTCTTCATTTTTTTTCTTTATGTCTAATTTTTTTAAAGTCTAATTTCTGCCTTTCCATTTCTGGGAAAGTGGGGTTGGAAAAAAAATTTTCAGTAATTCCAAATTTGGTTTTGATAGTACCATCATGCACACTCTCTTGTATTGTGGAGATATATGAAGGACAAGCCTAAATGTCATTTACTAAGGGCCTTTAGCAATGTTTCATTAAACTCTTTTCCTCTGGATCAATAGTGCAGTAAATATAGAAAACACCTTTAATGTGCATAAGAGTAATACAATGTACAATGAGTAATTGATTTTTTTGTGTAAGAAACTGAAGGTAGAACTATAACAACCTCACCTGCTGAGGTGATATTCTTACCTATTTTTCCTGAAAGAAACAAGAGATCCTTTATGTCAGATATTATCAAAATGAAATATTCCTTATTATTAATGGTAGTTCCTCTCCTGCCTTTCTTTCATTTCTCCATATACTTGTTTTTTCCTCATTCCTTTTTTCTGGGCTCCATATATGTGTATAATGAAACTGTTCCTGTCCCAAAGAGTATAATCTAAATAAGTGCCACAGGTAAAGGGCAGGAAAGGAAAAAAAATTCTCCATTCTATAGACAGGAAACTTGGGCACAGGGAAGTTAAACCCCTGATTCTCAAAAGTACACAGATGTCTAAGTCCACTAAAGTCAATACGATTTAGTCACCTTTGAGAATCAGAGCCTGAGTGACTTCCCCGAAGTCAGAGAGGAAGATCAAAAATTATAGTTATAATAGTTGAAGTAAAAGAACTATTACTATAATGGCCTTCTACAACCCAGGGCATACACACTCAGAACAGGCCCAACTGTATAAAGGAACGTGTATATGGAGTCTTTCTATTCCTGTATGATGTCTCCTTGGTGGGTACAGGGTGTGGACTCCTTCCTTGTGACCTCAGGACCACCAACTATTCCAAAGGAGAAAGGCAAAGAGGAGGCTACAGTCCTGCCCTCTCAATATGAGTCTAAGGATGTCCTGTGACCTACCAAGGGAACAAGTGGCACTATCCTAGGAAATGGTGCAAAGTATGCATGTCTGTGCATTGAGGAGGTGGGAGGAGGGTTGTGTCAAAGCCAGGGATCGGAGGAAGACTTCCCGAGTCACACACTCTTGAAACAACCCAGAGGATGTTGCAGCTCCATGCTGGCCTCAGTTTACGTCAGTGCATTAATGAGACAGATGCTACAAAACCTACCCTAGGCTTTTGAAGCTTTTCTCCTTACAGCATTGACAGTTATAGTACTGGTGGTTATAACCAGACTGCTCACAGATGGCACAGGGCTTTTCTGCTGCCAACTCCAATGCTAGTCCTCCTCCTTGAACATGATGAATTGCAATACAGAAATGATATAACTCACTCCTACAAGTCAGTATACTCTGGAGAATAGCTGTGCTGCCACTTCAGTTTTCCCAGCCTACTAGTGTAGCCCCCTCAGTAGGGACCAAGCAAAAACTGTAGGTGAAATGTATGCATAAACCTCCTTATATAACTGGTTAATACATTGCTGCGGGATCTCTGTAGCACTATGCCAATATTTCTCTGTCTCTCAATCAGTGCAGTCTCCCTTCTCTCTTTAGCCAAAACAATTCCTGCTTTTCTTTGCCTGTTTTTTGCCTAGCAGATATTTTGTAATGCAAGCATAACCATCTGCACAGCTTCTAATGGGGTAAAGATGGGATGATGTCTATAAAATTGAAGATGATCTTTTATTATTATACTAATAAAATTATATTAAAATAATAGACATGATAATTTTGGAATGCATTATTCACCCATGAGATGGATTAGAGTAGATTAGTAAACTCTCCATCTGGAACACAAGACAACGTTTTATGTGAGGTATCTGTCAATATGGACAATTATAAATTTTCTTTGTCTTGGATGAGCTTTTGTCTAGTAAACTATGTGTGGACTGGGAGCTGGGAAACCAAAGTTTGCTGCCTAACTATCACAGGCTTACTTTCTGGCCTTGAGACAATAGCATACCTATGAGCTAACTTTTGGTACAAGCAGGCAGCCATGGTAAGCACAGAGCCCTGGGTAGGAGACAACTACCTTGCTGAGAGCTAGCTTAGGTATTCCTACATAATAATGCAGTTTGCAGCATCGATATAGCTCAAGTATATAACCCAGCATCTCTTTGTCTTAGCTTCAGAATACATAAAATAGGGATAATAATGTTTGCCCAGCTTGTAAAGTATTATGAAGCCTATGAAAGAGTTGTAGAAGTGGAAAATACTGTTTCCTGGGATTTTGTTGGTAAAAGTAGAGGGATCATGACGGATGTATGTAAGTTAGGAAGTATATGCTTTTCTGCTTAATGTTTTTAAAAATGAGTCCATTAAATGGGTATGACACTTTACTTGTTCTCCTAGTAATGATAATGTCTCTTTCTTTAGTACATAAAGTGATAGAATTAATCATGATCGAAGTTGGACAGCCCTGTCTTGAAGAGACCAGAAGCCAGTGCCCAACACACCACAAGGGCAACACTAGTAGGGATCAAGGCTGTTCCCATGTATGTGCACATGTGCTCCGACCTTGCTATATTGCACACCTACTGTCTCCATACAGGTTCTCCTATGCTGGTTTGCTGCTCTGGAAATGAAATGAAACTTACAATGTGCACATTTATAATGTGTATATTTTGTGGCTCAGTAGTACTTTATTTTTTCATATACAACATACACCTTTTTGCACAAAATTCAGCTGGAAACTAGGGTGTGTATTATAAGTAAGAAATATGGTAATAGCAATTTCCATCTCTGGTACCAGAAAGAAAAAGTAATGCTGTTATGCTGCATGAGATCTGCTGGCTGTTCAAGTAAAGATTTATTTTTCTTTATTCTGTCTTTCAAATTGAGGTGCATATCTTATTTGGGATGTGTCCTATGTGATAAAATATGGTACTTTCAGTTATTACTGTTAGGTGGAACTGCATGATCTTTCACATGAAAATCCAGATTGTGCTTTCCTAAATTCTGCCTAAGAGCATCATTCTTATTAGTGGTCTCTTTCAAAATCCTTACACATTTTCCTAGAGACTCAATCTTCACCTATAACTTTTTAAGTTTTTAAAAATTTTTACTGCATTTATCTATCTGTAATGTGAGATATTACAGTGCCTTTACTGTGCGTTTGTTTGTCAGCTTCTGTTGGTGTAGGTCTGTTTAGTACTTCCTGAAATTGCTCTCTGGCCATAACTCTTGTTGTTGAGGTCCTTTTTATTTCATAAACTTTAACAATCCCTCTGGCTGATATAAACTTGCCAGGTTGAGATGAAATGTTTTTATTGTCACCTCTTTCAGCAGGGATTCAAGCATCCGAATATACAGATGGTCATTCTCATTCCTGCTGACACCAAGTGATATATCCCATTATCTTTGTGTGTTTATAGTATTCTATGAAACACACATTTGGCTATCTCTTTCATCAACTATAGAGCTATTTTTTTGTTTCTGATACTCCAGAAACCTGTTTTCATGGTTTGTTGCACCTTTATAAAAAATTACGCTAAGGTTTGGCTTTCTGGTCATTTCTACTGGAAGAAAATTAATTACTTAGACCTGTGATTCTTGATCAACTTAAACTCAAGGTTCCTCTCAAAATTCTGGCTTTTAGCTTTCACTCATTTTTTGACTACAGAAAAAAAATAGAGCAATTTTTCCATTGCAAAGAACTCAAAGACCACAGCAAGTCAGAATGTTTTTGACACATTGGATTTTCTGTGTAAATTTTGAAATCTCTGCATTTACCTTTTTGAATTGCAAATGGCATTGTTCTGTGTGCAAACACCTAATATTGAGCAGTCCTCCACGGAACTCTTAAAAGGATCTTGTGGTATTCCAGGTTCCTGCAGCACCCTTGGCTGAGAATCATTGACTTAGCCATGTTGGCATACTTTACCTTTTAGACTATGCAGCTAGGTCTTATCACATCAAATTGTAATCTGAATTCTACATCATATCTTAAGGGGCCAAGCATTATTTTCATCATCTAACAGCTGTGAAAATGAACTGCTCATTAGCAATTCTGTGACACTGTACATCATGAATCCAATGAGCTCATTCATCCCAGTTAAAACCTACTGAATCACAAAGGTGTCTGATTAATTTTATAGCAGATATGAAGTTTCAAGGGTTCTTGACATATAGATTAATTTGCTTGGCTTCATACCTGAGACTGGACTCTTCTTTCTCTAATTTTTGAGCAACTATTAGCCATGTTGTTTTTATATTCTTATATGCCCTCTCTTTAGCAGATCAAATTTGCATTTAAGGCATATCCCACACTGATGGAGAAAACCGACAATATAGCAACGCATAGCATCCTTAAAAATAAAATATACTTTTTATTTCTAATATTTTAAGTAAAACAGAACAGAGCCCAACATTACAAAACAAAATAATCATGAGCTCAGTAAACAAGTCAATAACTCCTACAAGATATTCAAGTGACTTTCTAGGTAAAAATATTAAGATATATGACAGAAAGGACAGCTAGTGTATGAAATTAATTCAGGAAGGTTGATATGATCATTAAATATTTTCTTCATAGATCAGAAAATAAAAGAATGCTAAAGAGGTTTACACAGAAATAATAATATGAATCAAACAGGCACTCAGATTACATAGATAATAAACAAGGGGTCTGGTAAAACCTGAAAGGCATCTATTAGGAAAAACAAACCTATTAACTAGATATGTTATATCACAGCATGTAAATAATACCTGTGACAAATTGCCACTGACAGTTAGTTAACATTTGTACAGTGCCTTACGTACACAAACTACTGTTGCAAATTATTTGGCATAAATCCCCCACTTCCTCCTCCTCCCCACCCTTCAAGTTCTAATGTATAACAGAGTCATTTCCATTTTCTAAGTATTTAGGGCTAGTTCTGTTT
>NW_017728886.1:83013453-83048021 GCF_001723895.1 Crocodylus porosus
GACTAGATGATCTGCTCAGGTCCTTTCCGACCCTAGAAACTAGGAAACTAGGAAACTATCCCTGCTGAAGTGCTCCATCTAACCTCCACCTGATCCTCCCACCCTCTTCACAAAACAGATCTATATTTCACAAAAGCAGCAGGGAATCTCTTGCATGGCCTTGTGCCTTGTGCACTGGTCCTGGGTACCTGGGATGCTGAATCCCAGTTTTTTCATAACTGCTTTTGATTTTTAAGAGTTTCTAATTTTGCTCACCTGGTCAGATACATGGCCCATTAACCCAGGCAGATGAAGAGTCCAGTAGGAAGCCTGAGAAGGGGAGTGGTTTGGATTCTGTAAAGGAATGAAGGGATGTGTTTAGGGAAAACACTGACTGGGAAGCTGAAAAGGAAAGATACACTAGGGCTAGGGACAGGAGTTACACATACATTGATTTAAGTAATCAGAAACTGGTTCAAACCTGTAACAGAATAGAAGTTCAGTGTACATAAACCAGTTTCAAAATGGCTGAAACTGGTTTCAGATGAGCTGGGTTGAATGTAATATCAGATTGAACTGATTTAGGTCAAACCAGTTTATTAAAGTTCTGTCCAAGACCCCTTCCTGGTTCAAGTTAAAATCAGAGTCCCCTGGCATTTTGCACAACAGTTAACTGGGCTGTCTGCTACAAAAAGCAAGGCTGCCCCCACCCCTCTGCTCACTAGCTGGAGCAGTAAGGGCTGGTTCACTGGCCCCCCCAGGCAAAACCCTGCTGGGGTCTGGGGCCAGGGAGGAGGTTTAAATTTCCCTTCCCCCAAGTACAGATCTGCCCTGCCTTGCTTACTTAGTGCTACCCGTGACTGTGGACTACAAATCCCAAAGGCACCTGGAAGCAGGAAAAGGAAGTGGCAAGCAGCCCTGCAGAGTCCTGCTATTGTGATTGTGGACTGCAAATCCTAGAGACTTCAGGGGCAACAGGAAGAGGAAATGAACACACAGTCCATGCTGACCACATGCCAGACAGCCATGCTCTGGTGCCTCCAGCTTGAGCCACTGCAGGCATGTGCTGCATTTCTTAAATCACAAGTGAATGTCTGTTCATTTGTTTATCAGTTCAATCTTTGCAGGTTAAACTAATCTGCAAAGACTGAATCGATTCAGCCTCAAGCGTTTTGACTGTCTGTACTTAGACTAGAAGAGGCTGTGCCCATTGCTGATTGTGCTTTCAGCAAAGCATCCAACTTACCTTATACTGTTTGAACCACAGTGGTTATTATGCCATGCTTATGGCTTTCCACACAGGTGTTGTTGTGATAGGAAAAACATCCAGTGCACTGGTTTTTCAAAAGGGATGATGGGAATAACAGGAGGAAGAAGGATGAGGTGGATTTAAGAAAGATCACAGTTCAGTCTTTGACTCAAGTTAGAGGAGCAGACTGGTTAGAGCAGCAGGCCAGCAAGTCTGGTCCAATTTCTGCTAGTTTGTAATGGCTCCTTGAGGGCTACTACATGAGCCAGGTCTGCTGTAATCCCAAGGGCTTCAAATCAATCTCATTTCTAATCTGCCTCCTATGCTGTGAGAAGGGGGAAAGAGAATTGAGAAGCAAAGGAGGAGTACTAGCTCCTGCCAACTGAGAATTCCCCTTCAAAAGAAGAAGCCCAGCTGTCCCTTAAGTCAACTTTCATTCACACTTTGTCTAAGTAGTACAAGGAAGCTAAAAAGGAGGCTGAGGATCTGACACCTTTTCTCTATACATAAACAAACAACTTTTTGATACAGCATGGGAATTTATTTTTAGATGTCCTAAAGAAAATATGTTTTTTATATATTCAACCAATTTAATCTTCCTGCTTTTGAGAGGGTCCGTGCTTTGTGCCCAATGCCATTGAAATTATGTGGCAAAGTGTATCTGGATTTACTGCTGCTACATGTCATCATGCACATGATAATACCCTGTAAATTCACTGGGCAATATGACCAAATTACCTAGCCTATATCACATGCAGTTCACCTTTTATCTGCTCTACTGATAAAAGCATAACAACTGTTAAATAAATATTTTTGTCAGGAAAAACTATAGGGATGACTGAATTTACCTAGGGAATAAATAGGTCCATCATATAGAAAGGTGCAATTTCACATAGTTATTTTATAAGGTAGAATTACATTTTACTAGCATAAACTGCATATGTGCATTCTTGTGCAATACAGAAATGTCCATTGTAAACTGGGCTTGAACAGTCTATAAACAGAACTTTTCATTATTTAGTAACAGCACAGGGATCCCTCTACATGTGCAGGTAAAAGTACAATGGGATCTAAATGCACAATCCATACAATAGTGCCTCCTGCCATGCCACATCTGCATGGCAGGAGGTGCAATTGTGGGATTGTACATTAGCTCCCATTGTGCCTTATCACTGGTGCAGGGGAAGCCTGGGATCATGATCCTTCACTCCCCCTGCACTGGCTGCTGCAGCTGACAAGACTCACAGTGGGGACAGCATAGGAAACACAGGATCTCCTTGCATTCTCCCCACTGATCTCCCTGTGAGCCCCACAGCTGGTGATGCTGCCTCTGCTGCTGAGGCTCACAGAGGGGTAGCATTTCCAGTACTGCGCTGCTACACGCCTGACAACTAAGGCTTGCATGGGGAGGCAGCCCTATCACAAGCCCCACAGCTGACAATGCTGCCCCCACTATGAGCCTTGCCAGCTGCAAGGGCTGGCAGCAAGTGGGAGCCCCATCTCTCAACTGATGGGACTCCCAGCCACAGGGGAGCACTTGGCCACATGTTCAATTAATGGTGCAATAAGAACAAGATACCAAGTTATTGCACATTTTTTGTCAAATAACTTTGAAACTTACTGCTTGTTTTATCATGCCATTAATTGGTTGAATGTTTTGCTGGGTCACAGCTTAAGGCATGATAACCTGGTTAATCGTGCCTTAAGTGTAACATGTAGAGGGGGCCTAGAATTCATATTGATTCGTGTTTGTTAATTGGTTCATACTGCTGATGCCGTTCCAGTCAGACCAGGCTAGAATGCTGTATGTTTGTCATGAAGTGATGCCACAAAAACAGTGAATACAGTCACAAACATTGATGCTCCAAGTCGGAAGGTAATTTTCTGGTTTAAAGACAAGAAATTAAGACTAAATTCTTCTGTCTTGGATTTGAAGTGCTGAGGGTAAAAATTTGGTAGTCGCTCCTTATAAAGCAATACATATGTACTTATAAACTAAGAAGACAGGAATAATGCATATTAGAGTCTAATAATCTTTGGAGCAAATGGCTCAATCACCACCAAAGCATGCCATATTGGACTGATCTGAGTCACAATTCTATGAATGTTACCCAAGAAAATATCTTTACCTTAATAAGTAGTCCACTTGAGTTATGTGGGGCTGCTCGCCTACGATCCAGACCTTACTACTTAATCTAAAAAAAGGAACAGCTGTTGAGAGCAACCCATTTGATTTCTATTTACTTTAGAGGGAGTACATCTATTGGAGTTGTTGAAACATGGTGGGACAACTAGTGGCATGAAAGTGAGTATAAAAATAAGAAAGATGGGTAAACGTTAACAAAGGTTTAATGGACCAAGCTTATGCCTGGATCTCCTCAGCACGTGGGGAAAAGGCCTGGTAGAAATGCGAGGAAAAGAGGTGTTTTCAAACCAAGCTGAAAATATGAAAGGCAAGCTGAAGAAGGCTTTTTAGTCCCTGTGACGCCTAAGCAGCAGATTTCAAAACTGTCACTGAAAGTGACCACTGTCATAAAACTAAGAGGTTTGTAAGATTGGTACTGGATTGTTGCTGTTTACCAGCACAGCTATTGCAATATTGTCTTTGTCACAGTGCTGGTGGAATTGTGCAGCAAAAGCCCATATGCCATTCAGGCAGGAATTTAATCTAGTCAGCTCAAACTTGTAGTTTTACTGACAGAACTCAAAATTATGGAGATGCATGAGGAGGTGCTAGCATATGGCATGTTGTAGCACTAAACTTTGCAGAGTAGAGGCAGGCCTGAGTGTGCTCCTCCAGAGGAGTAATAGTACTCCTGAGAAAGTTGTTGCTGTAGTGATTTCCCTAGATTTAACTGCTGATCAATGGAGACACGTAATCTTCCTCCACCTACACTGTTCTCCCTCTACTCAGCAGCATCCTGCCAATCACCCACACATTGACTCAGAGAGAGTCCCTTGTACTATACACTCATGGAAAGGTTAGAAATTTTAAGTTGTTCCTTTTTATTTTTTAAATGTCACTTTAAATAACACTTTGGCATGAGCCATTTCCAAATTTCCATTAGAATCTTTTTTTTGAAAGTTAAATACATTTGGAAAGTTTTATTTCAGAGTAGTGAATCTTCCCTCCTCAGCCCCAAAAGAAATCCCCACATTTTTAGCCAAGTGATCCTTTGATTATGGAAGTTGATATCTAACTAAAGGGTGTCAGTAGCATAACTAAGGCAGCAAAAGGACCAACAACAGCACCTGTCAGCCGGCATGTTGCTACTGCTCTCACCACACATCATCACCACAAGGTCACAGAGCTGCCCTATTACATCTCTACTCCCTTTAGCCATGAGAACAGACAGAGAGGAGATACTGGGTTTGGATCTGTTCTCTCAGCAGAAAGACTACGTGGCTGCTTAATCCATGTTGTCATGTAATGGAATTTGAAGAGGAGTGAAAACCAATGGTCCTGAGTTATGATTCTTCTTTCTCTTTCATCTTGGGAAGTATTTTCCTGATTCTCAAGGTTCGTCTTCTGCGTTCTGTCCTATGTGGTAAATCAGGGTAAATCCTGCCTCCTCCCCTGCCATCCTCACTGTGAGTACAAAAGGCCCTGCGTTCACTGGAACAAAGGCAAGATGTGGATACCTTGCACAATTCAGAGTCATTCTTGTGGACAACAGCTCTCCTGGATGCCTGTTACACTTTGGAGAGTTGGTTATAAATGAATGAGTGGGCTGGGATAGAGACGGTAGTCCTGCCTCTTTCAACGTCCAACAAGCCATCCTCTCAGGTTTGATGTGCAGTGAGGCAGTGGTCATGTAGGATAGAATGCAGTAAGTTCCTTATTCCCAGTTCTTTTTTTTCTTGCCTTCTAGTTCTTCATTTATATGTGACTTTTTTTTGTGAAAACATTTCAGGTGGATTTAGAGTGATTATCTATTGTTGCAGTTGTGCTGTAGTCTCACTGCATGCTTACTTGCAAAAAAAATGCAAAATAGAAATGTGTTTATATATCTTTGTTTAGGATGACGTTTTGGCAGGCTTTTCCCTATAAATGAACTTTGGATCAGGGATTTGATGTATCCCCCTCTTGATAGTAGCAGAATGAATGCACCAGTTTGAATGGAGCAAAAGGTCATCCCTACTTACCTTATGAGTGAGGAAACTGGTTACTTATTTAAGGACAATCAGCTAATGGAAGTAATGCAAGGTTGTAATATAAGGCAGTATTTTACCTAGAAATAAATCTTTAGGTCAGGACTTTTTAGTAGTCATCTGGATATGAGGGGTGGGTGAAGCAGGCCATATTCAATTCGGATTTGGCTGAAATTGGGGACAGTGATTTGATTCGTTGATTCAGCTCACTGTCCCCAATTTGATTGGGCCGAATCCAAATCTGAAGATTCAATGCTGATTTGTAGAATCAGCGATTTGGCTATAGATGCAGTTTTAAATGTTTTTTCTACATACCTTGAGGTACCAGGCACAGCTCATGAATGCTGCAATGCTGGGGCAGATGAAGTGTCCCACAGGAGCACGGGGGCCCCCCCCCACATGCTTGGCAGTGAACCCAGAAGTGGATTGGAAGTAGTTCCAGTCCACTTCTGGGTCTGCTGGGGAGCACATGGGGTGGGGGGAGTGTGTGCTCCCCTGGCTCAGCAATCAGCCACAGGAAGGCACCCTGGTTACCTCCCCCAGACCCAGTCACTGAGCTGGGAGGGCATGGGGGGGGTGGACCCTGGTGCACTCCCTGGCAGACCCGGAAGTGGACTGGACTGGAAGTGCTTCTGGTCCACTTCTGGGTCTGCTGCTGAGTTCATGGGGGAGCCCCCAACACATGCACACAGTGTGCCCCCCTCCTATGGGATGCTCCATCTGCCCCAGCATTGCAGCATTCATGAGCCATCTGGTAGCTCGAGGCATGTAGAAAAGGCATTTAAAGCTGTGTCTATGTCCGAATCTCTGAATCTTTCCTAATTGCTCTGAATCAATTTGGAGAGTTCTGATTCTATTTGGAGAAATTAAAGGGTCTCCTGATTCAATTCAGATTTGAAGATTCAGCCATCAAATAGGGCTGAATCTCTGCTGAATTGAATCAGGGACTGAAGCTTTGCACAGCCCTATTGGATATAGCTAGGGATAGACAGTACACATAAATCGGTTTAAGTGAACAGCAACTGGTTTAAATCTGTAACAGAACATAAGCTTAGTGCCCCTAAACCAGTTTCAAAATGGCTGAAACTGGTTTAAGATTAACCTGTTTGAATACAATATGAGACTAAACAGGATTTGGGTCAAACTAGTTTATGCAATGTCTGTCCCAGACTCCTTCCTGGTTTAAGTTAAACCAGAGTCCCCCAGCATCCCAGATGCTTTGCAGCCCTAAGATGGGCTGTGCTTGGCTGTGCTCTCTGCTTCAGGGAACAAGTCTGGTCCCACCCCTCTGCTCCCTATCCAGAGCTCCAGCAGAGACTGCAGACACAGCAGCGTCTATCTGGCTTCCCCCTGCCCACCCTCCCTTTGCTGCTTGCTGTTCAAGCAGGGATCCCCCATCCCTCCCTTTCATCTCGCCACAGAACAGCCCTCAGCCCCACAGCCCCTAGGCATGTGGTATGCTAGCTATTGCTGAGAGGTATCTATGTGTGTGTGTCTCTCCAATTTCACTGGGACAGGCAGACAGAACTGTTTGGGGGGGCGGGAGGGACTTGCACCCTTCCCTAACCAGAACATCCTGCTGAAGCCTGGCCATGCCCCCAATCAGCTCAGCACTATGAAGCAAAGGGAAGGGCTTTCTTCTCTTGCCAAAATAATCTGGCAGTGTCTTCATTCAGTTTTGAAGCATAAATTTTACAACTCATTTAAGGTTTTTTTTAATGCACGTGTTTTAAATTTATTAATGTCTCTCTTTGCTCTACAAATACTCTGTGAGTAAGTCTAGGTACTTTTTTGAGTTGTGAGCATCAGAAGCAGATATTTCTGTATTAAGTGTCTGAGTGGGAGCGCTGTGCTTACCGAAAGATGACATGGAAAAATACAAATTAGGAGCCCAGCCCTCAGTGGCCTTCAGTGAAAATTGGGTGTTTTACTGCCTTTTGCACCTCTGAAAATATTCGTGTTTTATGCAGAGATTGCTTTTCTTATAGCTGTTAGAGATATGGGCCTAGCTTTCTGCCTGGAGAATTTATGCTTTAATTTTGTCTGCAATAAAGGGGAGAAAGAGAATGTCCTCACCTCTTTTTTTTCTGTGCAGTTTTCCTAGCTGTTAGGCTAAAACTGTGAAGCGTCTTGGCATATCTGCCCTTGCTCAATTTATGCTTATTAAGAAGGCAAAAACTGACAGCAGTAGTGAAGCAAATCATCAGAGGAAAATATGGATAGTTAAAAATCTCCATTTCTTAACCCCTTCTCTTCATTTCCCTGTCTCCCAAATTTTGCTCCACCTTGTTCATGGATATTGACATTACTTTTACCTTAAAATTGTAATTCCAAACTTGGAACTTTGCTCAGCATTTCCTCTGGTTTGCGAGCTCCCTATCATAGCAGGCAGCATATTTAGAGTCCCTATTATGGAAGGGTCTTTTAATTCCCAGGCCTTGAACAGCTGCTTAAGCTGTTCCAGCAATTCTGCTCCCACTTTTCTTAAGGTCAGAAGTCAGTTTCTTTCCCTCAGGAGCTTTTGATAATATTTTAAATTGTCACTGACATTTAGATGTCTTTAATCAAAGCTTGAGATTATGGAGAAAATGAAGAGGGGCCCCTAAAATACATTAAGAAAAAATTAACTTAAATACTGCTACTGCAAAAAAAACCCAGCTGTTGTAAACATAGCAAAATAGGTTGGAACTATCTAAGATAAAATTTCATAGTTACATTAGATCAAACATTTTACTGCTTGGAAAAACCATATACATCTGTCTTCCCCCCACTGCAATTATGTGCAGTGGACAAAACGTTGGTTCCCAAAAGATAAGGCATTCTTGGCTGCATTAGTGAGAAAAACACTGTAATCCAGTATTTACATATTCATGGATGACTCGTGCCTCCTGAGTCTGGGGGGGGGGCATCAGATTGCTGATGGGGGTGGGGTCCCCCAGCTGCCAATCACCAATCTGGGGGGTGGTCCTTCTGTAGTCAGTTGCTGACCAGTGGGAGTGGGTCCCCCAGCAGCCAATCGCTGAACCAGCGGTGAAACCAGAAGCAAAGTTCTGCCAGCACTTTCAGTTTCGAGGCTGGCATTTCCAGGGGATACACAGCCAATCTCAGGGGGTGCACCTGTGTGCACCCCCTATATGTCACCAGTGTACATAGTAATAAGCTTATTGAAGAGTTAGTGAAGATTCAGAAAAGAACTGAAAGACAGTTTCACCGATATATAACTAAGAAAAAGTCAGGGACCTCCATCTCCTTAAATTACAAAGAAAAAGGGTAAGAGATTACTTGATTTCAGTGTTTTAATACTTACACAGAGAAACCATATCTGATACTACAGCATTCTTGAATATCTTGCTGTATGTTTATGCCTGTCCTTTCAAAATTATAGAAATGTTTCTGGGTCTGTATCTTGAGCATAAACAAAGGTGTTTGCTGTAGGTAATTAGTTTTTTTGTTTGTTAAAAAGTTGTTTTCCATGAAAAATAGCTTTTTATCTGAACAAAAGCATATTGTGTTATACATTTGGTTATTTTTAAATATTCCATTGTTATCAAAAAAAAATTCAGTTTTCAAAATTTGTAAAATTGAAGTTTTTTCTTTCAGTAGAAACAGAACATTACTATGATTTCTTCAAGCCTGTATTTTCTATTATAAAACCTCCAAAAGAGACAAGTAGGTAAGGTCTGATTATTACTGCAGGGTGAGATCTATTACTGTGAAAGTTAATTGGGTCAAAATAGGAGTCTATCTGAAGTTAACAAAATCTGTGTTCATCTTGCTCTTTCACCAGGCTTATTATGAATTCTATCTTTCTCCATTTCAAACGTAAGCACATACACAGAGCATGACTCAGATGGTGGTCACCCACTTTTTTTCCCTATGGTTCACATTAAAAACACTGAGGTTTTTTTAACTATTACCATTATGGAATTACTTATGCTTTCCTCCATCACAATACACACTCTTACCTTGAAATGCATTGATGAGTCATTATTCAGCATTTACGTGCAATTTAACTGTGCGAGTCATTACTCAGCCTATTCTTTCTGAATCAAGTTGTAATATCATTGCTTTCCTTGTGGAATTAGCCTCCCAACCTCCAGATTTTCTGAGGTAGTAACATTTATTTAAGCCCTTTATCTTGTTTAAAATCCCTTCTGATTTTTGTGCGTGAACCCAGTTTCTAAATGACTGCATACTATGGAGCTGCCAATAATATTAAAGCATGCTCTTTATTTAAACAAGTGTTATTATTCTTGTTGTTCTGTTAGGAAAGGCAAACTAGTGCTTGGCAAAACTTTTATTTTTCTTTTCAACATAGCACTTCCATTCATTAACCACCTATGCTCTGGATAGAGGTAAAAATACTTGTATGCCAGCTTGACTTTCTGACTTTACAGGTCTCGCATGTGTTGTGTTATTAATTTTTTATCCCGATTAATTACTTGTAAATATAATGTTAGAAAAGAAGTCCCCAAATCCCGTATGCTGATAGTCTAGGACAGGTTACAGCCCATGGGGTCCAGAAATTTAGCTGTGTGGTAGGTGATGGCAGTGTTAATTGCTGTGGGTCCCCTTATCCTGCTGCCAAATTTTCAAACCTGTGGGGAACATCCCCTAGCCCCCAAGATGGATCCAGAGTGTAAAGCTGCCTTATCTGGCTGGTGGGGCCAGAAGCTTGACTGTCGGAGAAGAGATGGCTGCCGCAGTTCTGGGAGCCACAACACTTAAAGCTGTTCCTATCAAGTTCCAGGCCACATAGTCCTGTGCTCTATGCCTCTGGCTCATGGGGACTTAAATACCACTAGCTGAGGAAAAATGTTTAACACTTGCCTGTGAAACTGCAGCATTTGTACACAGGGCTTCTGATAGGATTTTTACTTTGACAGAAGTTAGGATCATAGAAAATTAGGGTTGGAAGGGACCTCAGGAGGTCATGTAATCCAACCCCCTCATAGCAGGGCACTGAGGTACCTGCTACTTGTGGAGCAGCAAGTAAGGAGCCCAGCTGCTGGTCACCAGGGCAGCCACAGTAATAATAAAGAAGCACAGCTGTGGGTTGCCAGGGAAACCGGTGAGTCAGTTGACCAGAAGGGGCAGGGCCTGGCTCCCATTTAAACCCAGGCTGAGGCCAGGCAGGGTTGCCTGCCAGCAGCCATAGAGGAAGGAACTCTGCCGGAGTGAGGAAAGGGAAGAGGCCAAGATGCACGGGCACTTGTTATGAGCGAGGAAGAAACCCTGTTCTGGACTTGAATATGGTTATAGCCAAATGGTTTGAATTTTTGTTGTAGCCAAGAGGCTTGAGTTTCTGTTTACTGTTTAAGACCAGAAGACCAGGTGAGGCTATTAGCGCTTGGAGGAGGCCTCATAGGGGCTCCATGGTAGCATGGGGACCCCAGCGCCAGAGAGAGTGCAGCATTTGGAGTGCACTGACCCTGGCGCCAGAGAAGGGGAGTGGAGAATCGGAGGCCAGGTAAGGCTGAGGCCTCCTGAGCCCTGCAGGGGGTTCGAGACCCCTGAAGAGAAGAGTTGGGGCCAGGCACGGCTATGGGCACCTGAGCCCCAAGGCTACAGTAACCCCAGAGCAGGGGGCGGCACGAGAAGTGCCCCAAGGCAAGGGGGGTGGCAACTGATAAGTGCCAGTGGGCACGGTTGTGAGACAAGCCAGAGCACCAGTAAGGCACACAGTTGCCAGACAAGGGCTGCAGAAAGCCCAAGCACCAGAGAGGGTGGAGAGAGCTAGACAGACCGAACAATGTCTAGGAGGCTTGGGGCGTGGTACAGGGGCGGTTGGAGCAAGGCATAGCCCATAAGGCTGGGGTGCACCGAGACACACAATACAGAACAGGGGCCAGGAGACAACAGAGCACCGTGTCCAAGGGGACAAAAGGCAGCCTCCCTTATACACATAAAAGATCGAGACGTGGCAGATGAGAACAAGGGTGCTTTAATGCAAACTTGGCATGGTAGAGGGTGCCAGGGGAAATCACGGCTGCCCCTAAGACCCCACACCATGACACCCCTGCTCAAAGCAGGACCATCTCCAACTAGATCATCTCAGTAGTTATCTAGCCCTGTATTGATGTAAAGTGACCTATCAGTTGAAGGCCTAATGCTGAAAAGTGCTAAGCACTTTGTTTCATCGTGAACCGATTCAACTTCAATGAGTTGCATACACTCAGCACTTCTCTGCATCAAGCCCAAATTTTCTAAGGGTATAGATGGACCTAAAAATTGCATCAATATGACATGTTGCCAACATAAGCTATATATTACAACATAACCATTATGTTTTCATGCTTCTGTAGAGATACAAATGTAGCAAAACCATTGCAATGTTAACTCTGTTCCCCTTCAAGGTTAAGGTTACAGTGATATAACTAACATGTATTACTAAAGGCACATGAAGATGTAACAGTTGTATCATAACAGCTGATGCATTTTTCTGAGCACCAGCTTTCTGTTTCCAGAAGGGATTGTTTCTTCACTGGTAGGCCAACAGAATAGTTATGTAAGTTTTTGAAAGAAAAGTTTCTTTTTTTTTTTTTTAAGTGTAGCTGTAGTCTTTATAACAGCCTTTAAATCATGTTGGAGCTTCTTGCATTACTCATTCTCATGCCACTTCTTATTTCCAATGTCGTGATCCAAGGTCCTGTGCTGAATGTTAGAACTCCTCATTCATTGAACATCCATTACTAAATGCTGTGAATTATAATGGTTAACAACCACTGATATTTGAATAGGAACCCTCAAATAAGCAGAAGTACTCGACACTCCTTGCCAGACCTATAAAACTTACTGCAAATTGAAACACTATTTAAGTATTTGGAACATTCTTAACTGAAGACATTTATTATGATATCTAAGCATATATGGGATTTATAACTTCAAGAAAATTTAATAGTTCAGTAACACACATGCAAAGGTCTTGGGTACATTACCTCCAAATGTCTCTTTTGGACTTGAAGGAGAAAACTATTATGATGACTGCCTTTCTTTTTGTACGTGTCCTTACCTACTAGCCTAATTAAAGGCTACAGATTACAAGATACTTGAAAATTCAGATGCTGGTTTCCAATTAGAGCTGGTAAATAAATAAATAAAAGCCCTCATAGGAAAAATATATTCCATGTTATATTAGAAATGTGTTATTTTATCATTAAACTCCAAGGAGTTTTAGGAAGTTTTAAGGATTTCAATCTATCCATATAACCATGACTTGAACAAATATTATACTAACATAATAACTGTTATCCATGACAGCTGGTAACTTTCTGCAACAGATCATTTGTATGGTTTCCATAAGGGACCCTACATAACAGCTGTGGGATCAGGCATAGAGCACCCAATCTCATCTATGCTTATGGTTTAAGGTTCTGACTTATCCCTTACATTCTTTGTCCAGCTAAGTTGGCTGAATAATACACCTTCCTTGAGCCCTCTTAGGGACTTCCTGAGAAAGCACGGACTTCCACCCAATTGGTAGCAAAAAGCAATAGATGGAATATGCTGCAAAGACAGAAGATGCAAGAAAAACCTGAGGTTCAATAGACATCCGCCTAATTCATGTCAATTTAAAATGACAACTAGACCCAAAGTATGTGTTTTTTAGACTAGAGGCTATGTGATCCATCATCCAGACGTGATGCATTAACACATCAGAGAGATCACAGTGTCGTCGTTTTCACATTCCTCCTTTCTATTGTTGTTAGAAACCAGCTAGGGGGGTTGCTGTAAGTCATTATTTTAATTTGGCTCCTTGGGTTTCAAAGACCCAGTTTAATCCTAATGGTAACAATGTTTGATTAACATAAACATCTGAAGGTTTGAATGCTTATCCGAATATTAATTGAGCTCCTTATTATAGATCTGTGTTAAGACTATTCTGTGTGTGGATACTTGGGAAAGGTTTTATATGTTTTTCTTTCAGAAAAACTGATAATACTTTAGATGTAAGTTGGCACATCAGTTATTTCTATTTCAGGTCAAAATCAGTACGTGTAAAACAGTGAAATTGAAATCATACATAATTGTAAAGGACTGCTTTATAATACTTCTACTCCTATATTACTTTTGTAATGTTCTTCCGGATAGAAGAAAGGCCTAAATTGTTTTGAATGAAGATTTGAGATTATTCTATTATCTTCTGGAGCAATTGGCTGATCCTCTTTCAGCTTCTTCTTTAGCTTCTTCTGGTTTGGTCCTGACACCGCAGTTTACTAACACAGGCTTTTATCTACTTGTCTCTGTAGCATTATATTGGGCCCCTTGCCAAATCAGAAGATTGGGGCTATAAATATAAATCCACATGAGTCTCCATTTCAGATATAAAGGTCAGATGTATAGGATATAGCTGGTTGGAAATTTTTCTGACATAACTTTTTTTTCATCAGAAACTGCCAATCAAAACATTTCACAAAATCATGCCTGTTTCATTAAAACTTTAAACAACAGAAGCTGTTGACTTCCAGGAATAAAATAAGAAATAGAGAACTATGCTCAATAGCCTAGGACAAGCTCAGAGTCAAGTCCTTGTGTCTGATTCAGGAACTTGAACTTCAGCCTCCAGGGTGCGAGGAGGATGCACTGACCACCAGTCCATCTTACCCTTCTGGGATGAGTCTTTCACAATCTCTCCTGCCAGCACTGTCCTTTTTGTAATTAAATATTTATCAAAGCAGGAACTTGAACCTGGGTCTCAAATCTCAGCTATGTGCTCCATTTATTGGACAAGGCATCCAGTGAGTCTGATTTTTTTGCGTGAGGAAAACTTTGGAAAGTCTTGATTTTTCTCTAAATGCAGAAGAGGAAGACTTTTGAAATACCAGAAAGGATTTATATGGGGAAAAAACTCTTTCCTGCCTCTCACAGTAAAGAAACAAACTCTAAAAATAAGGAAGAACTAATTAGTCATGGAAGTTTTATTCTCTAGTGTGAGTTTTTGTAGGATCTCCATGTCATGTCTCCAGATCCAAATAAGCCAGTTATGTCTTCTTAATTAGCTGTAATGACTTTAATTGATTTCAAATACCAAATGATCCTTAGAGCTTCTCTTGGATAGTAAACAAAGTGACAGATCTTGGACAGGTTCTTAATACTCCCCAGGAAATCGGTTACGTTTTCACCTTCTACTTGCTTGCTTAGACAAGATTGGTGTCTTTTTGTAATGAAATTTGTTTGGAATATATATTTCAATACTATAGTCAAGTCTTCACAAACCCTGCCACATGGTTTTGAAGAAAGGCAAGTAATTCATGGCTATATCATATATATATTCCAACCAGTTTGAACATTTTTCTGCCTTTCTTCAGTGTCATGGGTATAAAGAATGCTTTGGGTCATTATATATCAATTCATTATATATAAATTACAAGTTCTTATTTTCCTTTAAGGTGAAGCTGTCCATATTTCATATGTCCATCTTTCTTTTCACTTTCTTTCAACTCCTCTTACTTAAAGACCTCTTCCTCACTGCTTTGTTACTAATCAGCTTACTGTTTAAAACAGATCCCATCTCTTCCATCAAGAGTGATTTATTTTTCTTGTCATATCTGGACAAAATAAATCTTTTCCTTTCATTTATAGTATGTGACCGCCGGGTTTCAATTCCCCGCCCTTGGGTGGTTCCCCTTCTGCAGGTAGATGCCACTCCCCTCTCGGGATCACTTTGGAATCGAAGCAGCTCTCTTTTAGCTCAGTCCCCAGCCTTGTTCTTGCCTGCCACGACTTGATGTTTAGTTCAGTGTCAAGGTCGGTTCGTGGTATGGTCTGCAGCCCAGGATCCCTCAGCAGTCACATCACGGGGCTCTGCCACCCCTATGCCCCGGCCTCACGCCACCTTCAGTGCGTTCTTCTTCTATGGGCCCAGGTCTTCAGCCTCGGTACTATTTTTCCCCCGGCCAGCCCCTGTCATGGTGCTCGGCCCACGGTCCCTCTGGCCTCTCCCTGTTTGATCCTGGACGGGGTCGTGACACAGGTTCTGACCACACCAAACTACATTAGACCTCCTCTTCTATAGGGATGCCACCTCGGCTCTCCCTTCCCCAACCTGGAATACCCCCTGCACCAACACAACTTAAATCACCCTACTCAGCCCTCACTCTGCTGAGCCTCATGGGTCCTTTCAAGCCATGCTTGACCCCAGCCTTCCTGATGCATCCCTCCACTCACTGCACCAGGACATAACGGTGATCCCCACCCAGCGGCACCCTCTCAGGTTTCTCCAAGGGTTTCTCCCCTGTTGTATGGCTGAGCCTATGCAGCGCTGCTCTGGCACTTCCCCCATGGCCCACGCTGCTGTCCCTCTGGTGCTTCGGCAGGTCCTCTGCGGCCACACTTCCTGCTCCTTCCTTGTCTGGAGCAGCATCCCACCACGCTGTGTGTCTTCGCCCCTCCGACCGCTCTTTCACCTCCTCTGTCATCCTGGTCGCTGCCCCTCTCTCTGGCAGAATCAGTGGCTGTTTTCTCCAGGAGCTATCCGCCCCTCCCTCTGGTGGAGCCTACCCGCTCTCCCGTGGGGCCCTCCGCCCCTTCCACGGCCACAGCTGCCGCTTTTAACCTTGCCAGCTGGCGGCTCTCGATGACGTCACCGGCCGGGCGTACCCACACAAAAAGGCGGCTGATGTGCCGCGCGGGTCTTTCCATCGGCATTGCATGCTTGTCGTCCCGCTCTGCTGGTAAATCCCGTTTATTATTTGGCTCCCCGGGATGTAGTAACAGCAATTACATCAGAAAATGTATTTATTTACATTTTAGTTGTTAAAACTTAAAAACAAATCTATTTGGTAGGGGTATTCTGTCTCTCTGAAAATTAGAATTTTAACAACTGCTTCTCCCTAACCTTGGGGGTTGGTTGGCATTTGTTTGTATTTTTCCCCAACTTTTATCAGATTGGGAGAAAATGCTGAATTAAAAAAATGGGGTTTTTTAATACTTGAAATTCTAAATAGTTGATAAAACCTTCAAAATGTTTGTAATGTTTACTATTTAACAATCTGTGCTTGGCTATTTTACCAGAAAGGTCCATATTTATTCTTGAGGTTGGCCTACATCTACTCTTAGCCATAGCTGTTTGCCAGTGTTTCTGCATTTGGCTTGGGGCTTCTCTCACAACCTGGTCTTGAACAAGCATATTACTAACATTGATACTGCTACATCCTGTATTCTTATAATCTTACTTAACTCTGAAATGTTTGCCAGTGATTAGATACCACAAAGGAACTTGAATGGGCTATTCAAACAGCAATTGAGTTAAGAGAAAATTCTTCCTAGTTGAAAGAATATTAATTTTATACTGAATTATAACATCTATTCCTTTGGCTTTTACAGTTTTTAATGTATTTATTTTGTGTTACTCTTGCTCATTTTTAAGAAGTGAGTCTGTTCTAAAAAGAAACTCAGTCAAAGTGCTGTCATGGAATTCCAATTTTTGCTTTCATTCCACAATAACCTAACTACCCAATGGGTTTTGTTTGCAACACAAAAAAAAAAAAAAAAGAGTAGTTCTCAAACTGTGAGCTTTATATATTCAGTTCAAACTCTTGCGGTCAAACTGGTCCGACTCATTCATCGTTAACATAACTAAACCTTCCACAGGCCAGATTCCATCCTTGGTCATATCTGTGAAGCCCCACAGCCTTTATGTCAACCTGTGCTAGCACATTTCTTTAATGGGGTCTACACATACAGCTCTGTGGGTGATGCCTTTAGGCAAGAGCTATGGAGGACATGGCAAGGCTCTGGACCATCTTCAGCCATAAAGATTTCATCAGTTCAGTGCTGAAGGAGACCTCTAGGACTGCAGAGGAAGGACTACCAGAGGCAGAACTAGAGAAGAAAGAGGACATGGATTTCCAAGAAGGTGAAAACTGAAAGCTTGTTACCTCAGCCACAGGCAGAAGTCTTCATTTCCATGTACAGTGGTTTGCCTGGAGAACATATTTGGAGCCCTAATAACACAGGAGGAGCACATTCCATCCACGGAAGAGGATCATGACCACGGCTACCAAGCAGAAGCAGTGGGTGGTGGTTGTTGATAATTCCCTTTTGTGGGGGATGGAGATATCCATCTGCTGGCCTGATCTTTTATCTATGCTTGCCCAGAACCCAAATCCAAGATGTCAGAGGGATTACAGAGACTCATCCAGCCCTCTGACTACTACCCCATGCTGCTTCCCATGAAGGCACCAATGATACCACTAAGGGGGACCCTGAACAGATCAAAAGTGACTACAATTCTCTGGGTACAACAGTGAAGGGGACGGGGGGCTCAGGTGGTGTTTTCCTATATCCTTCTGGTCAAGGGCAAAGCACAGTTTGAGGAAGGGATAAGCAGCCAACACTAGTGAAAGAGCAGGTTAAGAATTATGTAGAAAAGTTGGATGTGTACAAGTCCATGGGGCCAAACACAACAGACCCTAGGGTGTTGAGGGAGTTGGCTGTTGTTATTGCATCAGATCTAGGGAAGTAATTATTCCCCTCTATTCAGCCATGGTGAGGCCACATCTAGAGTACAGTGTCCAGTTCTGGTCCCCCAACTACAGAAAGGATGTGGACAAATTGGAGAGAATCTAGTGGAGGACAATGGAAATGGTTAGGGGCTGGAGCACATGAGAAGCTGAGGGAACTGGGCTTATTAATTAGTCTGGAGAAGAGAAGACTGAGTGGGGATTTAATAGCAGCCTTCAACTACATGAAGGTGGTTCCAAAGAGGATGGAGCTAGGCTGATCTCAGTGGTGGCAGATGACAGGACAAGGAGCATTGGTTTTAACTTGCAGCAAATGAAGCTTTGGTTAGATATTAGGACTTGGAGACTGACATTACACATAAACCAGTTTAAGTGATCAGAAGCTGGTTTAAATCTGTAACAGAACAGACATGCAGTGCACATAAATCAGTTTGAAATTTGGCTGAAACCAGTTTGAGGTATACCTGGTTGAATGTAGTATCAGACTTAACTGATTTGGCTCAAACTGGTTTATGCACTGTCTGTCCCAGACCCATTGCTGGGTTAAGATAAACTAGACACCCCCAGCATCCTGGCATGCTCTCTGGGCTGGGGAAGGCTCTCTGCTGCACAGTAGGGCTGCCCCCTCCCATCTGCTCCCTGGCTGCAGCTCCAGCAGAGACTTGTAGGCTGCTCTCCTGCCCCTCCCCCTCACCACTGCCTGCTAAGCAAGAATTCCCCCCTCCCTTTTTCCTTGCTGAGAGATATTTGTGTATTAGCGAGAAGACCACGTGCTGGCTCTGGTCTCTGCTGGTAATCAACAGGTAGCTGGTAATGTCCCTCTGTTGTTTTCTTAATGGGGTGATAAACACTGGGTTAGGAGTGATAAACACAGTTACCAATTCCCCGCTGGGCCAATCAGAGCATCCTGTCAGGGCCTGGCCATGTGCCTCCTCAGCTTAGTGTTGTGGATGGGAGGAGAGGGCTGCTGTAGCACTCCCCGGCTTCTAGCCTGAGCCACTACAGGCATGTGCCTGCATGTCTGGAATGAAAAGGGAATGTCTATCCACCTCCAAATTGGTCCAAGCTTTGCAGGTTAGAGTAACCTGCAAAGATTGAATCAATTTACACTCACGCTTTTTGAATGTCTATCCTGAGCCTAGGAAAAACTGTCTCATGAAAAAAGCAGTAAAGTACTGGAACAGGCTACCCAGAGAGGTTGCAGAATCTCCATCCTTACAAGTTTTTAAGGCCTGGGTAAACACAGCCTTGTCTGTGATGATATAGTTGGGGATGGTCCTGCTTTGAGCAGGGGGTTGGACTAGATGGCCTTCCAACCCTAATCTTCTATGATTCTATGAACTCTGAACTAGAGAGTTGTAATGGCTTTTCAGGGCTGAAGTTAATACAAAAACAACTTTTTGCCATCAATAAAGCTGCCTGATGCATGGAGCCTAGTTGTTGCCATTCATGCATGATCACTTCAGAACAGAAATGGAATTTAAGAGTATTTAACTGGGGTTGAATTCAAAATCCATATTTTATAGTTCTGTAAATATGAAAGAAGGGTTTGCTTGATGTATCAGATCATTGGTCTCTCTGTTCTGACAGCCTTTCCTTAATCCTTCAGGGGAAGATGAAAAGCTTCCTTATTGTGGTCGTTTAATTTTATGATGCTTAGTAATGGGCATGGAAAGAGGAATTTCTTTTTAGTTCCATAAAGTTTGTTCCAAGTATTTTTTGCATGTTACAGAAGGAACAAAATCTCCCTGTCCCCTAACTGTGGCTCTGCTGATCTCAGCTTTATTTAAGTAGAAAAATCTTCCTTAGTCTGCCAGCCTCACTGTTCTCCTCAGTTATCCTCACTGATAGTCTCCAAAAATAGAGATTATTTTTAGAATAATAAGGTTTATTTTAGAATAAGGTTATTTGGGTTCAGTTACTTCTTAAAATGATTGTTTGAGCTTAAATGTATAGGAAGGGAACTTCTTTAAAATGCTGAGAATTCATTCCTTCCCATTGCAGAAAAGCTGTTGTTTTCTCTTCTGCAAGTGTGACCATATTTCAGCATCCCTCTGTATTGGTCAGTGCATTTTGGATGCCAGTATGTAGTGCACACAATCACTACCTGTAATTTAGAAAGGAATGGGGGAAGGAGAGGGAATGGAGGAGGAAACCTTCCATCCACATGCTTGCAAAAATGGTACATCTTGAACCAGAGATTTCTGACACCCACCACTTAATGTTTCTTAAAAATGATTCTCTGGGTGAACGACTTTGCGAATCCGTGGGCAAGGCAAGAGCTTCTGTCTCCTAAACATACAGGTTTCCAGGATCCAAACCTTGCAGAAGGTCCTTCTGTGCTTCTTATTGAGTATAAAAAATATCTTTACTAAACCCAATATGTCACTGGCCAGGCAGACTACAGCTATCCAAATTCCATCTATTCCTAGGGTTATAGGTGCAGCATCCAAATAAACTGTGTTTGTAGTCAAAATATTTTACACCATTTTGTGATTTGTCTCTGGACAAACAGGCTGAGGACAAAATGTGAAGCTTTCAACCCAACTCAAATTATAGGCAAACATATGTAAACAAATGGAATTTGGGTGAGGTAGAAGGATACAGCTATTATCTTCTCTATTCTTGCCCAAGTTACCACAGAAAGTTGAAAGACCACATATTGTCTAAAACTGACTTTTGTCTCCTCTAAAAGTATGTCCACCTCAATGCTATGCTAAAACAGTGCCTTCACAATGACTGAAAGCCGGGGTGACCAAGATCCAGTCCGCAGTGCTGTTATATAGCTCATGGGCCTCTCCCTGGGTCCAGAAATTTGACGGTGGGGAAGCAGCAATGAATCTAAATGTCCAGACGTGTGGAAAGCCCTAAAGACTGGCCCTGCATACTGGATTGTGCCTGTAGAACAGTTGTGTGCCTGCAGGGCTGGATGACGTAAAGGAAAGATTATCCCTTTTGAAAAGGATATAATTGCAAGCATTACTTTCAGCTTTACTTATACAGAATAAACTTATGTAACCACTCCATGCCTTGCAATTTGCTTCGCTGGACATTTCCTAAATTGTCTAATGGTAAAAGAGCTACACACTGTCCATGATCATCCTATTTCTGGTGTATGGCTCCACTTCACTTGATTGCATGAAATATGTAAATACATGTTGATTTTATTGCACAGTGGATGAAATTGCACCAATTATGACCATCTCAAACCAAGGTAAAATTGCTACACTTCTTCAAGTATTGAATCAAGATCACCCTTATCTAACTTTCAAACAAGTTTTTTCATCTTTTTGTTGCTAAGAGTTGCCTCTTCAACTCAGAGCGACTCCAGTAGGTGTTGAAGCTGAAGGTCAGTGGCCTCTTAGTGGCACACATTCTCATCTCAGTAAGATGAATCTGTTTCTCTGTGCTAGAGCTGTTTCTAATGCAAGCATTTCTTACTATGGTTGCTCACTGAGGAAAGCTCATATGTCTCCACAAATAATGAGTCTGTGGTAATAAATCCAAAGAGAGCTATGATACAGAGCCATAAAATATAGCTCTTGTAAAGTAATATTATTGGGTCATTACATAAAGTCAGGAGTTGAGCCCATTTTTCACATTTTGATTCTTAAACTTTCTCAGTTTCTTACTCAGTTCAAGGTGTGCATGAAAGGTCATCCTCCCCTTTGGTACCTATGCACATTTAAGAAGATTCCTTCAGAATGCCTCTGGCTTTTCATAAAGTGCTTATCGTCATCAAGAAATGATTGCCTTTTTTTAAATAGTTGATTAGAGAATATGGAGGAAAAATGCAGAAGTTCTCCCTTCCTGGTGGAGGATTTAGCCTTGACATTTAAATCACAATGAAACTAATTATTTTTTTAATTGACCTCTGACTTTATCTCGGGTCTGTTGACTTGGGCCTAACCCTGTATATCTTGTTCAGCCTGCTTCTGAATTCAGTGAGGGCTTATTTATGCAAGCATTCTAACACCTCCTGGAAGTAAAAGTATCACTTGCTTAACAAAATGCATTGTAGTAATGGTGCTGGTTCATACAATCAGAGGCTCATATCTGGAGGAGGGGGGAAATGGTCTTGGTTTCCCATGTGTTCATGGAGCAAGGTACAGGGGATGTTTTGCAAGCTTAAAGGAGCTCTGCACTCCAGTGATACGAGTGAAGAAAAATGTACAAATCCAGCAAACAGATTGGAAAATAATAAATATTCTTAATACCTAATGCCCTTGAGCAGACAGCCCTGAAAGGCAATAAGAAAACATTTTTTTCAGAAAGACTTACCTAGCACAATATTGTGCATCAAGGCCACACTGACACTTTTTATTGGAAAAAATATGAGGAGGGAAAACAAAACAATTATTTGCAGAATTTAATATACATCCTTAGCAACATAAGTTATAACTGAAATAATAATGTGTTGGCTACAGATCTATGTAACTATCTGCAACAAAGTTACTAAGCACTGAGCAAATGCTATATCCTCAGATTATCTGAGACAAATCTGTTATCAGCGTACTTCATTTGCTTTTTCTAATTGCTGGATCATAGAAGAATTAAGTGGTAGAAACACTCATGTGCTTACTCTGTATGTATGTCATTTCTTGAAGTTATTGCTTTGGTACCCACAGAGTTTCAACCTATAGAGCAACTGTAAGATGCCTCATTGCTACATTAGTGTATTGGTTTCTTTTATATTTGCCTATATGTTTCTGTTTAGGCATCCTTATAGTTGATTACTGTGTGTGCATAATATTTACAAGAGTAAGACTTTATTTTGAGCTATTATGCAATCACCTCTATATACACTACTCAAAAACACACAAATCAGGACAAATTATTTTTTGAAATAATATTAAAATGTTATAATAGTTGTTTGTTTTTAGAATATGGTTGGTTGTTATCTATAATTTATTAAAATTACATCTTCTGAAAGGTGTGTGTGGCCCTTGACAGCTCACCAAAATTCATGAAGTGGCCTGCCAGCTGAAAAAATTGCCCACCCCTGATTTTTGGACAAGATTTTCAAAATCAGGTAGGGGTTTGGCATTCTCTAGACTAGAGTATATGTCATGTGAAGGAATTATACAGCACAGTAAAACCAAACTGTGTGTTAACTAAATGTTTATGCCAGGAAAGGACTAGTTACATAGAATGGTAGGGTTAGAAAGGACCTCAAGGTAATATATTCCAGCCTCTCTACCCAGTCCCAAGATTTGCTCCCCTACGTGTACATGTTACAATGTGCATAGATACTTCTCTTTTTGGCAGTCCCACTAGGGAGCCAACATTTTATTTTTAGGGTTTGTTTTTTTATTTTATTTTGCAGATTTCGTAGGCAATGCCCAATTCCAGTGTTTATGAAATCCATGGCATCATGCATCAAGTAGGTCTCTAAATATCACAGATGGTGATTGTTTTAGCATAAGGTGCATTAACTACTTAAAGGTTTACTACCCAGTTCCTACCTACTATGGTAGTAATTTTGAGTGCCTGTATTTTTCATTGCTGCACTCAAAATACCTTATAGGGGCTGAACTACAGTGTGTCATGGTCAGTGTTCTCTAGCAGTCGAGTTCCTGTGCATCTCACTGGGCATACAAACATTAAAATCCCTAAAATTACTATTCACTTGAATATCTTAACCTCTGACTTGCATGGCCTTGGTATGATATGTTATAACTATTAGACCTGTGCGAAGCAGCTAGTATTCGCTTTGGATTTGGCTGATTCAGGGGACAGTGATTTGATTCAGTGACTCAAATCACTGTCCTGATTCAATTCGGCCGAATCACCCAGGCCAGGCTCATCCCCCGCCCCACTTCCAGCCCAGCAATGGCCACCCTGCCCACCCAAGCTCCCGGCACTTGGGGGGAAAAAAAGCACCCAAGCTCCCGGCACTTGTGGGGAAAAAAAGCCCCAGCTCAGCAGGTGCTGCTGGGCAGAGGGCAATCCCCATGACCCCCCCATTACATGGAGGGGTCTGCACGAACCCCTGAACTCCCCCCACCCTGTTCCTTCAGCCACCTCACGGGTGCCCCATGTGGGCCAGCTGCAGCCCTTTTAAGGAAAAAAAAAACCTGAAGCAACCACAGACTCGCTGCTCCTGCCAGCAGGGGTAATCCCCGCTGCCCCACACCACATGGGGGCTCTGCACGCATCCCCCAAAGCCCCGAGGCTGCACCAGGAGTGGTGAGTCCTGGGGCTTTCCTTGGCTTTTTTTTTTTTTTTTCCTTAAAGGGACAGCCCTGGCAGGCGGGGCAGCCAGGGTAGGGGGTGGAGGGGAGCAGGCAGGGGTTGGGGGGGCAGAGGTCCCCCATGGTCCCCTCCCCAGCCGCCTCTCCTCTGCCCCTAGTATTTACCAGCTCAGAGTGGCTGCTGCTCCATGCTGCAGCCACCGGGAACTTCCCGAATCTTCAAAGCTCTCCGAATCTTTGTCAAAGATTCAGAGAGCTTTGAATCAATTCAGACCTTTAATTTGGTCCCCTGATTTGATTCAGATTCAGAGATTTGGCCACCGAATTGGGCCAAATCTCCTCTGAATTGAATCCCCACCCAAAGCTTCGCACAGCCCTACTAACTATCCTTTATATGAGAAGCCAAATACTAGTCAGGGGGAAAACAGACATAATAAAATATTCTGTACTTAATTCCATCTCTCTTCAGGCTTTTATCTCCCTGTTACTTATTGAGAGTAATGTCTATTGAAACAGAAGTTCTGCTGAGAAAGAACTAGAAAGTGGCTGTTAGCTCCCTATAACCTGACTAGTAGCATCAAGGGAGAGGGCCTGTCTATAGCAAGTCAGGAACTTGCTGCTTTACTGCTTTTCCCCTGCAACCTCCCCCATTTCATTTAAAGCTATCCTTTTCTAGAAAAATCACCTTTGATGACTTCGCATTGTGAAGGAGCCAACCTGGTGTAGGGAAGTTTCCTTTTACTATCTTTCCTTCGCACATGAATTTGGGCGGTAGCCATGGGAACTCTCCTATATCATCTTTTGTCTCCAACAACCAATGGAATATATTTCAAACCTGTACAAAAAATAATCTTGCTTTATTCTGCACATTGAGACATCACTAGGCTGTGCCTATACCAATGCCATCAGTGTTTCCATGGTAACTAACACTTCAAAAGGGAAAATGTACTGCAAGACAACAAAAAAAAAAGGTATGACGTGAACAAAATAAATAAAACTACATAGCACAAACAGTGTGATGCTAGGTGCCAAAGGGCTCATGGCTACTTCTTTGCAATGAGCAAGCTAAGGCAAAGCTATGTGGTCATACCACATCCCCTGCAATAAAAACTTTACAACAACCATAATGTTGTGTATCCATAGTCACTCTCAGTCCCCCTCTCCCTACATCCAGTAGTAAAGGCATGCACTGCATGTCAGATCCTTAGAGTAAATTCATATAGATCCATAGAAACCAGTACAATCTATATAAAGAGGGAAGGCTGGATTCTTGCCTGGAATAATCTGGTGCAACTTCATGGAAGACAAGGAGCTGTACACTGACTTGTGCCTGCAGCCTGTTTTCTCTGTATTTTTCCTGTTTCAGTAAATATGACTCTTGGATTCTTTCACAAACCTGTTAGTGACATACACTGTGACATTTTACAAGTTACTAGCCTCTTTGGGCCTCTCTTTTCACACCTGTAAAACAGAAAGTATAATACATATTCCTTTGTTTATTGCTTTGAGATAAGGATATGTTCCTGTTATCCTTACAGCCTCTTCATGATTCCCTCCATCCAAAAATACAGCTCAGTTGCAATGGGCAGATTGCCTAAATATTGTAACATTTTGTAACAGTGCTTTCATTTTTCTTTTACGCCCTCTCATACATGATGTCTTGAAGCATTTTGCTCAGAAATTAAGTTTGAAAATTTAAAATGGAGAGCACAGCTCCTCAAAAGTGATAAAATGAAAATGATCTTTGAAACAGCTTTGTACAGATTTGTACAATAAGTGGGGGGTTTTAAATAACACACAACATACAAAAGAATAACTGTCGGTCACAGATTAAAATACTTCATTTCATATTTATAAACCCAAAATTCGCTGCAGAAGTTCACAAATCCACACAACAGGGAAAATTCTATTACATGAACACAACTAACCTGACTTCAAAGAATTGCATGGATATAACAGAAAAGTTTGGCCCTGGGAACTGTTTTTAGCTTCCATTCAGTGTGTTAACTAAAAGTTGCATAAACTCTCACATATAACCAAAGGAGTTTTAAATATCTGAGAACTCCTAAGCATATAAAGTAATATTTTCTTGTTCAAATGAAATTAATTTTCCCTAAATAGGCTTTAATATTTTATCCTTCTCATAGTAGCATGTGTAATGAAGCATTTAGCAAAATTTGCATAATTTTGTTCTAAACATTCCTCTTTTGGAATTCTGTCAACACAAAGATGTAGTACTGTAGATGCTTTTTTTAAGGTGACTAAATACAGATATTTACCTTGTAGGTCTGCTGCCACCATAGCTGTGCAAGCATTAATAGAAATGGAGAAGCTGGGAGGGTGGGGGTGGAGTTCTGCTGCTTTAACTACACCAGTTTCCCAAATGGCAGAAACAAACCTGGCAGAAATCTTCTCTTTTGGTATAGCTAGCTGCAGCCCTCCCAAGGATTTTGTCAGCATAGCTACATTAGTCAGGTGATCTTTTAACCCCATTTGCCATCATAGAAAGTTTTGTTGACAAAGCTAGTATAGATCAGAACTAAATTGAAACGGTGCCATCACCTTATCATACACTTAACTCAGGATTTCACATTTTTCCTATTATGGAAACAGCTTGTTAGAGATTTGCTGCTTTGATGACACTCATCTTTTTACACCCAGTTTGTACCACTAAAACAGAACTCTCTCATTTGCATCACTGATATAATTTTACACCTACTTTACATAGATATAAATGGTTACATGAGTCATTACGAGCTCAAGCCAATGATCTGCTGTACTGAGATATCTCCCAGAGTTGCATCGGTATAGAATTGTATGAAAGATCAGAATCAGCAACTGCAGTTTAACAGGATTTCACCCATAAATTAGAAGCAAAATTAGATAGCAGCTTGCTGGATTTAATGAAATCTGTAACATAGCTACGGTGGTTGACATCCAGCATTTCAAAGTAGAAACCCAAAGTTGTTTCTTATTCCCAATATAATAGAAAAACTAGTGTCAAAACTGCCTCTGTGATAACTGTTTGGCATATGCTGATTTTTTTTTTTTTCAAGAGCTATCAATGTACTCAAGGTACTGTCAGTTAATGATATACCAGCTGCTTGTTTCTAAGATTTTCTTGAGCTGGACTAGAATACATATACACTACATGGGACACTGAACATAAACCCTGGCACTTAACTATTGTCTATTCTCCTTCTTTTGATGGTGGTAAAGGGCATAGGCTTCGTATCTAAATAGAAAACAGGACATGAATTTCTCAGATGATTTAGATCTTCAGCCTTTTAGATAGAAATGCTTCCCTGGCATAAACCCATTGAAATCTATATCATGTGGTCTAGCAAACCCTTGGTTGCATCAGGAAGGTGTTGGAGGCTGCATCTTTTCAATAAATAGGCTTTTGGTTTAGATATTGTGTCCTTTCTTCATTAGCATCTGATGAAGTGATCTTGAGCTCACAAAAGCTTATGCATTTCTGATTAGTCTGTAACAGGCAGGCAATTTTTGGGGCCTGCAGGCCACATAGTGAGTTTTGGTGAGCTATCGCAGGCCAGGTCAGCACCCCACAACCCCGCCCCCTGCAGCTCATCAAAACTCCCTAAGTGGCCCTTGTGCGCACCTGGGATAGGGCCCTGGCCCTGGGCAGGTGAGGAGAGCAGGACAGGTGGGGAGGCTGGGATCTCAGGGTGATGACAGTGCAGCGGCCAGGGCAGAGTCATGATCAGGTATCTGCACAGCCCTGTGTTGGGGCATGAGGGGAGTGGACCATGGCTCCGTTCTGGACCCTGGCCTCATGCTGTCACCCCCGCCCCCCCAAGATCTTAGCCTTGACCCCAAACGCAGCTCTCTGCCCACCTGTAACTCCATCCCAGCTGCCTGGCCATGTGGGCTGCCCACATAGGTCCCAGTTGGTCTCCATAGAGACCCTGGGATTGCTAGGCAGTAACAGCACTGGGCCAGGGCCGGAGACTGGGGCAGAGCCATACACACCCCTGCAATGGGCGCTGGTTCTGCAGACAGAGGTGTGTGTGGAGCAGATTGCCCCACACTGTCACTGCTCCATGATCCCACCCCATGGTTCCAGGCTTGGCCACCATCCCATTCCCAAACACCGCTCCCCTTCACCCATCCAGGGCCACATTCTAGCTGCCTGGCTGTGCACCCTGCTCATGCAGGTCTCACCCCGGCAATGGGTGCAGAGTAGACAGACTGGGGTGTCTGGACAACAGGCTGTGTCCAGTAGCCAGGAGCCACTGCTGCTGGAGCTGCCAGGAAGTGAGTCCAGGGCTGCCGTGCCACTCCGCTCTGCTGCAGGTCCTGGGGTGGCAGAACCAGCTGCACACATCACTGCCCAGGCTGACCCCTGCACCAGGGCTGGATGGGACCAAGGGACTGGCTGTGGGCTGCACAAAAGTCGCTTGGCAAGCTGAATTCGGCTCACGGGCCATATTTTGCTACCTCTGGTCTATAAGGTGTATTTCTACACTGTCTTCTGCCTGACTTCAAAATAATGGCTAACTAACCTTTTCTTCATCTGCCAGAGTCCCATTGTTTTAATAGTTAGGAAAGACTGCAAAATACACCTTCTCTGAGAGACTTTTTCTAGGAAAGTGAGCTAAGTGAATGGTCATGAATTATAGTTGTAAGGAAATATGAGGACTTTTGGGAGATGGACACAGATTCATTGTATTTCGTATTCTTTAACTGGTTTATGAATATTCGTTACATTTAAATCACCCCAATTTCACTATTACATACCCAGTCTTTTCCCATCTCTCTATCCCCAAACTTGTTTTTTGCTTTTGATTCCAGTTTTATAAGTCTGTGCAGCAGGACATTATGACTTCAGTCATAAGTGCATGGCCATGGAAGCACCATCTGGCTAGAATGCCTGCATAACTGATACATCTGAAAACTTGAAACCCACTGTGAGGTGTTTTTGGGAAAAGTTGAGCCTGATTTAGAGGCCAAAGGTGTTCAGCTAAGTCTTAAATAAAAGCTGAACTTTTGTTTTGCACTTTAAGGAATAGGCTGTTGTGCTTATTTCTTCCCTCTGTGTGCTCTCCGAGACAGACGTGCAGGAGGGGTGTAGCCTGCTGGAGAGAGAGACCCAGGCTGCCATAGTATGGCTTGAAATCTGTTGTCCCCAGCACCACGCCTTTATTATTGAGCTTCTGTTATTGCCCTCTCATCCTCTCTAGTGGACGTGGAGAACTAAGTCTCTGTGAGATCACTCCACAGAAGGAGTGTCTGACTTTGAGGCATGTCCAGGTGAAAGGGACTTGCATTTCTAAACCAATAGAAAGCTTTCTTCCAAACAACCCTGCTACTATGCTGATGAGCCACTTTAGCAGGCATGGGTCTTTTGTGAAGGAGAATCTGGTAGTTTCTATATGTCCTACTATGCCACCTTTTCCCTTCAATGATACCCCAGCTGTGGCTTTCCCTATGTGGTCAGCATGGAAAGAAGATAGCTAGAATTTAAAGTGTGGCTGACATAAAATCATGCTCTGATGCAGTTTGATGTGCAAAGAATAAAAGGCACTTGTGCAAAATAATGACAGCTTCTCTATTACTGGTTACAGAAAAGAATTAACCTCATGCATTCTGAGCATGCTGTTAATTAGATTTCATTATTAAAGACCAAATATTATAGATATTTGCAGGTTATATTTACAAAGCAACCATTAAAATTAATGTTTGCGTCTGCTCTGGAAAAAATCTCAATATGTCATCCTCAAGTGAAATAAACAAGAGTACACTAAATCTTTGATGCATTATGTAGCATGTGAAGTATTTTTCCTTGACAGTTATAATCTCCATGCACTGCCTGAATGCCAAGGGTGATTAGCTAGCTGTTGGCTTATGTGGACATTGCAACCGATACGAACTTTTGTTCAAGTAAATAACTGTCACATTTTAAGGACTGTATATTCTTCACTTGTATTGTAGAGAATGTGGAGATTCTATAGACGTGCCAGGCTCAAAACATTATTGTGTAATGACTCGGGGATACTGGTTTTCTCTGTTTAAAATTCCCAAATTCTCTGATTTAAAAAACACCAATTCCATGTTTTTCCACAATTAATATGAAACACCACTCTATATATGTGTATATATGTGTGTGTATACATATATGTGTGTGTATGTATCAGTTGAACAGGATGTTGTATTGATACATTTACAATTTTAAAGTAATTTGGAAGCCCACCAGTGTCTCAGTCATTATAATAAAATAAATTCTAAATACCTATATATTTTGGCATTTGATTTGGGGGGGTTTTTTATCATGGAAAATCAGAGCTCCCCCTGCCCCCTTTCCCCACCAGGAGGTCTCCTCTGCTGCTTTGTGGCACTAAGCTAACCTGATATGCTAGTGCCCTGCCCCTGTCCACACTGTTGCCCCTCACTCCCAAGCCACAACCCCTCAGACCTTCTGGTGCCCCTCACTCCTGACCTGCTCCCCCCAGCCCCCCAGTGTGTGGGGAAGGGGGGTGGGAGAGGAAGGGCGGCATGTGCCCCTCAAGATTTCTGTGTTCACAGTGAGGCACAGGGCTACAGCCTGGCGAGACCAGCTCTGGGCAGGATCTACCTCTGTAGCCCAATGGGAAGGACCAGGCGTGGGAGGGAGTACCACAGCCTCCAAGGTGAGGTGCAGCAGCAGTGTGGAGTTGTGCCCCCTACTGCTGCTGGGTGGGCAGGGGGTGCCTCACCTTAGTGGCCCTGCCCACTGGGCTGCAGAGGTAGCTCTTGCCTGGAGCTGGTTCAGCTAGTCTGCAGCCCTGCATCCTGCTGTGGGTACAGAAATCTGGGAGGTGCACATGCCCCACTGCCCCCAATGCATTGCCTGTGTCCCTGCCCCCATAGACTTACTTGGAGGGAGCTGTGGGAGCTGTTCTCCACCACGGTGCCAGGCTGCCATGCGCATGTGCATGCGGTACTCCGTGCCCTGTGTCCCTTTCCTCCCAGCCTGTAGCAACCCCTTGCAAGCTGGAACTCTGCCAGCCTGCAAATGGCAATGCTGTTTCCTGCTTTTGTCTCCTTTTAAAGGATAAAATCTGGATTTTTCTGCAGCAAATGGAAAACCCAGATCCCTGGTAATGAGCCCAATTCTGAGTTCATGTACATTACTGTAAATAAAGAAATGGCTCTACTGATTTGAATGGAGTTACACAAATATAAAAGGGTTGTAAGGTGAGAATCAATCCCTTTGCATTTGTAGATCAGCTTGTTACAAACCAGTCTATACATAGACTCACACAACCAAGGTTGCTCAGCTCTCAGGTTCACTGGTACAAGGGGAGTTGCACAGCAGAAAAGTGGTCTGAGATCAGAATCTGCTCCGAGCTTAATGACTCTCACCCAATTTAAAGCTGGTTACATTGCAGATGATGTGCTAACCCATATCAGATGAGGATCTGGTGCTAATATTTTAGGGCCGGTTCTGCACTCCTACTGCTTTACAGATGACCTGCAGAATCTCAATGCTTGCAACAATTCCAAATCCTGCAGTGCATACATGGCCCAATGCTGTGCTCACTAAAGTCAGTGTGCCCTGTCATTTAGAACAATTGGCTTTAGATCCAATCTTCAATCCTTGATCTGCCTTGGGCACACAGATCCTATTGTGAGCTGCTGCACTGGGAGGACGTCAGACACTTCAGGGTGTGTACTTTGCTTTGATTTCTTGTTCATTCAGGAAAGTCCAAAAATGTTATGCACTGGAAACAGGTGGATCCAGTGGGGATGTGGCAGCATGGTCACACACAGCTTTGGCTGTCACAAAAGATTTTTTGGCTTAGGGCCCATCTGAAGCCCTTGCTTTTGCTCAGCTTCAGAGCCCAGAGAGTTAGCACTGCCCTTGCTGCTCATCTGCTCCTTTCCCCTGTCATCAAATTCATCAGCAAGGGAGAAGAAGGGGAAGGGATAAGGGCAACAGTATTCACCCTCTGGGCTCCAGAACTGTAAGGAAGCAGGGGATCTGGCCAGACCCTGCCCCAGACAACTGATGAGCTTGAAGATCATGCTGATCAGGCAGTGAGCTTTAGAGTTCACCAGGCTTAGTCCTTTGCACTGTTCTAGAGTACAGAAAAATGCTATCCCCTCACCCTGGAGGCCTGCAGCCATTATTAATGTTTGGGCACTACAGTTTATATTTCCCTTTATCAGCCCTACTGGCACGAGCCTGTTCAACAGTTGAAACCGTGACAGGCGATGAGAGTCTGTCCAAATATCAGTCTGCTACCTTAGTCACCAAAGCAAGAATATTAATCTTCTTCAATCTTCTTCAGTTGCCTATCATGTTAGTCTCTTCCCTATCAAAATATTTCCACTGCATGCTTGTGAAATGTCTATCTTCCCAAGTTTGGTTCTTCTCCTACTTGCTTTCTTTTTTTGTTTCCTCTGACCTTTGCAGGTTCTGTGTGTTTCCTTCATGGCTTATATGACTGTACATGAGATTTTTTCACTTCAGGAAGCATGAAAGATAATGCCAAATGCTTGGCATTGCAATAGTTGTCTACATGCAACCCAAAAAACAAAACTGTGGAAACAAAGTGTTGAAAACAACAGAAATGATTCATTCATCTCTTTCTTGGCTCTTTACTTTCAAGTATGATACACAACATTTTGTACTACAAGCATCAGTGTGAATAGCAGAACAGGGGTGTTCTAGTGACCAGTCCTGCGCTCCATTATTGTCTCACCTACTCAACTCGCACAGAGTTCATGTGTGGTTTATAAAGCTACAGCCAAAAGCAAAATGGAATTCACCAGCCAACATGTTCAAACCAGACTGCTAAAATTAGGTTTCCATATTTAGACACTAATATTAAATTGTGCATTTTCCTATGGCACTAAAAATCCATCACTCCTGATTTATTTCCTAATGATTGTGTAGTGCTACTTCTGAAAATCAGATGTTGGTAATAGATCTGTTATGTCTCAAACCTGACTCCTCCAAATCTTATTTGATGCTCTTGATACCTACTGCAGATTGACTGCAGCTGTGTTTAGATTCAGAGCCTTAGATTCAGATTGTGGGGCTTAGAAATTTTAATTCAAATGTTCCCTGTCTGCCTGTTGTCAACACTCACCATTTTTTGCTTGGATTTTTGGCTGTTCTCATGGGTGGGCATGCAGCAATTATGATAGTGCCCGTGGCCAGGTACATGGCTCTAACATAAAAGCAGTATCAATTTTGCATCCTTTGTGGAGGCAGTGCTAAAGACAGCCCAAACTATTAGTCTTCTGTTTAATTCCTTTCTTGTCCAGTCATTTCCTTCCAAACTTTCCCCCAACATATTGTGGAGAGAAAGTGCCACAGCTATTGACTTTTTTTGCTGCTATTCATGATCCATTTTGTTCCGCGGGTGACTCTACATTATGATCATTAATCAAATGTAACAGCCTATAAGCATACAGTCTACGTTAATTGCCAGGAACCAGTACAAGGCAAAACTGTAGTGGCAGCACACCCTGGAGAGAGATTTGTCTTAAAAGTAAAAATGTTGCCTTCCTTCCCAGGATAAAAATCACTGGAGTAGGCACTTGTGCAGCTGCATGTAAACTTGCCTCTCAACAGTATTCTTATTTGTAATTCTCTGTTGGCTATAATACTATAGTGGCTTGCATCTCAACTTACCATTACCATTTTTAGCACTCATCATGTAGCAGTAGACAGTTGGGCTTTTTTAATTTAACTTTACAAATAGTGATAGACAAACTATAGTATGGACCTGAGGAATGAGGATCAGCTAAAATAAAAATCAATTTGACACCTCCAAAGACAAAATACAGGGCAGTTTCCTGGTTAAAAGGGGCTATTCCTACAGGGTGTTTGCAATGGGACCAGAAAAATGGAAATGTGGGCTCAGGCAAATGCACTTTCTTAAATTGGAGATTATGGCTGGATTTTGGAGAACTGCATCACAACTAGAGCTGTGTAACAGCTGATCTATTATGGCAAAACATGGAGGCTGGTTCTCCTTTCTCTCATGCCAACAATATGCTTGTGAAATTCCATTTACTTTATATCAGGTAGAGCATCAGACTCTGCTTTCTGGCATATTTATTCATATACATGACTACTGTTCAATTCATTCATGTTTGCACCCTTCATTGTCTGCTAATATCTGGAAATATTTGGGTGAATGGGTTTGATTCTCATGAATGTGTTGGATATGGCTGTTTATAGAAATACCCATGTTTTATACTTAAAAATATTAGTAGAACCTGAACAAAGATGTGCTCCTTCAGTCTGATTTATTTTGCTCCTGGTTAAAAGTGCTTAATTGCTTAGTTTGGGAGCAGAAACAATCCCATATGACCTTAAGAGAGGGCAAAACTGAGTCATTCATATTTGAGGAGGGTTGAGTAAGGAATTGTATATAGAATATGTAATACACTTGGTTCTTTACCTCTCAGCTAAACCATATGAGATTTCATAGATTTCATAGACATTAGGGCTGGAAGGGACCTCGGGAGATCATCGAGTCCAGCCCCCTGCCCAAAGGGCAGGAAGTCAGC
>NW_017728886.1:83048746-83067545 GCF_001723895.1 Crocodylus porosus
ATGGGTCCCAGGACAGAGCCTTGAGGGACCCCACTGGTCACAGGGCACCACGATGAGTAACTGCCATCAATTACAATGGGTCAGTAATATTTTGATGGAACCTTGTGAGAGGATGTCAATCTATTGAAACTTTTTGCAGAAACATAGCATTTTCAATTACCAGGAAGCTTTCTTACATCTAGGAAACTTTACCAGAAAACTTTCTTACATCCAGGTTGAATTTCTTTTCAGAGAGCAACAAACCCCAGAATAACAATGAAGTTGGGATATTTTCTGTAAGGGGCTTGGCCACGAGCTGTAAATGGAGCTGGTCTGAGCCCCTACTGGGGTTATTGACACAAGCTCAAAACCTTGGCTGGTTGTCAAAGTCAGAAGAACCAGACTAGAAGAAGCAGATGAGAGGAATGTTACCTACTTGATGCTCACAAGCTGGAAGCTTTGCCTCATCCCTGTCTGCCTTTTTGAATTTTGTTTAATCTGGATCCTTCCTCAGACTGTTTTCCCAGTTCCTGCCTTGGACGAACATTAGCCTTATCTCCAGCTTTTGCTCTGCTTTCTATCTTAGCCTTATTCTGAGCCCTTCTTCTGTACCTGCCTAGTAGGGGTGTGCAAAACGGGCCCTATTCAATTTGGATTTGGCCTGAATTGAGGACAGTGATTCGATTTGTTGATTCGGATCACTGTCCCTGATTTGATTTGGTCTATTCTGAATCTGAAGATTCAATGCTGATTTGGAGAATCAGCGATTCAACCACAGACACAGCTTTATAAATTTTTTCTACATACCACAAGGTACCAGGCGTGGCTCTTGATCACTACAATGCTGGGGCAGATAAAGCGTCCCAAAGGAGTGGAGGGGCGGCCCTCATATGCTCGGCAGCAAACCTGTAAATGGATCACAAGTACTTCTGGTCCACTTCGAGGTCCGTCGGGGAGTGTGTTGCCCCCCCACCCACCCGTGCCCCTCTGGATCAGTGATTGGCTGCAGGGGGACCCTGGCTGCCCCTCCAGACCCAGAAGGCACCAGTTGCTGAGCCGGGCTGAGTGGGGGCCTCCCCCTGCATGCTTCCCAGTGGACCTGGAAGTGGACCAGAAGTACTCCTGGTCCACTTCTGGGTCTAGCATGCTGGGGATCTCCCTGCTCCTGGGAGACGCTCCTTCCACCCCAGCATCGCAGCATTCACTAACCTCCTACTACCTAGAGGTATGTAGAAAAAACATTTAAAGCTGTATCTACGTCTGAATCGCTGAATCTTTCCAAATTGATTCAGAGGGTTCCAATTCAATTTGGAGAGATTAAAGGGTCTTCTGATTTGATTAGGAGATTTGGCCACAGAATCGGATTGAATCTCTGCTGAATCAAATCAGGGACTGAAGCTTTGCACAGCCCTACTGCCTAGCTGTCACCAGCATCCTGGATTCTCTGACTCCTGTTCTCTAGCATTACTTTGATTATGAATTTTGTATTGTGGCATCTGGCTTGGTCTTTGCCTTGGACACATCAGTTCTTGACCTCTTAACTTGACTTCTGATTCCAGTCTGAGATCCTCATCTGACTTAGATCCTTGTTGTAATCCCTGCTTAGCTTCCATGCATTGTCATAGCCAGTTATTACATTGATCTAAGAGGTGAAAGACCAAACGTTACCCTGATTTGGAACAGTGACAAACTTGCCTCTCTCACATCATAATCATTGAGTCAATCACTATAAAAAGTGGAGCAGCTCCAACAGTTGAAATTCTCTTGCCTGTGAATCCAGCGAGCAGGATTGAAGCTAGGTCTTCCATATCCCAGCCAGGTGTCCTCACTGGTATGTTACAAAGTCACTCGCTTCTATTGGACTGTTCCACTTTGCTTACATGATTAAATATGTGGTAGACCAGTGAAAGAGACTGACTCTAAGGTTCGGTGTCAGGGCACCCACAATCTTCAAACTGAGAAAAGCAGGGACTTAAGCATGGGTCTCCAGTCCAAGTGTGTCCTGTAACCCTTGAGGCAGATAAGGTGATCCTATGTACTTTTCTTTTTTAAGTGGAAGGTCTAAAGTTTGTTCTGACGTAGAATGGCAATAAATATATAAATACATCTAAAAACTTTAGTTTTTTCATAAAATAGGATTTTCTTTACAGATCCACCCTCACATTAAATAAGTTTGAGTTTTCCCGTTATCTTTCCTGAGTAGGTGGCAATGTTGCTTAAAATATACCTTCTGCAAAGAATGATGTTCAGAGTGGCTAAGGGACAACTAGTGAATTTGCTTATTGACATGTATGTCTTAAGAGTAGCATGAAACAGCTGAGATTTGAACAACATCATACAACCATGAAGGGAAGGCCCTGTAGTAGTACCATGGCTGGGAAGAATAGCGGATGATTTCTCACAGAAATATAGCTAGAAATGTGTAGTTGTAAGCAAATCTCAGATTAAGATTTCACAATTCTTGTTTAAAATGCAAATGGGGAGTAGTACTGGTAATGCTAATCAGTCACTATGACACATTTAGAATTTTTCATCTAATTTTAGTTTGACTTGGCAAGGAAATGGAGTTGTTTCTTCTCTGAGATCAGCCCTGACAAGGCAGTACCACACAGAACTCTTCAGAGTTTGTGTGCTGAATCTGGCAATTGTAGTTTTGGGGCATCCTGTCATCCCAGTGCACAAACTGAGTTTAAATCAGAAGTCAAAGTAGGCCAGAATGGGCTGGAGTAGATTTTGAAGTCCACACTTTTACATAGTATATTATAATGAACATCATAATGAAATGCACAGATATAGACTGGGAGTGACTGGCCTGGCTGCAGTACTGCAGAGAAGGACCAGAGGGTTATGGGGGACCCTAAGCTGAATATGACCCAACAGTATGCTTTTGCTGCAAAGAAAGCCAAGAGTATTCTGGGCTGTGTTAACAGGAGTGCCGTTTGCATATCAAGGGAAGTGATTTCTTCCACTCTACCCAGCACCAGCGAGGCCTAACCTGGAGTGCTGTGTCCACTTTTGGGCTCCCAACTTCAAGAAGCATATGGACAGCTTGAAAGAGTCCAGTACAGGGCATCAAGAATGATGAGGGGCCTGGGAGATGAGATTTATAAGGAAGGGCTGAAAGAACTAGGGTTATTTAGCCCAGAGAAAAGAAAGCTGAGGGGGGATTTGATAAGTCTTTAAATACCTGAAGGGTGATGATAGGGAAGATGGAGGTGGATTTTTCTCTGTGGGTACAGGACTAGGAGCAATGGCCTCAAGCTGCAGCAGGGGAAATTTGCGTTTTAAATGAGGAGGAACTTTCTGACTATGTGTGTGGTCAAGCACTGGAACAGGCTTCCTAAAGAAGTTGTGGAGTCTCCATCCTTGAAAACTTTCAAAAGCTGGTTAGACAGGCACTTGGGTGAGATGGTTTAGTCAAGGATGATTCTGCCTTGAGCAGGGGGCTAGACTAGATGACCTTACGAGGTCCCTTCCAACCCTACTTTCCTATGATCCTATGACATCCTGATGCAAACACAAAAACATGCTGTCTACGCTGTGTGTGTTCCACCTCTGTATTTTCCTGTGGTGGGATTCAAGGGTAATAGTCTTCAGATGTGACTTGAACAGGGATTATACATAAGCATCCAGAGGCAAAAAGAAAAACAATTTTGACATTGTACTTGTACATTTTAAATTTTGCCAGCAGCAATGATCTGCAGTGGACCACCAGTAGGGAATATGGAAGCGCAGTCTCTAGTCAGATCCTTACTCCCTTTACACCAGTCAGAAAGTATAAATGGGCTACACAAAGTTCTGCTGTTGGAGGCAAGCTCTTTCAAAGTACAGGTGTCCTGACTTTCGCCACTTGGCCTTCTGCCCCTACTTGTAGGTTGTGTTCAGAACAAGGACCAGGCATAGTAGAATAGCAGTCCTCTGCTGGTGCAGGCTCTAAAATTGAGACTTTGTGTAAGTAGTGCTCTAGGAATTTCACTGACTTCAATGGAGTTACATTAATATAAACCCAGACTAACACTGAAATAGGTCATATGTGAAGACTGCAGAGTGCAGACTGCATAATACGTCACAGCCCCATCTCTGCTGCCTGATGTAAGAAAAAGGCTGTGGGAGGGCTCCCTCAGTGCAGGAAAACACTGCCATATTTTCCTCCTGGAAGTTGAATCTAATGCAAATGCAGCTTCGCATCCTTTTGCAAAATAAGGATAAATTCTGCACATGGGGGTTCAGCATTACACCCAATGCACTACACATTTAAGTAAAAGCTTTAAACAGCTATGACAGTGCCTTAATGATAGAAGTGCCTTTACAGCTAGTAGATTAAAACCTTCATCTTTAAGGGCACAACCACAAATAATGTTTACAAAGGAGGTGGATGAAGCTATTTCACTTCAGCACTGAAAATTAGCCACTTCAGAATGGTGACTTGGTTTCCAAGGTAGGCACATGTTGTTATAGCACCATTTCAATGTACTTGGGGCCAGAGTATCCCATAGACATGTGCAGAGATCTGGGCATACTCACACATGCACACACCTAGAAAGAGCTGCAGGGATGCCACATGTGTCTGGATTCAGTAGAGGATGGGTGGACAATGAGAAAAAAGTAGGCTGTTAAGCGATAAAAAATTTGATCGCGATTAGTTGCACAATTTTAAAAAATAGCTGCAATTAATTGTGATTTTAATCGCACAGCGAAAAACTCAAAATTATGCATAGGATGTGGGGTATTGTGGGTCAGGAGTGAGGGGCAGCATCAGGGTGGGGGCAGCTGTGGCTTAGGAGCAAGGGGCAGGGGCAGGGTATAGCCCCCCCTCCTCCCCCAACACACACACAGGTGCCCTCTTTTTTGAAACTGGAATATGATAACTGTACAGGAATGCAGCCTGGCCCAGCAGGTAAGTCTGTGGAGAGGAAGGGCTTGGGGGAGGAAAGGAAAAGGGTGTGGAGAGCACATTGAGGCCCCCCACAGTGGCGGAGGGAGTGGGGCACGGGCTGGGATGAATGATGCCTTGGGGCTGGGCCAGGTCATGGGACAGAGTCACGGGCAGCTTGTCCAGGGTTACAGGGGGGCATGGCTCCCCACTGTTGCACACACCTCCAGATTTGTGTGCAGGGTGGAGAAGGGCTGTCTGCTGTGGGCTCAGGCTCTGCACCATGCTGTCTTTGCCCCGGGAGCCATACAACAGTGTGTTGTACATCCTGCCACCATGCGCGTAGGGACTGCTCAGCACCAGAAAGCCACATGGAGGACAGCAAGCCACATGGAGGACAGCAGGAACTAGACCTGCACCCTGGTGAGTGAAAGGCCAGGGGGAGCTCTGATTTTCCATGATAAAAAAACAAAATCAAATGCCAAAACTTATAGATATTAGGGATTTATTTTATAATAATTATTGAGGCACTGGTAGGTTTCCAATATATATATATAATTGCTTTAAAATTGTAAAATATTTCAGTTAAACATTGTGTTCACCTAATACCTATATGTAGTGGCATTTCATTTTAATCACAGAAAACATGGAGTTTGGCTTTTTTAGGCAGAGAATTTGTGATTTTTTTATCAGAGAATTTGGGGGGTTTAAGCAAAGAACAAGAGGATCCCTTATATATTAGAGACAGAAGCTACTTAGTTCTTGAAACAACTTCATAAAATTCTTATGTTGTAATGAAATTTTGACAAAGAAAGAGATTGTATAACCTATTGCATGTCATGAACAGTATGTAATAAGCATATAATCTGCATTACTACTACTACTACTACTGCAATGTCAAAATGTAAATTGATAAATATGAAAAAACTAAAGGAAAAATTGTAAAAGAAAATAGAAAATTTTGAATTCCTGAAAGAAATCCTGCCTCCTGCCATGCTACACATGCATGGCAGGAGGGGCAACTGTGGAATCGCAAATCAGATCCCATCACATCTTATTGACAATGTAGGGGGACCCTTCTCCAAAGGTTGGGAGTCCCCTCAGGTAATGAGACTCCTAGCTGCAGGGGTACCCCAGGGATCCCTGTGGCAGGGACACTGCAACTAACACAATGTCTCAGCCATGCATCAGGTGCAGTCTCCCAGCCATTGGGGTGGATAGGGCTCCCCTGCAGCTGGGAGCCTTATCAGCTGATGGGGTTCCCAACCCCAGGGGAATGTGCCCCCCAAGAGTTGGGAGCCAGTGTCAGCTGGGAGCTCCCAGACCGGGGGGTGCACATGTCCATCCCCTCGCCCCCTACTCCCACATGGGAGCTCCAGTCATCTGACAGGATGCCCAGCCACAGGGGCCCCTGGCCACACTTTCAATTAATGGTGTGATAGGCTATAACCTAAAAAAACCTCCTTCCTCTACTGATGAGTTTAGTCTATAAGGTGCCACACTGCCCTGCCTTATTTCTTTCCTTATCTTGTTAACTAGATATTTCCACACAAATAAGTGTAATATTGGCCTACACCAGAAGATGGAGCTATTAGACACCCAGCTCATATTTTCATTCAACCTTGTCCCTTTTGCTTTCAGTAGTTAGAGCTGCTGCAGCTAGATTTACTATCTCTGCAAATCTCTGACATTTATTTTTCATTAAGAGGAAGCAGCCTTTTGTATTTTGTAATATTGCCTTGTTTAGTAAAGTACTGAGCAGTGCCCAGACTGTGTGTACATGTGGTTTTGACGCATTTTTTCCTCGATGAACTCAGCGGCTGTAGGTATCATCACAATGTTGGTGAAAAAACAAAAAGGTAGCTTGTATCAACACCAACGGCATATCAGTAGCATGAAAGGAATGCCTGTAAGTGACTTCATCCTAGCTATGAGCTGGAAATATTTACATCACCAAGTTTTGGTTCTGGCAATAAGGAGGTTTCAGGGAGAATACATAGAAGCTAAACAAACTGCTGTAATAAGACTTGTTTGGTATACCAGTGCAGCCCTTAATCCCTTGGTCTGCCAAAAGCAGTGATTTTTTTTTTCTTTTTTTGCATTTAAATATACCATGGAGTCCTTGAGTTCTTTCCATTGGAAATGCTGATCACGAATAAAAAAAAATCAGTGCTGCTATCATTCACCGTCTCCTTCTGACTCCATACAACAGCTTGAGATTTGGTGTAATATAACAACATGTACAGAACAGAGAAACAGAGCCGTTCAGAATTTTTCAATGAATTGTTTTCTTGTTGCAAATCATAATTTATCACATGTAAAACTTCTTGTGGAAAAGTCTGTTTCAAGAGAACTTTTGTCAGAAAAGTTTTTTTCTGATACAGGAAATGTTTTGTGTGAAGGTACATCTACACGTGCATTTAAGTGCAACTGAATTTACGGCTCATTAAGCAATTTTTGGCAGGTGCCTACATGTGCAGGGACTTGGCACTAAAACAGATCCCTGCAGCCCTCCCTTGTGCCCCTAAGTGGCTGGGCAGACCCAGCTCTACAGTTAGGACCAGGTTGCGTCTACATGTGTGTTAATGTGCTTTAACTAATTACATCTAAATTTGATACCTGCATTTGCAGGTATCAAATTTAGGCACAATTACCCTAATTTCACCATTTTTAATGTGCATTAAGGGCACACACATGTAGACATGAGCCCGTAATGCTCATTCAATTAAGCTTAATGCATCTCATGTAGATGCACCTTGTGAGGTGAAATCACCCCAGAACAGGTCATAGTCCACTGGTCAGAGCATCCAGTTGGTATGTGGGATGATATAGCTTTACGTCCTGATTCAGACCAGGTACTTGAAACTGAGTCTTCCACTGCTAGTGTCCCTGTCACTGTGTTGTTGGTTATTCTGGGGTATTTCTCTCTCTCTGTCTTAAAAAGTTGAAAAGTCACGGTTTTGCCCCATAATTAACAAATATTAGGAACAAACAATGAAATCCCAACATTTTTGTGCAATGGAATTCTTATTTCCTCTAAGCCCTATATAAAACCCTTTTTGTGTGTCATTACATGTTTAATGTAGTATAGTAGAAAAGGTTCCTGCTTGGGCAGTGACACTGCTCCATTGTGAATCATGCAGGCAAGCATCCATCCAGAAAAGTACAACTGAAAAATATCTATAAAGGTGACCATGATTAGTCTTCATAACCAGGTTTGCAGTTAGCCATTCGCATGTCAGCTTTTGGAAAAACTGGATATTGATGTCTCTTATTGAATTCATTGAAATGCTACTCACTGGGGTATATAACCAGCATATCAGCATATAATTATGCGGTGGAATTCTCTTAAACCACATGTTAGTATGCACAGGTAGTCAACTTTTAACCCACATGTTAGTATGTACAGACAGTCAACTAACTTGTAAGGTTAAGTCCTAGCTGCATCTCTCACTTGGAGAGTAATAGTATATATGAGAATGCAGACCTTGTATCAACTTTTATTTTTCTATTTATTTTTTACATGGAGATTTATCTTGGGAGGTTTTTAAGTAGCTTTTCTCCATTACACTTGAGATTTTAAAGATAAACTGTTTGACTTGCAGCTGAATTTGTAAACATAAAGATAATAGGAAATGTCTTGTTTGCAAGCAGAATAATAAAAGTGTTCACAACGTTTGAATTTATTTTTAATTTTGCTGGTGGATTTTGCTGTTGTTTGGGGTTTCTCAATTAGTTTTGTTTATAGAATTCAAGGTCAAACTTTTATAAACTAAAGACATAATGTCCTCTCAAGACCTTTTATCCAAATAAGGCCATGTTAGGTCTTGGATATTTTTTATATTTTTGAGGGGTCATGGACTTCCAGTTTGTATGGAATGGAAATAATGAATATTTATTAAATTGTTAGCTTTAAGTAAGATATTTCCATGTATATGCAAGATAAAGATGACCTAAATCAAACATGACTGGACTAAGCTTTACAGCTGTAAGGCAGGTCTTACACCTGGTGTGGCTGAAGGCCCTAGAGCAGGGGTGGGCACAATATGGCCTGCGGGCTGGATCCAGCCTGCAAGACAATTCTATCTGGCCCACAAATGTAGAAAATTAAAATTTATCTGTCCTTGGTTCATGTAAAAAATGACAGGAACCAAGGGCAGGCTGGCAGCGGGGTCAGGTTACAAGCTGGTGCTGAGCACAAGGGGAAAAATGGCCCCTCGCCCCACTCCATGGCTAGTGCCCAGTGCTGCAGCTGCTCACATCCTGCACAGGGCTGCCTGTGCCTGCTCAGGATAGCCCTGCGTGGACTACAAGTGCCTGCAGCAGGAAGCATGGGTGAGGGGCCATTTTCCCCCACATTGAGCACCAGCTTGTTACCTGCTGGTGAGCAGGGGGTTGGGGCTGCATGCTGCCCCCCACCTGTACCACAGGGCTGGAGGGCACTGTGAGTGAGCGGGTGCAGGGCCCACACCCATGTCCCAGGGCCAGCACCAGCAGAGCCCAGAGCAGGACAGCAGAGGTACAGGGTCCCGGCCTGCAGGGGCTCTATGGAGATGGGCCAGCTCCCCTCTCTCTCTGCTGGTGTAGCCCAGTCCACCTCCACAGACCCCTGCCAGCCTGCACCCTGCTCTGGGCCCCACTGGTGCTGGCGCTGGGACATTGGTCCCAAGACATTGGGACATGGGTCCCAAGATGGTGACCAGAGGGCAGGGCACTTGTCAAGGGGTGGGGATGCCCATGCAGCCCTCGATAGCTTGCTATAACTTGGTAAGCAGCCCTCTGCCCAAAATAACTGTCTGCCCCTGCCCCTGCCCCTGCCCAAAGGGTGAAGCTGCAAATCAGAATAAACAAATCTCACATATCATAAAATTCAAGAGCAAGGCCACAATACCTTGCCTTGTGAGAAACCGTAAGGTTGGCCACCTGGGCTAGGAACAGACATTACACATAAACTGGTTTAAGTGATCAGAAACTGGTTTAAACCTGTAACAGAACAGTTGTTCAGTGCATATAAACCAGTCTGAAAAAGGCAGAAAATGGTTTCAGGTAAAGCTGGTTGAATGCAGTATCAGACTTAGCTGATTTGGGTCAAACCAGTTTATGCTGTGTCTGTCCCAGACCCCTTCCTGGTTTAAGTTAATCAGAGTCCTCCAGAATCCCAGATGCTTTTCAACTCTGCTCTTTGTTCCAGCCCAGCAGAGCTGTCCCCTGCCCTCTTCTCCCTGGCTGCAGCTCTGGCAGAGACTACAGATATAGTGCCTGGCTTCCTCCTGTTCCTCTCCACCCTCAACACTTCTTGCTTAAGCAGGGATTCGCCCTTCCCCTCTGCAGACACCTCTCAGCATTAGATATCATGCCACATGAAGGCTATGATCCATGCTGTGGGAGACAGGATAAAGGCAGACAGGACAGTGTTGGCTTAGGGCTTTTTGGAGCTAATCAACAGGTAGCTGGTAATGTCCCTCTGTTCCTTCCTTGGAAAAAGTTGTTTAAGAGCTTGAACAAATGAGAAAGGCTGTTCTGTTTGATGGGCTGGTAAATGCTAACAATTCTGTGTGATTCCCTCCTGTGTAACTCAGTGCTCTGTTATCAATGCTCTGTATGGTTACAAACTGGTTTAACCTAGCCAGGTTAGATTAACATGCAAGGATTTAAACAATTCAGGCTCAGGCTTTTTGAATATTTGTCCCTAGCCCTTGACGAATCAAGGGGTTGATAGATAGGCCACACAAGCCTTTGTTCAATCGCTCTGCTGTGAAGCCCATAACTAAGAGGATTTGAGGCAGCAAAATCACTGTTAGGGGCTCTGAATGAAGTTCTACTGTACTCCGAGGATATGTCTACACAGAAGTAGGAGCATAAGCACAGTTCAAACTTGGAACTTACACCACTGAGACTGCTCCAGGGCTTCCCCTCCATGGCTGTTCTCAAGACTTCAGTCTCCAGTGTATTTTAGAGAGCATCATTGATGTAATGTGCATTTTTTGGACAGTACAAGAAGGAGGGATCAGGAAACAAACTCAGTAGCATCCTGGCTGTGATATACTGCTGCTATGATATAGAAACATTAAGTTCAGAGGACTATAAGAGCTTAATTGTTCATTAACTACCTGTTATCTGGTGTTGCTGTTTTCTACTTTTGTCTTTGATTCTCATTAGATAAAAGATACATTGATGTTTTCGTTCTTTAATTCCTGTTTGTAGAAATAGGTTGTGAGTATATGAACACCTATAGTGTCCACATAGATAAAGTGCAATAAAGTAAGTTCCACAGGTTTAAACAGCTCTAAACATACTATCATAAAGAGATTTATTCAAGTGTGTTCCATATTTTGTTTAAATGAGGCCCAAGAAAATTAGACTCTTGTAAATGTGAGCACTAAAGGGATGTCAAACTTGTCTTCATTCAAGTATTCTGTTAACTTCTGTATCTTATCGTATCTGTGAGAGGGGAGGCCTTACCTCTCACACAGGGACTGAAAACTAGGAGGAAGTTTGGTAATTGGGTCTGAGTATTGGTTCAGATCTTTAATTATAATTTGGTTTCAGCATCAAAATATTGAACCAGCTCCAAACTATAGAACTTACTGGCAGTTCTTTAGTTGGGGTTTACAGCTGACTGACAGCCACCTCTTCAGACCCCGTCTTAGAACTTATAAGGATGATGTCATTCTAATACTGAGACTCATTTGTTGGTCTGACCTTGATTTGGTAGCTGCACAGCTTTAATATTAAACACCTGCCTAGCTTTGATGATATGCTGATTGTATTTTTGTTTACAGTTTTAAAGACAGTTTATTCAGAAAAGATACTGAATTACATATTTCAGTCTATAATGTGGCAATGCAGATCCATAGTCTTTGAAGACCTGGATGGATATCACCATCTTGACCAGCTGAAAGACTCTTCACCAATTAATCTTTGATATTTTTGCCATTGTCACTGCCCCTTTTCACAGGAATTATGCTGCATTCAGATGTGTTCTTGTAGAGCACACCCTGCATGCCCCACACTTGAGGGAATGTGGCCCCATTAGAGCAGCTGTGAGGATGTGTGATAAGCAGAGATTCCAAGGAAAAATGGAGAAAAATATGGATTTTCCCCTTTACTGGAGGAAAAAGTGGATTGCTCATTTTAACAGAGAAACCCTCTAGTTTTGCAGTTTTGCAAAGAGTTCTCTACAGGCTGGCAGATTGCCATACTGCAGGGGGCTAGGAAGGAGTGAGAGGAGGCAGTTAGGCAGGCGGCACCACGTGCATATATATGCACATGGCATCAGACAGCCTGGAGAGCAGCTCCCATAGGTAAGTGCAGGGGAGGGGGGATTGAGGCCCCCATAGGGAGGTGGGGAGGAAGTTGGACAGGGCTGTCAGGACCTGCAGGCTGCAGAGAGACGCTCCCACAGGGAAGCTTACTGTGGGAAGCAGTGCCCAGAGAAAACCAGACTACCCATATGGGTCAGAATGTGTCTAGGCCCAGAAGTTATGGTTTGCAGGAAGCAAATTTTGTGAAGGCAATAGGTGTTATTTTAATTGTGCTAATATATGTGTATTTATGTTTGCTGTATGATAATCTGGAGGGAGAAACTTTGAGTTTGAAGCTGCTGCTTGTTCTCTTTTTTGGTTCTAGTATTAAACTGAAGGACTGCATGTGGCTGCAAGGGCTAGAAAGGAGACCACAGGGTTGCCTGAAGGGAAAGTGAGGTATTGAGCCCTGCCAGAGGCAGGGGTACAAGGCACAGGCAGGCTGAGGCCAAGAAGGCCAGAGCCTGTGCCCAGAGGTGGGCAACATAGTTGGCCTGAGGCCAAGAGAGCTGGAAGAAGGTAATGTAGGTAACCAGGGGCTGGTAAGAGGCTGGAACAAGGCAGGGCCTGGCCAGAGCCAGTAAGCCTAGGCTACCAGTCCACAGCCAGAGTAACCTGTAGGCCAGGGGTGGGAAATTATTTGGGCTGGAGGGCCACTTAAGGAGTTTTGGTGAGCTATTGTGGATTGTGGGCCACGTCACCACCCCCTGCCCCCCCACAACATTTCACCAAAACTCCCTAAGTGGCTCTGCTCTGCTCCTCACTGGGCCGGGCATGGGGGTAGAGCTGGGGGTGGAGCTGGGGCTGGGATCATGGGGCTGTTATAGTGTAGGGCTGCAGTCTGGGGTGGAGCTGTGATCTGCTGCCAGCATGTCCCTGCAACAGGTGCTAGTTCCATGCACAGGGGTGTGTGCGGAGAGCGTCACAGCTCTGCCCCAGGCCCTAGCCCTGGCCCTGGCATCATGCTGTCACAGTCCTGCAATCTCAGGGTCTCCATAGAGACCAGCCAGGACCTGCATAGGCAGGTCACACAGCCAGGTGGATGGGGATGTAGGCGCGTGGGGAGTAGCATCTGGGAATGTGGGCAAAGGGCAATGACAGCATGGGACCAGGGCCTGGGGTAGAGCCACGAGCCACTTCCTGCATGCCCCTGCTCATGAAACCAGCACTCATTGGAGGGACATGTGGGCAGCAGAAAGTAGCTCTGCCCTGGTCCCTGCCCCTGTGCTGTCACCACCCTGCAATCCTGGCCCTGCCCACTTACCCTTCCCACTCCTGGATGTTGCTCCATGCCTTTTTGTGACCCCCATCCCATCCACCCAATCATACACCCTGCTCAAGCTGGTCCCTTCCCCCAGTGGTAGGTGTGAGATGGATGGGCCAGGGTATGGGCAGTGGGGCAGGATGTGGCAGCAGCCAGAAGGAGCTGCTGCCACAGGAGCTGCTGGGAAGTGACTCCAGCTGCTGCACCACTGCATCCCCACTGTGTGCCTGGGGCTGGTGGGACTGGCCGCACATGCCACGACCTGGGTTGCACCTTGGGCCTGGCCTGGGTGGAGCTGAGGAACCCACTGAGGGCCAGATAAAATTTCTTGGTGGGTCAGATCTGGTCCATGGGCTGTATTTTGCCCACTTCTGCAGTAGGCTAAGGCTAGGAAGACCAAAGCCTATATAAAGGACTAACTGACAACTTGAGTGATACCTGTGAGGCATGGGTGGGGCTACAGAGGTGGAAGGAAGCCATGAATTTAATCCTAAGACAAATAGGGGCCAAGAAATGAGTACAGAGGGAGGAAAAGAGAGTGAGAGAATAATTATTATAGGCTAACCAGCCTCTAAGGGCAGATTCCCTCATTATATTTTAACATCAAGGTGTGGCAGGAGAGAAAGTAGGGTTAGACCATGGGAGACTGGAGCAGGACCTAGGCAGAAGGTGACCACTACAAGGCATAGCAGCAGCCTCAAGCACCATCCTATCTTACGCCTGCTTATCTAAAATTGATGAATTTAACACTGTATTATATCCTAAGAAAGTATATATCATCATATATATAACAGAATATCATATCTCACCTTGCTTGGTTAAAAGATATTTTCCTTTGGTTTTGGGAGGTATTTTCTGCCCTGGTTTAATATCATATAATGTCTTGTTCATACCTTGCAAGCAGTTTGATGTTGGAGCAAGTGTGCATCTATTTTTTTGTACTGGCAGGGGCCTTATCCTGTATTTTTCTGGTGGTGTGGTGTTTTGAGAGTCAGTTCCAACACTTATAAGTCACTCAGTGGCACATTTTCATTCTGTACACTGCTGATCAAGTCTCTGCCATGCTTTACAACTGTGCTTTATCTTCAGTGTTATCTAGCTGATGCATGTATTTGTGGGTTTGGTGAAATATAGGCTGAACCACTGCTATGTAATGTGAATGAGGATTTTTCTATTCCACTCATGTTGCTTGCTTCCAAGTGTGTGATTTGTTCTGAGAAAATAATTTGACATTACCAGGGTCTACTGGTTGTGCATCTAGTGTGTCATTAGCTGGTCCCTAGTAGAGGTATTGACCTTTTCATATCCCTCTTCACCCAATTCTCTTACTACCATTGTAGTAATGCTGTAATGCCTCATTGATTTGTCTAAGATAGCCACTGCAGTATTGTTTGACTGCTCATCTAGTTCCCAGAAATCTATTCACACTGTACAAAATCACTTTGATTTGTGAAGAGTTTCTGTTTTCAGAGCTGGGTTTTATGTGCTGACTGCTCGTATTTATTTTACAGTCCAAGTTTGGGAGTTCATTCTTTCCTCCATGTGTTCTCATATCTATCATGTCATGAAAGACGGGTTCTCTAAGTTCATTGAAATGATAACCCTATAATGTCTACTTTTTTTTTAGCTATTTTATTGTCACACTTAAAGTCAAGCACCTCTGTAAAGTACATCTGGTACCTAAAATCAAGCTTAATGTTGCTCTTAAAACCTAACCTAATTCCATGTATTAACAGGTTCTAGCAATGTTAGAAAGATATTAAGTCCACTGATTTATGCGCTCGCTTTCCCATCGAGAGAAAAAGTTATTTATTAATGACATTCCCCCACCTTTTTCCAGTGCACAGTAGTATGGGTAGAAAGGTGTAAGGCTTCACATCCCAGAACTGCCTTTATTGGAACTGTGTACTTACACCATCTCAAGCACATAGGAAAAATCACTCCTCTGCAGTAACAGTTGCTCTTCTGCAAGGTTTGACTTATTCTTCCTCTTCCCAGAACTTTTGAAAACTTGACTGCTAGGAGTACAAATTAACATACTTATAGGGAACCCCCTCACCCCTTCCTCCCCTCAAAACCTGCAATCCTCAACCTGCTTTGTTTTTCTGAGGTCTAATATACCGTCTTATATATTCTCCACCTTGTATCAACAGGGCATGTAGCTGGTCAATACATCTGGAAATAGATGTGTGACATTTTGTAGGGTAGTTACAAAGAAAGCATCCAAACTCCTTCTCCCTTCTTGAAAAAAAAAATTACTTGTAGAACCCTGTGACTTAGCTGTTTGAAATTTGGTAGGCTGAGGGCACTTTGTCCCATAAAAAATAAACACACTTGAATTGATTTTAAAAAAATAAGCAGCATTACTGGTGTAGTTATGTGCACAAATGTGCAGATGTTCTATAATGTAAAGTATTTGAGGAAATGAATTTAGAGAGTATAATAAAATGTAGAACAATAATAATGGGTCATCTTAGATGCCTGCGAATTCCACCATATTTAAAGAATGGCAGAATATCTCTCTTAAAAAATCCTGCCAGTGGTTAAATCCACTGGCAAAAACTAGATAGTAGTTCCGTGTTGCAGTGCATGCAAAATCAAAACATGTGAGCCACTGCAAATATAAAACCATAAGCGTAGAAAAAGAAAAGTTTACTAAAACCTTGGATGTTCACAGTTTAGAATTAATGTCCTGTACAAAAGAGGTACTGAAGCCTACTAGAATATGGTATTGCTGAAACCACAAAATATCTTTTGAATAATGCTGAGCTGCATGGAAAGGATAAAGGACAGGGAATCAATTTACCACAGAAAGTATTTTCCACTGTTCATTTCCTTTCATGGGCATAAAAGGCAAACTGTTGTCATAGAAACAGTAAAATAAGAAATCTACTTCTTGGGACCAAGGACTTTGCTTCTATTGGAAATGCAAGGAAAGGTTTGTGGGTTTAAATTGACAGGTGAATATTCTGTCAGAACTTCTAGTTCAGTATATAGTCTGTCACTGTTGTTATTTCTGTTTTGTTTGAATGGTTGTAATTTTCAAGTACATTCAACTTGAGTCATGTGCCACTGTAATTTCCATGATTTCATATTGCTTTCATGCACCATGCCTTCATTTCAAATAAATGGCTCAAAGTCATCTTAATTTAGGATGCATTTTACTATCTCATTCTAGTCTGATGCAAAATAGCCATTTTTTAACCATATAAACTTAAGGCACAAACACTATATCCATGGGATCTATAGGCTTTAGTTCTCCACTTATTCAAAGAGGAACCAGTTCCCATTATGTTCCCACAAGCCTCTGTCCCAAGTGAGGATACTCTTACTGTTACTACCTCTTTTTCCTGAAACCAATATCATAGTAGGTAGTAGCATACAGTGTTTATGGTCTTAAAAGAATAATCACTGCAAAAATGTGCTCTAGGAAGTTAATATAACAGTAAAACAAACCAAGAAACTAAAAATGAACCTAAAGTATCTGTACCATACTGCATTAATATATATACTATGTAGACATAAAAGTAGCTCAGAAAAAAAGGAGGAGGACAATGAAAATTTGAACCAGAATGCTTTTGGTACATAATATCTATAAACAAGAGAGTCAAAATTATCATGAAATTTGAGAGTGAGAACATTGTGGGTAGGAGAGTTTAACATCAGTATCTAGAGACTCCAAAAAGGGCAGAGTAAAGTAAGATTGTAGGGTTATGATCAGTGGTTTAGAGACAGGCCTGCACTGACACAAGACATGTGAATGTCCCATGTATCTGACCCTGAACTCTGAGCTGAATCCAAAATTAGGAGCACATATTAGGCCACTATATTTAAGCACACAAATAAAAAATAGGATGGCTTATTAAGATTGCAGGTCTTAATTTTTAAAAGCTTTTAAGCACTAAGAATTGGTAGCTCCACTTCTGTAGCTTTACCTGTCCATAATTTTAAAAGGGGAAAAATAAAATACACATCAATAGATTGTCCTGGCCATTATTTTGAACATTTTAGTATTATGGCTAGGGACAGATATTCAAAAAGCCTGACCCTGAATTGATTCAATCTTTGCAGGTTAGTCTAACCTCCCTAGGTGGAACCGGTTTGCAACTGCACAGACCTCTGGGCTGGTAGGCACGTGCCTGCAGTGGCTCAGGCCCGAAGCCAGGGAGCACTAGAGCAGCTCTCCCTTCCCTTCTATAGTGCTGAGCTGAGAGTGGGTATGGCCAGGCCCCCAGCAGGATGTTCTGATTAGGGATGGGTGACCCCCCAGCCTCAGGAGGCATGAGATGTTCATGGTTCTGTTACAGGTTTAAACCAGTTTCTGATCACTTAAACTGGTTATGTATAATATCTGTCCCTATCCCAGGTATTTGTACAGTTACCAGTTGTATATTGCAAACATTATAAGCAATTAAAAGGGCCAAGATGTTCAGAAGTGATGGATTATTTTACATCTAAGCTGTGTAAATAGGAAGCGAACTGACATTAATTTGTGATTCTGGAAAAGCAACTACATGCCCGCAGTGGCCCAGGCCAGAAGCTGGGGGGCACTTGAGTATGCCTTCCTGCTTAGCTGGAGCAGACAGCTTGGGCCAAAGCTAGCTCACCCATCCTGTGAGGGAGGTTTGTAAGGGAGATGCAAGGCATCTTGGGATGCTGGGGGACTGTGAGTTAACTTGAATCTGGAGGGGATCTGTGACAGAAGTTCAATAAACTGATTTAACCTAAATCTGTTAAGTCTAATACTACATCCATCCAGGTTTATCTTGAACTGCTTTGGGCCATTTTGAAAGCAATTTATATGCACTAATCTTCTATTGTGTAGCAGATTTGAACTGGTTTCTGATCACTTATACCAGCTTATGTATAATTTCTGTCCCTAGCACATAAGGAAACTTCTGCAAATCCAGCCACTTTAGAAGTCTCAAACTGGCCAGCTAAAAAATTGCTTTTGAAAATCATAGAGGAGACTTCTGCCCCGAAAGATCTTGTATTTGGCATACATGAAGGGTAGCAATGTGACAAAATCCATCAGGACTGAGTAAGACAGTTTTGCATAGGTACCATTTGCAGTCACATACTGGGTCAGCTCACAGATGCATCTACCCCCAGTTTTCTGTCTCCATGGCCACATCTACATGAGATACGTTACTGTGCCGTCACCTAGTTTACAGTGTTAGAAATATTATTAAAAATACATTATCAATAGCAGATTTAGAAAAACACAGCTGCTAGCCCTCCTTGTCTCCTTAATGGGAGAGGGAAGGTGGGGGGTTGGAAATTGAAGGGAAAACTACCAAGGGCTCTTTGTACTAAGGTATCACTCTCTCTTTGTTCTGCAAATTTACTATCTCTTTGTTACACTAAATAACACTTTCT
>NW_017728886.1:83067690-83090999 GCF_001723895.1 Crocodylus porosus
CGCGGGCAGAGCGTTTGATCTTTTGTCTCTCTCTCTCTGACCCTATTTGCAAATATATACCTTTTGTATCACCAACAATGTGTGCCTAAGTATCACTGATATTCATTGAGGCTCCAAAGAAACGAACCGTGATTTTTTACATCAACAGCACAGTAAGCATGCACAACTACATGTGCATGCGCTTACTGTGCAGTAAAAATCCCTAATCATGATTAGTAACTGCACAGTAACACACATATAGATGTGACCTGGCAGCAAATTTGCTGCCAGGTCTGTTCAGCTGATAGGGGGCCAGTCTGAGGCCAGCCCCAGGGCCCCCACCTGGGATCCTCTCTTGCTCCAGAGCTAAGTTGCCTCACTGGCAGCCCCTGCCTGAAGGATATAAAAGCCTGCAGCCATTTTGTGCCCTAGGGATCCTGAAGGCAATGCAGGCCCTATCTGTCCCCCTGGGCAGGCCACAGCCCAGCTGTGCCTGTCTCTCTAGAGCCCTGCACTGCTGCTTGGCTCTGCATAGCCTTGCAGCTGCTAGGACACTGCTGTCAGGCCAGGTGGGTGAAGAAGAGTTGATGCAGGCTCCTGCAGCCCCTGGTCAGGCCAGTCAGCACCCCAGGGCTTCCTGCAGGCTGCTTCTGGCAGCAGGGCCAGCAACACCATCCTGATGCACACACCCAGTGGCAGAGGCTGGCCAGAGAGGCCCCCTGCAGATTTCTTCTTTGGATACATGTCCAGCATGAAAGTGGTGCTCGGGGTGGGCAGGGAGTAGAGGATAGGGGGTCTGTGGGTTGTGGGGCAGGCTTTCAGGTCACATCCACAAGTGTGTTACTGCACTTACTAATCATGGTTATATCTGCTACCTGCAATTTTAATCATGATTAGGGATTGTTACTGGTGGGCTAGAGTGGGGAGTGCTGCAGGAAGTGGCCCACTAGAGCTTCCCACACCCGGTGTCCTGGGCCCCACTGGTGGGTGCGTACATCTCCTGGGGCTCTCCTGGGGGAACCACTGCTGCAGCTAGTGCTCTGACTGTCAAGCTACCTCTACCCACTGTGCATCCTCTACCCAGGCCTCATGGAACAACTCTCCCCAGGCCTTGCAGATATTATACAGCACACAGACTGCAACAATGACCATGGGGAGGCTCTTGGTGACCTTGAGGAGAGCAGTGTGGGAGTGCAAGTAGCCCTTGAGGCAGCCAAAGGCACACTCAACCAACACATGGGTCTGGTCCAAGCAGCAATTAAAGGGGGTCTGGCAGGGGTCCAAGTGGTCAGTGTAGGGCCTCATCAGCCAGGGCAGAAGCGGGAAGGCAGGGTCCCTGATGAGCAGGTGTGGGACTGTGGCAGTGCCCAGCTGACATAAGTATCATGCGTGCTTCCACATGGTGCTTATGTGGGTGACCTGGTGGTCTATAACAGCCTGCAGGACCACAGAGTGGAATCCCCTGCAGCTATAATAGGGGCAGTCTCTGTGGGGCAGGAAGGTGACAGTAGGGACAGTATGTGGGTCCCATCCATGGCCCCAATACACTGGGGGAACTCCAATACATGGAACCCTGTCACCACCACTAGGGGCTCATGGTCATGGAGTACAGTGTCTGCCAGCATGTCCTAGGGGGCTCCACATGCCTCCAGTAGAGCATCCCCAGCAGTGGCCTTGCCCACACTGAACAGGTGTCCCATATACCGGCAGGCAGGAATGGCAAGTTTCAGCAGTGCTAGGCCAAGGTGAGTGTCAGTAGGTAGGTCCAGGCACATGCCAAGTATCCTGGTGCTCTAGGTAGGGCTGGAGCAGGTCCTTGAAGGTGGCCTAGGTCAGCTGGAAACCATTCACCCACTGCTCATCATCCCAGTTCAGCTGGACAAGGTGCTACCACCAGTGCTGGCTGCCATGGTGGGCTTGGGAGGGTGATGGTGGCCCTGGCAGTACCCTCATGGAGCCATTCTCTGGTGTCCCTGGTGGCGGCAGCTGCACAGTGGCAGCAGTCCTGGGATGCCATGCTGTGGGTGGGCAGGTGATGGCTGGCCTTGGGGGAGCTGGGCAGGGTGAGCCAGCTGTAGGTTACGTGGCAGTCATGTGGGCCAGCAGGGTGATCAAGGTGACCAGCAGGATCATGGAATGCTGTTTTTTGCTGCCAAGGCCAGAAGCTTGGGCAACCATAGTGCAGGAAGGCAGAGTGGGCATGAACAAAGCTGTCATGTGTTGCCTCTGCACTTGCCACTCTGCTCCAGCACAGGAACTGGCTGCCCAGTGGCCACAAAGTGGGGCTGGATTTTAAAGAGGGCTGCAGCTAGAGCCTGAAGCTCCCCACGGTGGCCACAGGGGCACATTGCAGGGACCTGGCAGCAAATTTGCTGCATAGTCTCTGCACATGTAGACACTTACCCAAAAACCTTTACTGCGCAGTAGATCTAGGCTGGAGTAAATGCACATGAAGATGCACCCCATCAGTAGCAATTTAGCAGATGCTTTATAGAAAGAGTATAAGAAACTGGATATGTGTGAAGTTATAACTTTGTCATACCTCCCCAGTTACTTGCCATTGCAAGCGATGCCTTAAGCCTGAAGATACATTCCTGTCTGATGCACAGAAGTATCACCATCTATACATGAACTGGTATTAGGGTGCAGTAAATTAATTAACTCTGCTGTAATACAGTACTGTCAAGAATAGTGCTATCTTACAGCAGAGTACTTATGCGTGCTGAAATGAAAATGGGGCTGCACTTTCATTCATATGTAGACAGTTACAGGAGCTGGCTAGGGCACAAGGTGCCAAAGTGCAGGAGCTGCCTGTTGCCTAGCCCCGCACTTGAGCACCCTTGTGCCCCAGCCAACCCTGATGACTCCCAACACTGCCACCCCTTAGTGCTGACCCTCCGGCCCACTTTCAGCCCAGGGCTGATCTGCCCTGACTCAAAGTGCTGTGGTCCCGGGCATGTGTGTGGATGCTGTACTTGGGGAGCAGTTGACTCTGATTTATTACTCTGCCTTCATTGCATATGTAGATGCATGCATTGTGCTTTACTTTTCACTTATCAATGTTGAATTTCATCTGCATTTCATTGCCTTCTCAGTTGTATGAGATCTTTCTGTAATGCTTTGCTATCAGTTTTGAATTTGACTATCAGGAATCATTTAGAATCCTAGACAAACGTTGCCACCTTGCTGCTTACTCCCTTTTTCAAATCACTTATGAATCTGTTGAATAATACACATCCCAGCTCGGATTCTTATAGACCTTGCCATTTACCGTTATCCATTATGAAAAATAGCTAGTTAGTCCTACTCTTTTTCCTATCTTTTAACACGTGTTCTCTCTATTAGAGGACCTTCCCCCTGATTCCATGAGGTTTTTAGTTTCTTTAAGATCCTTGGGGAGGATCTTGGTTAAAAGCTTTTTGAAAATGCAAATATACTATAATGACTGGATCTTTCTTATCTATGTACTTACTGTCACCCTCAAAATGCTCCAGATGATTGGTGACACATGGTTTCCTTTTACAAAAGCCACATTGCCTCTTTCCCTGCATCTCATATTGATCCATGTGACTATTAATTCTATTTCTTATGATAGATTCAATCAGTTTTCTGGGAACAGAAGTTAGATGCACTGCTCTGTAATTCCCTGGGAGCCTTTTTTAAAGATTTGTATCACAGTGACAGACTTTCAATCTTCTGGGGGGACTGACTTTAGGGATAGGTGACATGTAGCTGCTAACAGTTTTGTGATTTCATAGTTGAGTTCCTTCAGAAATCTTAGATAATTGACTTGTAAATCTGCATCTCATCACCTCTGTTTTAGATCCTCTCGATTTTTCTTTTTTTCCTTGGAGAGAGGGAGGTAGAGTTCAATTATCAGTGTTCAGTTATCAAATTTCTTAATATTTCTGTGACAGGATAGATAGAATTAATACCACTCTGAAAGAAGAGTGCTTTTTAAGAGGGTCTTGAGCCAAGGATGCAGTCTTTGAAAAACATATTTCACTTTTGCCATTGATTTTAATGGAGCCAGAATTTCAGCCTGTTTCATTAAAAATGAGAGAGGCACAATATAAAAATACTGCTTAAAACCAACTTGCTGTTTGAAAACTAAAATATTTCACCTTTCCTGTCAGGCATCAATATACGATGGCCCCACAGCATTATGTATGATATATAGACAGTATAAGACAAGTTAATTTAGCAAGTCTAATACAAAAGCTGTCTTTCCTTGATCATTCACAGTAATAAATCAAAACTTGAGACAGTTTTGTATTTCCATTTTACGTCAGTATCTAATATAAAAGACATGATTAGTAATTCTTTGAGAGCATACTTCCTGGCAAACTTACTTCATGAAGTTTTACAAACTTAAAGGTGGTAAATGTGTTTGATGTGTTTCTTGAAACTAATTGATACATATTCATTACCTTAAACTTTATAATCCTTCCTGTACTCCAGAAATATATTTATTTTTCATAATCTGATCGGAAAGGAAGATGATATGTGGGAGTTTATAATACCAGTAGGTTTGAAGATGGCAAATCCAGTTTGGCTAAAGAAAGGGCCCCATCTACCATTGCCCATCAGTCAACTCTAACCTTATTGTTATTTTTATAAAAAGTTCAAATAACTTCTAAAAATTTAATTCTTTTTCCCTCTCTCCTTTTTTCCCCCAGGCTCCTAGACTCCTTGATATGGTTTGGCTAAGACTGCCAAAGAGTAAAGAGGTAAAGGGTCATTAATCCCAAGGAAAGTTGTTCCTTTGAAACTGCCTGCTCAAATGGAAGCAGAAGTTCTGAAAGTCTCTTTAAGTCACTTACTTAATAATCATCCAAATTTAGGTATTTGTTAGAATTATTCTAAATTGCAAAATCTTTTGAAGTTCACTTGTCATTAAATGTTGATTGTAAGGGCAATTTCTAAGATCTGAAGGGGCCACACTTTCATTATAAGCTATATAATATAATCTTGTTTTGTGAAACACCTTGCTACACAAGAATGCCCACTGGTTGTGAAATAATATATTATTTTGTATTTGCATTATCATAGCACTCAGAACCATCATGGACAAAGAACCTTTTGGGCTAGGGTGGTAAAAATGCAAAAGAAAAGTGGTCCATCTCCCAGTAATCTTTTAATCCAAGCATGAGATGAGAGAAGATGAGTAGAAAAAGAGGGGGAATGCAAGGAAATTATGAGACAATATTACTCCGGGTAAGGCTGTTCACAACCTGGCCCTTTGACATTTGTTGTTATATCTTTGTTGTACATCTGTTTTCTGAGACAATAGAAAGACAACATGCTTGCTTCTCATTTTCCCATGAAGACTTTTTAAGTAGATACTTTTATTTAAATTAATTATATTGTTATGTGCACGTCAGCCAACTGGTAATCGTTTTTGGATTGTGCAAATGCTTAGGAAGGAGGATAGGTAATTTTACATCAAGAATCTGTTAATGTAATTAAGGGCCAGGGAAGCTGGAAAAGGGAGGAAGCACCATCTGGAAAAGAGAATGATGGATAACCTAGAAGTAAGTGCTTTGTGCATATGGCAAATAAAACCTCTCCAAGCTGTTTAATTTACTCAGTATTTTATTTCTTTATTGTATGTTGATTATAGGTTAACATTTAAAGAGCTCTAAGATTCAGAAACCCCCTTCCCTGGTCATGTCCCCATAAGAGGTGGTAGTGCATTAAAATATAGCTATATCTATCTCTCTGCTTTTGCACTTGTCCCTCTGCCCTGTGAAAGCAAGGGCTGCAGTTAGTAAACCCAATTATCAAAAGCTGAGAATCAGGGCAACTCTTGGGCCACCCCACTTTGACTGGAAACGCAGCCTTTTTCAGTGAAGTGCATGCTTAATCCAGGGGAGTGGAATCTGAGCTATTGATTTTATTTTTCTTTATCTTTGCTCTGATGCATGTTTAGCCCAAGAGAAAGACACAGCTTTTATAAAGTTATCCTTATCCTGAGTAACTGCCTGCTTTATGTGTAACACAGCTGTCAATCTCTAGGTAATCTTGCTGTTTTCATGACTTTCCCATAGTAATTTCTTTAGCTTTACTGATGTTTCCTTCATTTGGATGACTTGAAAACTCTGCTCATTTTGCCAGGTTTCACAAATTCCCACAATTTGACAACTATCAGATTAAGTTTAAATACTTCCTCCTTCCTCAGATCATTCTTACAGAAGGCTGGATTGTTTTGGCATAGAAAAGAAACAACTCATCTAACTGTATTGGCAAGAGGACTTGTTTAAAAAATAGAATAAAAACAGCCTAAATGAAACTTTTAAAGCCTAAAGCACCGAGTATCCCTAAATAGTCATGATTTACAACTTTTCATGCATTTGTCTAAATATATGTATCCACTCCCATCATCATCCTAATGGGATGTACTAAAATTTCTGCAGTTTCTTCATGATAGAAGAACTTTGCTCTCATAATTATTTTGTAAAAAAAAATAAGTGTTGGTTCCATCCAATTATCATCTCTTCATTTTTCTCTCCTTTCATCGTCTCATTAACCTAAAACAGAAAATTGCTCCACAAGAGGGATGTTTAAATTTCATGCAAAGGACCCAAGTGTTCCTAAGAGTTCAGTAAGAATATTTAAGTAAGTTATATTCATAGTTCGCTTCTGAGCTCCGAGAAAGAAAAAAAAATGCAAATTGGACACATTTCTTATTGCAGCTAGTTCTCTTTACCTGATCAGGTTAAAATCACTCGGGGATGCATGACACCAACCTCCTGGGTTCTGTGTCTAATCTGAATTCTTTATCGCCTCAGCTTAGTGTGATTTGAGATGCCATTAAGAATAAGTCCCTTAAAAATATGCAAGAGAGAGAAAGAGAATAATAACTTGTCCTTATAGGCTACGGACAGAAATTACACATAAGCTAGTATAAGAAATTGTAAACTGGTTCAAATCTGTAAGACAACAGAAGTTCAATGCAAATAAAATGTTTTTAAAGTGACCAAAACTGGTTTAAGATACACTTGGATGGATGTAGCATTAGAATTAACTGATTTAGGTTAAATTGGTTTATTGAACTTTTGTCCTAGATTCCCTCCAGATTCAAGTTAGTCCCCCAGTATCCCAGGATGCTTTGCACTTTCCTGCAAGCCATACACCCCTACCTCTCACACAGTGGGCAGGATACCCGTGGCCCAAGCTGTCTGCTCCAACAGAGCAGGGAGGTATGCTCTAGCATTCCCCAAGTTCTGGCCTGGGCCACTACAGGTAAGTGGCTACATTTCTGGATTCAGAAGTGAATGTCTGTTCATTTGCTTATTGGTTCAATCTACACGGCTTAGACTAACCTGCAAAGATTGAATTGATTCAGGCTTTTAGACTATCTATACTTAGCCATAGTGTTTTTTTCAGTAGTTCTTAAGACACCTTACAAAGAAGGTCAGTACTATTATCCCTATTTTACTTATGAGGAAACTGAGGCATTGGGTGAGAAACTGAATTGCCTGAGATCACCAAGCAAGTCAGTGGCAGAGCTGGAAATAGAACCCCATTCTCTTGAATGCCTGCCCTCTGCTTTATCAATTATCCCATAGTGCCTCCCTCTGAAATGTAATTCCGCCCTAGGTAACCGGTGACAGGATTGGCTGATGGTTCAAATATTTTGCAGAAGTTGAAGCCTACCCACAACTTCTAAGATGTGAAATAAAGTGGGGTGAGGAGGGATAGTTCTGTTAATCAGGCCCAAGCCAGATGTGTCTTTCCAGAGGAAAGGGAACTCCCCTAAAAGATATATGGATATTAAGAGACAGTCAGTATAGCTCTCCAAGGACAGTATGCTCATAAGAAAGCATCTGTGTTCCATAACAAAATGCAAGGTCTGAATGTTCTGCAAGTTCAGTCCTGCTTTGATTCAAGCTTGGAGTCAATAAAGTATGGATTATTTTACAGAGAGACTTATTCTGAACAACAGCAGGAAACTAACAAAAATCCTGTGTCTAACCAAATATAGAAAAAGTGAGTATCTTATCATATGTGGGTGGGTGTGCACACACATGTGCATGCACAATATCCATATAAAATTGTTTCACCACCTTTTGAAGTAAAGCAGTTGTTCAGTATTGCAGAACTATACAATGCAAAGTAAATAAAACTATATTGAAAAGGCGAATTTTAGATTTAATGAAATTTTAGGTACTCAGATTATGATTAAACTGGAATTTGGCTAGAACTTTTTAAAGGATTTACTGTTCATCCTTGAAAACAGATTTAAATATATCCAACTATTTTATGTGGGCTTTTTTTCCCTACAACTCCTTGTTTGTGAATTGCCAGAGCTACATGCCTTCAAACAAGGGTTTTCTGCCCCATATTTTATTGTCTTCTGTTGATCTTTTGCATTCAAGCTGTAAAATGGTGCATTTATAACATTATAATATTTTTCTAGGGTAAGGCACATTCTAACAGACCCCCACCCCCATTACTAGAATGGTATGGGGTTCAGGTACCTCTGGCCCTTTTTCTCTCTTTCACCCACCTCCTTTTGTGTGTTTGCTGGTGCAATCCTTTCCCTGGTAGAAGTCCCTTCCCCCTGGTTTTCTGGTTACATGGTTCTGATTCCTCCTTCCCCTCTTGCTTCTTTCCACTTCATCTCTGAGTCTCTTCTCCCTATGCCCTGGTGGTGATCTCAGAGGTAAACTCATAGGCAGACAAACCTGAAGCAAAATGGCTGCCAGGTCCAGGTGCAGGCAGAGCCCAATGACCTAGGGAGGCAAAGAAGAAGGGTTATGTGTCCTAGAGACCCCCATATAAGCCCAAGCCTCAGGCCAGAGTAGGGATTCTGGCTGTGGAAACCATTTGGGATGGGCTTTTCTCTGAGAAGCATGGGGACTAGAACCCAGACTGCGGAGAGAGGACTCAGGAGGTAGCCCCAAGTGAAGAGAAGCTAAGGACCTGCATAGGAAGAAATCCAAGTACCTCAGTCATTTTCTGTTTTTCTTTCTTGTCTATTTGGGGCCCACCATCCAGGATTGTGGCGAACCCCATGTAGGATATTCCTCTGAACCAGGGCTGGTGCTTGCATTTTGTGGTTTTCATTTTCTCCTGGAGGCCTGAGTTGTGGCTGTAGGGGAGGCAGAGGCCACTGAAAGGGGATGACTGGGGATACCCCAAGTTTGAAACTGTGTTGAGTGGAGCCTAAGGTCACACTGGAGTGTGTTCTGTGGCCAAGCTTGCCTGGATTGTAAGGCAAGAGGTGGCAGAGGAAAACAGGACTCAAGGTCCCTAACTGCCTAAGTAGCAGAAATTGAGGGTGCTGGAATCTGAGGTCACAGGGCATGACTGGAGCTGATCCAGGAGCTTGAGGCCCTGAACAGTGGGCCCTAAACTAGAATGCTCAGCAAGAGTAAAACTGGGACAAAACTGAGAGGAAACTTCGGACCAGGTAAGGCCCACCTCTTGAAAAGTGTGCCTTGCCCTCTGTGCAGCCTCACTAACTAGTTTTAACATCAAGTAAGGCTACTGACTAGGGGAGAGACCAGAAGGTCTAGGTGATAGTAGGCCTCTAGAGGCAGGTACCTTGTAGCAGCATTTATAAGTGGCCTACACATTAGTCCAGGGTTAAACAGAAGCAGAAGTGAATCTTTGCCATTTCACAGACATGATTTTTAATACCGATATATTTTACCCCAGAGCATTTCTGGTCAAGTACACATGTACACACACACACACACATATACTTTAAACGCCCATTAATGTGGATGCCCTTCTTAAATCTACTACTTCGAGTGGGGAAAATCTCAAAGTTCAGGATGATTTAAGTATTGTGTAGTGAGTTGTATGTGGTTTTAAAGGTATTTTAATTAATGGCAAGATAACTTATTGTGGATAACCGCAAGGCTGGGTGTTTCTGTACATTGTGTTTAAACGGGGCTGTAGATGTTGAAGACAAGAGATCTTCAGTTGAATAGCACTGCTAGAGGTAAATGTCCTGTATGGTGATGAAAACTAATTGGATGCATGAGATTTGAAACAAAAACCAAATGTTTCGGCTGAGTTTATGGGCCTGATTTTCCAGTTCTGAAATCAGTTTAATCATATTAGTGTAAAATGAGTGAGATATACAGACTGTAAAGTTTTATGCATTTGGTTGAAGTCAATCCACTTTCCCAAAGGGTATATGCAGACATTATACTTAGATTGACCTAACTGGTCTTCTAAATTACTTCTTTTGAGGAGGAGAACCATGGTAGATTGGAAACAGGTTAGCCTGATCTACCAAACATCTATATACAGTGAGAGAGCGGTCCTTGGGCTGGGAAAGCCCTGCTGCTTGCCCTAGCCCCAGGCTTGCACTCTTCCTACCCCCTCCCCGCCCCCCGGCCTTGACCAAATTATATTTAGCCCTTTGACACTCCCACCACCAGATGGACAGTGGCCCCCACACAGACCCATCAATTCCCCACCCCAGACTTGCTAGCCTCCCACTCCTCCCCCCACCCTGATTTACTTGGATCAGGTTCTCATGCAGCTTCTGGTATTGCCAAACATGTGCGCAAGCCAGACCTGATCTACAGTCCTATGGTTTAAAGTAAATGATGTTATCAGAGATTGGGGATCATGAACATCTTCACATACCCAAATACTAAAGGCTCTCTCTGCATTCCTGAACATTTTCTGAACATCACCAGAAACCAGATATTTTCCCTCGTCTGAATAAACACGGACATTTCAAAGGGCCAACCTCTTCAAAAGATGGTTTCAGACAAAGGAAGATTTTATTTGGAGCCAGATTATCTATCCTAGTTCAAAGGAAATGATAGTGTTGTGTAAACATAAAACCATAGGACTGAGAACTCTTTCAATGGGCAGTGTTGCCTTGTCAAGTGCAAATTCCTGGCACTAAATGAAAAATCTGCAGGAAGTGCTATATTGACAGTTTGATAAATATGCACACTGTATAAAAGAATAGGACTTTTCCTCTGTGGACCTAGGCTTGAGCTCCACTAGATAAAACAGTAGATACAAATTATTCCTGGATTCACAAAGACTGTCCATTTTCATATCATAATTGAGAAACACCTGTAGTTAAGCATTTCAAAAGAGACTTTGCATCTTTTCTTAGAAGAGGTGGTTATATTGACACTTTTCTAAAGAGTATGATCAAGGAAACTGGGCTGAAAAAGGAAAAAGATAGTAACTCTGAATTAGGCCCATAGGGGCAAAAGTGAAAATGTATATTAAGCAGGAACTTGGCAGCTGTACACATCTGAATCTCAAGTAGAAAGATAGAGAGAATGACTGGTGGGTTATACTAACATCAGCAGATAACTTTTTTCCCCCCACATTTTTTCTTTGCACATCTAACTGTCTTCTGTAGCTTCTAATTCTGTCATTACCCTGGCTATTGAACTCATGGAAAAAAGCACAGCACTTTCAGCAAATCATTTTTATCCCTTTTAGCAACTGTATCATAGTTGGGTCAGAAGGTAGCAAAACTGTATACGGAAAAGAGAAGAAAAAAGTTCATGAGAGAAGTCCTGAAGTAATCAGGACTATGTTCATGCATCTCCTGTGAGAGCAATGTACAGGTACAGGAAAGGAAAAAGAGAGAAGGTAACTCTGGGCATCCAAAACCTCTCATAAAAATACATTTATATAGGCCTGTGTCTATTCTTTTGGAACGCATAGTAGGGGTGTGAAAAACGGGCCCTATTTGATTCAGATTCGGCCCAGATCAGAGACAGTGATTCGATTCATTGATTCGGACATAGACACAGCTTTGAAAGTTTTTTTTTACATACCTTGAGGTAGCAGGCGTGGCTTGTGAACGATGCGATGCTGGGGCACATGAAGTGTCCCACAGGAGTGCAGGGGGGCCCCCACATACTCAGTGGCAAACCCGGAAGTGGACCAGAAGTACTTCCAGTCCACTTCTGGGTCCTCCAGGGAGAGCACTGGGGGGCCCCTCACACATGCCCCCCCCAGCTTGGCAGTTGGCCACAGCAGGACTGTGGGTGCCCCAGGAGACATCAGTCACTGAGTTAGGGGGGCATGTGCCCCTCCCCCTGCACACTCCCCGGTAGACCCAGAAGTGGACTGGAAGTGCTTCTGGTCTACTTCTGGGTCTTCTGCCAAGCATGCTGGGGAGCCCCCTGTGATTCTATGGGATGCTTCATGCGTCCCAGCATTGCAGCATTCATGAGCCACCTGGTACCTAGAGATATGTAGAAAAAACATTTAATGCCATCTCTATGTCCAAATTGCCAAATCTTTCTGAATGTCTCTGAATCGATTCAGAGGGTTCTGATTTAATTCAGAGAGATTAAAGGGTCCTCTGATTTGATTTGGATTCAGAGATTTGGCCACAGAATCGGGCCGAATCTCCACTGAATCAAATCAGGGACCAAAGCTTCGCACAGCCCTTATAGTACTGTTTTTTTGTAAGGAGTTAGTCCTTCCCACAAAGCTGTGGACAATGTATAATGAGATGCAGGTAGAATGACTTCATGCAGTACTTTTCTTCCTTCTTATAGAAAATCCTATAGGATGTTTAAAAAAAAGGGGGAACATTCATATATAGCTCCCTGAGAGCTGGGACTGGAATCATGATGCGTTCTTGTGTTGGTCACGCAAAACAAAGGGTGAGGGCTGGCTTTTATATACTCTCTTTTTTACATGCAACCAGCCTATGAGCCTGTTGGGTCTTAACAAAAGTAGTTTTCTTCTTCACATATGTCTTCATGAATTTTGAAGCACTCTCCTCCAATTTGGGTGCCTCAGCAGTTTCAGGTGGTTTTTGGAACCATAGATCAGGAAAATGCTGGATAGTCATCCTCTCGTTTTACTTGTTTATTGTAAGTGCATTGTGGTAACTATTAAATTTAAACATTTCCAGCACTTCTGCTATAAATGGAACACTGATTTCCTATTACAGGAAGGACTTCAGAAAGCTGTAATCACACATTTGGCGATTCAATGACGTTTAGTGCCCACAGTTGCTTGTGACTGAGTGACTAAAGTACCGTGTTATTAAAATCTAGAGAGGGTCCACTTGTGCTGCTCATGTTGTTTCCATGTAAAATGGATTCATAAAGTAAAAGCTGGGCTCAGGCAGCCACTAAATGTGAGGAAGGGAAATGAAAGAAATTTCAGCTTGCTTGTTAAGAAAATTGCACTGCCTCTTTCATAAAATATGTCAAGTACATTATGTCTTTATTTTAGGCAGGAAATAAAGTGGAATGCTGTGTTAATGTAAAGCAGTTTGTATAAACTCAGTGTTACGGAATATTTAGACAGTAAATACAGCATGTGTGCACTGGGATGTATGCCTGAAAGAGACTTGCACAGTCCACCTGTTCTTTAACTATAAATTATTTGTTTCGCGAGAGGAAACCTGGTTCTGTTGACAAAACAGAAACTTGAATTTGAAACAGTTTTATTCTCCATTCAATCTTTATTTCATATTTGTTTTAAGTTTAACTCAGTGATAAGATTAAACTAAATGCAATTGTCCAAGCACCAAGAACACTGAGGGGAGAGGGTTGTTTGAAATATAAATCTGCATTCAGAATGTAATTCTGCAAGTGATCCCTATGTTTATAATGCACTGAATTCAGTCTTAAGGTGCATTGTGCCTAGAAAGCTGAAATGAGGTGGCTGGGGCTTGTCTGGCAAATAGCTTTAATGCTAACTGCTTAAGTATTTTCCATTTGGAAACACAGAATGCTATTGTCTTAATATCGGTGTCTACAGTGGAGGAATGGAATTGAAGGGTAGTCCATAGGTTACAGTGCTTTTTATTCATATCAGAGCCTCTCTTTTGTATATTAAGGACTTTGTATGCATCTTTTCAGATCCAAATGGCCACTGCTTTCAGAGTGTTCTGCTGTCTTGTGCCCAGAGGTGCAACCTCCCTCTGAAAGAGTGGACGTTTACAGCTAATATTTGCAAGAGTAATAGTTAAGCATAAGAAAGTATAATGTTGTGGGGTAGCAAATCCTGGTGTCTATAACAGAGTAACTTATATGCAAGGGGAGAATAAAAAGTGAAATTACACTGAGTTTTTGCAAGATAGCAATCAAGAGATGATTTTGAATAGCTTGCTCATCTCGTTATTTCAGTGGACTAAACTTAAGTTCATAGACACAGAGGTGCTTAAAAAAAGAACTGGCTGAATTCTGGTTGGATGTTAGTTTGGGGGTCAATGACATTTCCTGGCAGAGGGCAGATTGACCTAGCTTGGATGGGAAGAAGGTGGCCATTAGGACCCAGCCACTATTGCCACTTTTCCATGCTGCTCAGGTGTACTGCACATAGCAAAAGCCCCCCTCCACTGGAGCCCATGCTGTGCAACTGCAGTGTGGCTCCTGTTCTGCCCAAGCCCCAGGTGGCTGACCGTGGTGCGGAGTGGGAAGAGCCCCTCCAGCTGCCAAATGCTGTAGATGCCACAGCTCCGTGGGCCTGATGCAAAGACTCTACAGTCCAGATCCAGTCTATGAGCTGTAGGTTGTTTTAAGGCAATTGGAGCACATCTGGGGAAATCCAGCTTCTACTGAAGATGAGCAGAGGGCTAGCACCTTCAAGACTAACTCATAGAATCATAGAAGAATCATAGAAGTAGGGTCGGAAGAGACCTTGTAGATCTTCAAGTCCGCCCCCCCGCCTGGGCGGGAGAAAAGACTGGACTCAAATGAGTCCAGCCAGGTAGTCATCAAGCCTCTTCTTAAAGACCCCCAAGGTAGGAGGCAGCACCACTTCCATTGGAAGTTGGTTCCAGCTCCTAGCCGCCCTAACTTTGAAGTAGTTCTTGCGGATGTCTAATCTAAATCTACTCTCTAATAACTTGTGTCCATTGTTCCTTGTCATGCCAGGGGGCGCTAGGGGAAACAGTGTCTCCCCTAAACCCTTCTGGTCCCCCCTAGTGAGTTTATAGACAGTCACCAGGTCCCCCCTCAGCTTTCTCTTGTGAAGGCTGAACAGGTTTAGGTCCCTCAGTCTTTCAATGTAGGGTCTGCCCTGTAGTCCCTGGATCATGTGGTCCCTCCTCTGGACCCTTTCAATGTTGTCCACATCCCTCCTGAAGTGGGGCGCACAGAACTGGATGCAGTACTCCAGCTGTGGCCTGACCAGCATCGCATAGAGGAGGGAGGATCACCTCCCTGGCTCTACTTGAGATGCACCTATGGATGCACAACAAGGTCCGGTTAGCCCTGGCAACCGTGACCTCACATTGTCGGCCCATGTTCATCTTGGAGTCAGTAATGACTCCAAGATCCCTTTCTGCCTCCCTGCTCTCAAGAAGGGAGTTTCCCATTCTATAAGTGTGCTGCTGGTTTCTACTGCCTAAGTGCAGCACCCTGCACTTGTCAGTATTGAAACGCATCCTGTTTATGTCAGCCCACTCCTGTAACCTATTCAGGTCTTGCTGCAGTCTTTCCCTCCCTAGTAGCCTGCTCACCTCCCCCCAAATTTTGGTATCATTAGCGAAATTAAACAGGTTGCAATTCATCCCGTCGTCCAAATCACTGATGAAGAAATTGAACAGCGCAGGCCCCAGGACCGAGCCCTGGGGGACTCCGCTGCCCACTTCCCCCCAGGTTGAATATGACCCATCCACCACCACCCTCTGAGTACGACCCTTGAGCCAATCTGCAATCAATCTGACTGTGTAGGCATCAATGCCATAGTCACCTAGCCTTTTAATGAGGATGGGGTGGGAGACAGTGTCAAAGGCCTTGCTGAAGTCGTGAGCTTTTGTAGGCTGCATCCTACTTCATTAGATGGTACTGAAAACAATGGGAGTTTCTCAGGCTTCCAGTAAGTTAATGATAAATTACAATAATAAGCCAGATGTTAAATGAAGCCATTGATTTATTCATGAGCGAATCCATGCTCAAGCATGGATCACAATTTGTCATCTTTCTTCTGTTATATTAGCATGCTCTGAATGGCACATAGGGAGATACATATCAAAAGTGACATTAGATTCCAATGTTACACTGAACCTTTACTCACAACAGGAGTTGGGGATGACAGCATTATAAAAGAACTATAAGGGAATGAGCATTTCTCAGTAGGTGCCTGGAGATTACCAGCAGCACCTTTTATTAGGGTTTCTTATCATGTTTCAAAACCTCCAAGAACACGTATCAGAAAACTGACCCCCAGCTTCTCCTTTCCACTTTTATCGTGAGTAACAACTTAAGCTCCATGGTTTTTATAACTCTTAGGGTGTCTTCATTAAAAATCATGACCTTTCCTCTCTTTTTCTTTGTATAACTCTATGTTTAAAGATAACAGGAGATCTGCAAAAGCAAATAACATAGGAGTAGATAATATGATTTATTGCAAGCAAACACATTAGTCAGCTTATTAAATCTAGAAACAGTGCATGTAATGTATTTTGGTGTCTTACATTCACTATAGATTTGAAAACTATACCAGCCATTAAGGATTTTCTAAATGGAAAATACATTTAATAATTAGCGCACAAAGTGTGGAGAGATTACTTTTTAAAACTAAAATTATGACATACTTTTTTTTTCTGAGAACATTTTCCCATTATTTTCCATGGCAAGCAACCAGCCTTACTAATAAATAATTCAGCAGCAACGGCTCCTTAGCTTGCTTGTGTATAAAATGATTGCATGTATTAGATGATGCCCTCACTTTGCAGGGTGTTCTTAGGCATTTAGTTTTGAGTAAGAAGCATTGCTAAATCCCCATGCAACTTTTTTTTTTTAAATTCCTCTAAATCTGCAGGATTGCTCTACAGCAAGAAACCTCCTGGGCTGTGGGATAGACAAAAGGCTTAAGTAGTTTTTTTTCCTTCAAAATTAACGCTCAGCACACCGATCCTTTTGAACTCACTTTGTGACCATCTGAATATCAATTTTTCTACAAGATTCATCATTAATTGGACTGTTTTTTTAAAGTGTAACCATGGTTATCCTTTTGTCTCAATAAAAGAACATTTTTGGTGGCTGTAGGTTAAAAGGGAAAGGAATAAAAAAGTTGATCACTGAAAAACAGAGACAATATTCTCTAGCTTAACTGCTCAGGGTAAGTAGTATGTGGGCAGAAGGCATTTACCATAAACTCCTAAAAGCATTAAGGGCTTATTCTTTTTAAATGAAGTCATTATCCTGAGGATCTTGCATTCATAAGTGGCGTCTACACTCAAGAAATACAAGGCATAAGGATAATTATTAATTTATATTTTAATAAACTCAATTTCCAGTTATTAATAGATTTGGAGGATAAAAGTGCAGCAGACTTGTCTGACTTCTGAATTTCGATGAGACCACTTTTTGGCAGGTCTTTTCTTTAAAAATCTCTCTCCAGTTTTCTGAGCAAAATGAATGCCCTGTGCTGAAAAGCTGGTATTTACGAAGGCAAAGCAGAGGTCACAATGCTGATCGTTCATAAATCTGCCTGGTTTGATTTACAGTTTATTGTAGATTATTATATTTTACAATATAATCCTGTTCTGATTTCTATTAGAGCTGCTCACAGGGTATGTCTATATGCTTCCACAGCACCCTTGGTGTGGGATGCTCCCACGTACCTACCACCTGCATCTGTTTGTATGTGTTGCATCCAGAAAGGAAGTGGTGAAGCTGCTCCAGGGGTACCCCACACTCTTAAGGACACCAAAAACCAAGGTCTGTAGAGCACGGCATGGTGTGAGGGTCCCACAGTGTCTTCATTGTTGTGCTTCTTAGTTTAGTGCATACGTGGAGAATTGGGTGGGCAGATTTGCTCAGAAGTGTCCCTCCCTGAAAATGCCACAGAAGCAATATAGAAAAGACGTTGGATACCTCAATAAAGAACAGGGCCCCACAAGTACAGTTATTGTACCTTTTTGTAATAAAAGGCAGTCCTTACTCCAGAGAGCTTACAAGCAGGATAGAAAAAGGTTGGGAGAAAGGAAGAATTATCTCTGTTTTACTGATGGGAGAAAGAACTGTAATGGAAATAAATCATTTGATCGAGGGCGTGTAAGATATCTGTGGTAGAACCAAGAGTTCACCAAGTTTCCTGAGTCTAAAACTAATGCCCTACCACAAGGCTTTCTTTGGCTTTAGGTTATCCTTCTCAAATTAATTGTCTTCTTTGTAATCAAATGCTTGTCTGTTCATTCTTAGTGGATGTATTCCCAAATACTTCAGGAACATGTATTTATATATGCCCATCACAGAATGCTGTGAGTGCACTTTAGCAGTTTTTACTAGTTTGAGACTGAAAACTTACAGGAATATCCCATTGGAAGTAGATGCTATATATCTCCAGAGTGGAATAGTTCCAAATAAATAATATTTCATTATTTAGCACATTGAAGGGGAAAAAATTGAGAGATCCAGTTGTCTACTGTGGCAAGGATTGGCTCCCCTTGCAATACCCCTGGTGACTGCACAACTCTTGCTCTGCTCTACCCTGTTTCCTGAGCCTGGGCCTCTGGCATGGCTCAAATCACCAGCCTTCCCCTAGTACCCAACTGTGGGCTGACTGCAATGCCTACTTCAGGCACCTCACTGTGGCCTCCTCGTCTCCCCTTATAGCCACTCCCAAACAACTGATATAACTAATACACTAAAGTACAAGCCCACAGACTGTAACTCAACTGTTCCCATGCTAGGTCCAAACATAAACAACAGCTTGCTGGCTATCACACAAAACTCTTCCCCCATGCAGAATTATACTTTCTCATCAGTTCTGAGCACTTGACTTGTAGCCCTGGAGCAGCTTAGGTAGCAAGTCAGTTGTACCCTGCAGCCATCTTACTACAGAGCCCTTTTCCCTACTACATAGAGTCCATCCTTTGCCTGGTCTCAGGTTTTACACCCATGTTGGAAACCTCCTGGACTATGATAGGCAGGAGTGAGTGGACCCCACTGCGCTGGCTTGGCACATGGGTCTACTCACAATATGTGCAACTTGCCATCTGGTCCAGAAGGTGAAATCTGCCCTGCCTTGTGATGCCCTTGCCTTTGTTGACCATGTCCTGTGTGGCGGAGGTCCCCACCCCACCCCTCGTGTCCTCCAGCCCACCAGAATTTGTCGTGGGGCCGGCACCTCGCCCAGCTTCACGGTACTCGCTGCTCCACTACCTGAGCCAGCTGGAGAACACCAGAGTGGCCCGCTTTTCCACCATCCATTGCCACCACCTCTACAGGCTCATGTGCCACACTGTCTATTATGCCACCCTCACATCCCACCCAGACACCAAGTAGTGGGACCTGCTCAGCAAGGGTGTGGCTAGGGCACCCCAGTAGCTGAGTCTATACTCCAGCCTCATCCCACAAGCCACTGGGTGCCTCAGCTGGCAGTTCCTCCATGGAGCCATCATCACGGGAGACACCCCCAGTCTCCTGCCCCTTCTGTGGGCAGAGGGAGATCCTGGCACACATGACCCTCAAGTGCACCATGCTGCAGCCCCTCCACTTTCACCTCCAGAGCCTCTTCTTGAGGTTCTGATTGAATTTCAGTCCCCACCTTTTAGTTTTTGGTCATCCCATCTACAGCCCCACCAAGTCCCGGGACCTCCTGGTCAACCACTTCCTGGCCCTGGCCAAGTGGGCCCTGTATTTGACCAAGAAGGAGGCTCTGACCAGGAAGGTGGCCGGAGATTGTGGGGCCAGTTTTCTCTCACTTGTCTGTGCATGTCTCTGGGCGGAGCACCAGTGGGTGATATCCACTGGCTCCTTGGATGCCTTTGAGCACTGGTGGGTGCAGCCTGGGGGGCTCTGCTTGGTGTCCCCCTCAGGCACACTTATTTTCACATTTTGACCCTTTGACCCACACGACACTCCTATCCTGGATTTTTCATTAGTTGTCCCAAGTATTTTGTTGTGTCATCCATCCGTTGGCCCCACACAATAGGAGCTATTAGTTAGCCATGTGGGCCTCAGGGTCCATGATAATTGGGTGTTACAGATAGTCAGGCATTGGCTTTATGTGCCTTCTGAGCCCTGCCCCTTCCAGTCATGTGGCTCACCTCCCACATACAGGAGTTTCTTATTAGGGCCCAACAGCTGGCTTAAAGGGCGGCTTACAACTGCTACTCCTGCTGCCTTAGCAGGGCTTTGTCCTACTGTCCTATTGCACAGCTAGTAACCCAGCAATCGGCACTCTTAGTTCATGAGTCCTTGGTCCTATTCCCCTGCATCCAGTCCAAAACATGCAGTCTCCACCCCAATCTGGGGAAACCCTTGCTATTACCTCTTCCTTTAAGTAACAGGAGCCTCTGGCTCCCTGTTTCACCTACCCACATTGGGCTGAGTAGAATCTGAACTTTACCAAAAACATTCGTTATTTCCATATATCTCTGGCAAGCGGTTGCTATAAGTATTACCATTTCAAATGGAGGTGGGTGAATAATTCACAGTATATAAATTACTTAATATATTTAGCTTTTTTTTTCTGGGAACATCTATAATACAATCAGTTTTTCTCAACGTGTTGTTTATACAAATCTCCTAGGATATTTTTTTTTTCTGAGTTGTTTATTATTTGTTTAAATTACTCTCTGACTTAATCATGAAATAATCTGTAAGGATTCAGCATTTGAAATATTAAATTCGAACTGTGTGATTTGCAGTGAGTCATGGAACTCATGCAGTGTTTCTTATTCGTTGTTTAAATGAGCATAACTTTTACAACCAGTAGTGCTGAAAGAAGGCATTGGGGCATTAAATCTCTCACGGGAGTTAATAATAAAATAGGATTAGTAAATTTTTGAACATTTTAATGTCTTTTTTTTCTTTTTCTGGGACATGAAGACCTTGCCTGAGGCTTCATTTCTACAGAAGGAGAAGAAAAAAAATAGGTCAATGCAAGATTTATTGGATGGGTGCAGGGCTTAAATTTAAACTTCCTGTCGATACACTCATATTAAATTATTGTACATTCATTTGCTGTCCTGCTTGCAAGGAGTGTAGTCTCAGAGCCTTCTCTAGTCTATTTGCTTCTGTCAGGACTATAAAGTGAAGATTTGGTGAATCCTGTCCTTCTGCTACTTCCACAAAGGTACCCTGCCATGTAAAATATACTTCCACAAATACTTCAGCATACAAGCCTGACACTTACTCCTTTGATGTGTCATTGGAAGTAAAATTCTACTGTACTGTTGTTCATTGAAATGGAATACAATGCAGGCACAGGAAGAGATTAAGTGAACTGATTCTTAAATTTACAGTAATACTCAACAGAGAAATATTTGTGGCCTAGTTTTGTATGACCATATCTTCAAGTCAGCCAGGTTTGTGAAATTTACCATTGCCTCTGTAAATCCATCTTAACACAGAGACTACTGACTATGCCAGGTAGCTATGATATGTATAGCTTACCAAGAAGAAGGTATCTTTTTTCAGATGCTGTCATCAGAAAGAAAAAAGTTTTTAGGATATCCAAAATTTAAGAACATTTTTCCACATTATTGGATATATAAAGTGCAGAATATATAAGGAAACATATAAGCTAATAAAAATATCAGGGACATATAGCAATGATCTCTATTATAATGTATAGTCACGTCATATTAACAATGGTTTTAGCTCCATCATCTGTGATACTTAAACCTGGGCAAAACACTTGAGCTTAAATAATATCTTATAATATATGTCTGACTGATGGGAGAAAGAACTTATAATATATGTCTGACTTTTATGCCACCAAAACCAGTCAGGGTTTGGATCCAAGATGCTAGACACTGGCCACGTCTATACACTGCCCTACAGCAACATGGCAACATGCTACATTGCCTTACGGTGCACTACAGCGATGTAGCAATCGTGTGTGTCTACACACGATTGCTAGCTATGTTGCCATAGTGGCATGCCCCCCAGGTATAGTGCACTGCTGTAGTGACATAGTGGTGAAATCTGCCTGTGTACCACATGCACAGCGCAGTATCCACCCATACTGCACCATGCTTTAGTGCTTCCAAAAGAAAGTACTAAAACATGGCACCATAGCAATGTCACATATGGTGACATGTAAACGCGCCCTCTGTGTTATTGCCATAAATTGAAAGTGCCTTTGTGTGAGAGAAAAGGTAGTCTAATTAAATGCAAGGTGTAGTGAGGGAATGTAGCAAACAATAGATGGTAAAGGAAAAGAAAGATAATGGTGAAAGCAATAACTGTGAAAGCAATATGCACATTTTTAGCTATTGTAACTGATTAGTATTATATTTTCTGAAAATTCCCAAGTTCTGTATACTGTTCACCAGCCTTTCCTGGCTCAGTACATAAAAAAAGAGTATCTAAATGATTTTGCAAATAGCTTTGAAATTACCTCTGTTCTGCAGGCTTTAAATCCACCTATTTTACATACTTAACTATTTTTTTTTTTGGGGCAAAGGAGTTTCCAAAAAATTCCTTCTTGTTGAAAACTTCATTTTCAGTAAAAATGTCTCCTTTCTAGCTAAAATAGAAATAAAAACCAAAAGACACCAACCCCCCAAAAATGTGCTAAGATTTTCAGTAAATTTATAGACTTTTATGAAGAATACAAAATATTGATGTTAACAATTTTATATTTTTAAAGAAAATTTCAGTCAACTTTGTCTTATGCACACACATCTGTGTGTATCTGCATATATATGTGCATGTGTGTGTATGAACAGGTACTCCTCACTTAACATTGTCCCCATTAATGTTGTTTTGTTATTACATCACTGATCTGTTAGAGAACAAACTTATTTAAAGTCACATAATGTTTGCTTTATAATGTTGTCTGGCCACCACCTGCTAGTAGGTAACTACTGTGACGTAATTAGATTCACTTAATATTGTTTCACTTAAGTCGCATTTTTCAACAACGTAACTACAAAGTTAAGTGGGGAGTAGCTGTATGTGTGTGTGTGTGGCAGAAGAGCTGGTCAGGTATTTTGACATAAAATGTCATTGAAAAATTTCTATAAAAAAGATATAATATATGTATAGCTATAAGCTATATAATACAATAAAAGATATAATATAGAGAGAGAGATAGAAAAAGCTATAGCTATCTATATCTATATTATAGGCCTGTGCCAAGTGGCTAGTATTTGCTTCAGATTTGACCGATTCGGGAGACAGCGATTTGATTTGGATTTGGAAATTCGGCTGCTGCCAAATCAGCCGAATCTCTGAATCACACAGGCCCCATCCCCTCCCTGCTCTCAACGGCTGCTCCAGCTGGCCCAGCTCCGGGCTCTTTGGAAAAAAAAAAAAGCTAACACTTACCGGCTGCTGCCTGGGGGGCGGGGGTGATCCCTGCTGACCCTCACAACCCCACACTATGTGAGTGGGGACTTTTTTCTAAAGCACCTGGAGCTGGGGTGGGTGGGGTAGCCATGGGGGGCCTGAGGG
>NW_017728886.1:83091099-83098221 GCF_001723895.1 Crocodylus porosus
TAGCCATGGGGGGCCTGAGGGAGTGGGCAGGGGTCAGGGGATGCTTGGGGAGGCTGGGGGAGCAGGCAGGGGATAGGGCCTGGCAGGAGGTCCCTGCATGGTCCTCTCCCCTGCCCCCAACTTACCAGCATGGAGTCCAGGTCCAGCTCCCTGCTGCAGCCAGTGGGGACTGCTGGAATCGCCAAAGCTCTCTGAATCTTTTCTGAATCAATTCAGAGAGCTTCAAATCAATTTGGACCTTTTTAATTGATCCCCATATTCAATTCGGAGATTTTTCGCGACTGCGGTTATGGAAGGAAAGATTACAGTTCTATGTAAAAATATATATTTTCCAAAAAAGATCAGATGATCTGCACTAGGTGGTAGTCATGCCTCATATCATAGGCTTTGGCAACCAGGTTTTGGTGGTTGACTGTCATACGCCACTAATAGGTCTAAAACCACAGCACCTGTTATTTTCCGTTTCTGAAATCAATCTTTTGGATTTAGTATTTGGCTAATGTAGGACTTATCTGGACAAAATCCAGATTGTTCTGATATTGGATGTTGCTCACATTAATAATGACGGCACAGAAGTATCACTGGCCTAAAGTTCTCTGGGCCAGAGGCATCCTTCCCTGACTTTAATAAAACTATTACTTGGGCTTGTCACCATAATTAAGGTATTCTAAGGCTTGATAAGCAATTATTAAAAAGATATAATACCTATAACTTAGTTGTGGGACTGAAGTGTTTGATCTTCTCCATGCATATGTCATTGAGTCCAGCTGCTTTGCCGTTATTCAAGTGACTTATTCTGGCATCACATTCATCCATTGTATATGGTATGCTAAAATGATTTTCCTCCAGATGTTTGCTGTCTACTCCATATTTGAAGCTGTTTGTTCAAAGTTTACTGTAGAGCAGATGCTGGTGAGCCACCTTGTTAACTGTGATGTTGTAGTGTTGCTGTACTTTTTTCAGTCATTATTTAGCTTGTGAATGGTTAAAAATGCTTTCCTGCTAGAGGCTAGGGTCATATTTATTCCTTCGATTAATTCTTTTGATTTCTATTGCCTTTGTTAGAGCTTGTTAGTTAGGGCTGTCCCTGTCCCTATAGTGTCTTGAGAAAGGAGGATTTCTTTGAAATATTTGCTGGTATTTGACTGCTAGTATGGGAGTTCTACATCCTTGAGGTATATACCTCTTGGAGGTTTTGTGCAGCTCATTCACAAAGAGGTCATATTTCTCTGAGTCTGGGTTGATGTGTGTCACTTTTTTTGTCAAGGTCTTCAGAAAAGCCTCTCTAGTCTGCTCTTTTAAGTTGATGCATCTATGTGTTGGTACTATATTTAGAGTTATGTCTGTTGTGACATTGATAGCAATTGGTCTGTGCTGTGTGTGGGGAGTGGGTTCCATCTTTTTTGCACATAGCTTCTATGTTGCTGCCAACAAAGGCAAAGTCTGTATTATAGCTTTGTGTCCATCAGCAGCTAGTCAAAGACCTAGGTAGCTCTGAGTCATGGATCAGGCTTAGGTGGCTTGCCTCAGTCCATATCTTGACCAAGTTGCCAGTCTCATAATTTTCATTGTAACCCTATGTGACACTGTCGCAGTTAAAGTCACTGATGATCATGCATGCTTTTCTGTGGGATTTCCTGGGCTCACAAAGGCAAAACACTTCCCTGGAGGCTTATAAGCAGATGTTATTAAGATGTCCATATTGATGGCCAAGATTTCAATATAATTTTGGTCTGTCATCAATGCTGTGTTGATGATGAGTTCTGGTTTTATGAAGATAGCACTACGTATTTCTCTTGCTGCCTTTCAATGGCTAAACTCATCTCAGAGATCAATGGCCTATTGCTGTATGGCCCTCTCTGCATGTCTCCTGGAGGCAGAACATATGACCATTGTAGTCTGTGTAAATCTTGTGGGTTCCTCTCTGTTTACAGAAATGACTGTCAGTGCTGACCCTGAAAAAGATACTTAGCTGTAATACAGCAGGTAACCTGTTGTGAGTTAGAGCTTCACACTGTATGCATTCTGAGATAGTTGATGACAAGGTTTTAGCAATTGTTGTGAAAGTTGCTATGAGATGTTCAGCAGCCACACAAGTTGATAATGAAGCTATGCAGAAATTGGAATGTCCTGCTGGCAAAAATGAAGCGCTGAGCTGACCTCTTCTAGGCACTCTCAAAACCAGAGACATAACTGACCAGGTCTAACAACCTGAGCAGTAGTGGCAAGTGATGCAGGAGCAGCAACTAGAGGCTCACTGTTACTGGAGGGAGTTGCCACCTTCTTTTTACCACTAGCACATGTCAACTGGTCATTTAAACACCAATTTTCAGTAGCATAAAAAGGCAACATCTTCCTGCAGCCAGCAGTGAACCTGCAACCACTGCTTCTGCATCATGTAATTTCCAGCCCCCACAGCATTGTACACTGCTACTGCTGCTCTCCTCTCCCCAGTGCCAGAGCCACTGCAGGGAAGGTAGAGGGTGGAAAGGGTAAAAGGGTGGGAAGGGAACATGGGAGGGTGCTGTGCTTCCCTAGCTCCATTCCCAATCACCCATCTTTTGTTACACTACTAGTCAAAACTATTTAAACAGCAAAGCCAAAGCTACAGTGTAATCTAACTGCCTCACACAACTGATTGACATTGAGACTAGAACTATGTAATCCAAAGGAAACTGATGGGGATGGGTACTGAAATTGGCTGAAGGACCATTAACTCTAGGGGATAAAATCCAAAGTGCCTTTTCTTTTTTAAAATTCCTGTTAAATTTTGTGAAAGATCCAAGCTCGGAGTGGGAGCAGAGCTCCCTTTTAGCTAAAAAGATACACACAGTATAGCCAAGCAGTGAGTCACTCTAGTATATACATATTAAAAAAAAAGCATGAGCAGCATAGTTCTTTCAGACACTAATGGCCTTGTTATTACTGTTGTTACAGTAAATAAAAGTAGACAAACCAATGCTGCAAAATGTAATTAGGTTTTATAAATGCACTGGCCTGATTCTCTTTTACAGTTCTGTGACAGTGGAACAAGGCTTTAAAATAGATGTGAAGCTGTATGTTAATATCTATTTAAAAAATAAGGCTGACATTCTGATGGCCACTTCTCAGTAATAGCCAATTTAAAAAGCATGATCACTCTAGCAGTGTCTGTCTCGGTGAGGTTCAGTTTACCTTAGGTTATGAGACTCTTCAGCCAAACTGTAATTCAGAGTGGAGAAGGCAGTTAACTGGAATTGATTCTTTCCTGTAGGCTTCCATTTTCTTTACTAGTAGCACAGACATTTCTATCTGCTCTGTCCTTTTCAAGGGCTGCACCAGCCTAAAGCTGGAAGTTACTAAAAACATTTACAGGCCAAGAACACACACACTAGTGTTTCTTTTGGAAGGATGCTTCTTGAACCTAGTGTAAGCGTACTTCAGGTCGCCCTCTCTGCCACTCTTTCCATCTGACTTTGGAAGCATCTCAAATTCCTCAGTCTTTACCAGCAGAGTTCCCAGGACACATCAAGGTGAGGGGCAGGGAATGCCCAGAATGGCATAAGTCCTGACAGTGCTGAGCAGCTCCGTCCAAACAGGGTTCACAACGCAGGCTTCTCTCCTATGTCACCTGCTGTCCCCAACCCAGTGGCATTCTCACAACACACCTAGTGGATTGGGTTCCACCCAAAACATGGCATGAGACATGGTGGTGCTGTTGCCATCTGCTTTTTAGCTTCAAACAACAGTATTTTCTTTTAAAGCTCAAAGCAATGCCCTCATTTCTCTGGAGGGGATTTAAACCTACCTCCCACCTCAACGCTCTAAGCCCTTCATTGTGGGCTATTCTAGGATGGAGTATTTTAGTCTCTATTGTTACAGTTACTCCATTTTGTAGAGAAAAATGTGAACAGCAAGAGAAAATTAGAAAGCTTCTGCAGCCTAGTAGTTAGGAAGCTTGGCTGACGGGGAAACCTGGGTTCCAGTTTCTGCTCCAAATGAATGACGTGCAAAATACTTAAAGCATTCATCAGAGCAGGGCCTGGAACCCAGCTCTTTTCCTTCCCATGTCACTACCACAGCCACTTTTCATGGACTCCTGTGCAAAAAGTGGCTAAGTCAGCAGATGCCCTTTTCTTCAGGTGCTTTGTGGGCAAGAGGTGGTATTAGAATCTCTACAGCATCCACAAAGATTATTTTGTATTAATTTCAAATGTGGCTGATCTTCAGTTTTCCATGGGGCACTCAGAATAGATGTTTTGCACGTGACACATCAGCTGCCTCTCCAGGGGTGGCCAAACCTAATTTTTTATTAGAAGAAAAATCAAGAAATAGAAGATTTGTGAAGTGAGGGAGCATTCCTAAGTGAGTTTAATATTGCTTCTTTTGGAAGGGAAGATTGGATGCCAGGAATAGATCTAGACATTGATTCTAAAGCATGAGATGGGAGGTTATGAGAGCGGGCAACATCAAGCTTCAGGTTTCCACCATGGCAAGAGATGTCAGTTGGGTCTGATACTTCACTGGAGGAATTGTTTCCCGTTTGGGTGGTGGTGGCGGCCTTGTTCTTGACCAATTTGTGCTAATGCAAAGACAATACACAGGATGAACATACTGTTTATGTTGGGAGCTGTTAGGATCTACTAGCACTAGACAACGACAATGGTAAACCCTCTCTGAACCCAGGTTATTTTCAAGGCAGGCAGAACAAAGGACCTGGCACCTTCCTGTCTTTTCTCCCTCTGCTAATTTACTGAGCAGGGCAATACTAGGCTAGCAGCAGCTTTTAGTTACAAGTCTTGCGGTTTGGTAGTCTCAGTCAGAACTTTTAAATAGTTACCAAGCAATATTCAGAAAAATGTGTAGGCTCTTCAGTAGAGGAAGTGGCACCCTGACTCTGAGTATCTTCCTCTATTAAGGGATGGCAAGCTGTGTCCTTTGTTAGTGCTCTTAACAGTGTACAGAGGCCAGGATATACCCAGTCAAAGCATTACAGGCCTGCTACTGAGAGACCAGGCTTTTTTCACAGGAGAAGGAGTTATTTCTCAACATTTCAGCCCATGATAATGACAAAATATGCAAGTCACTCAGGTTTCCTCCTAGTGAATTTGGATCTACCTTATTTTGCACTGGTACTAAAAACAGCAATGCAGTATAAGCCAGCTTTCAGTGGTGTGTACAGCAGCATGCTAATCTTTCTGGTGAAGATAAATTGATTGGCATAAATGTGCTTTCTGCCTGCTGTTTATTCTTTTCTTCAAGCTCTAAAAAACTGCATATTGTGCACTGGTAACCAGACAGGTGACAGGTGCTCCCTGGATGCTTACAACAGGGCTTCTGGGCGCAGCAGCTGCAGGGCTTCTGGGTGCAGCAGCTGGAACATAGGGACATACACTGAGATAGTGGATGCCCTTGTTTTCTTCAGAGAAGAAGAGGCCACCTGGATTCATCAATTTGCATCTCTAGGAAAACAACTGGGGGATCATATATCTAGTGTGCAGAGCTGGTCTGGCACGGGTGTCACATGCTGCATGTGCCCTGGACTGCCCCAACACCATGTGCAGTCCATGCCCATAGCGCTGCCTGCTGCATACAGCATGTGGTAGCCCCAACTAGAATCAGAGCTCTATCCTAGCATACAGGTGTCGTGGGCAGGGGTAGCACATGCCTCAGACCAGCCACATTCACTGCATGCCACACTGGACTGGATCCAGAGCATACGGTACTGGTCTGGGGCATGTGCTGCGTGTGGCATCCATGCCAGATTGGCTCTGCATGCTGAATCTAGGGTCGGTTTAGATCAGGCCTATAGACTGGTTCTGCATGCTGGATCCAATGTGCTGTGCTAGTCCAGCACAAGTGCCACATTCAGTGGCAGTGATCCCTCACAGTCAAGGATGATCACTCTTACAGGTCAAATAAAGCGCTATAGACGAGACATTCAAAGCATTACCCGAACTAGCCCCATGCACTTCATGCAACCCATACCAGTCCAAAGAAAGTGTTAGATGCAGCATGTACACCTAGTCCAGAGCACATGCCAGATCAGGTGCCCACACCAGATGAGCTCTGTGGTTCACAGACTGAATCCATACCCCACATGCATTTAACACCCCTGACCTTGAAGAAAAGCTACTGATAATGAGGTAAATTGGAGTGAAACCCAGGTCCTATTTCTGGTTTAAGCATGATCTGGTCTGAAAAAGAGTAATAGAAAAGTAGAGCTGGAAGGGACCTCAGGAGTAGGGCTGTGCGAAACAGCTGTATTTCATTTCAGTTTTGGATTCAGCCATTTTGGAGGACAGTGATTCGTTTCAGTGTTTTGGATCACTGCCCTGTTTAATTTCGGCCAAATCTGTTTCGAATGGGCTGCGAGGGAAATGTCACACAGCCCTACCTAGCCAGGCAGGGCTTGGGGTTGGTGGTTGCAGGGCCCCAGTGGGGAGCAGGATGGGCCTGTGGGTGGCTTGTCCTGGGGAGGGCTGCTGCCCTCCATGCAGATGGGGAGACCCCCACACAGTTCTCTGATCCCTGCCTAATGCTGGGTTGCAGGGCAGGGAAACAGCATAGAGTGACAAGCAAGTCTGCTGGTCCCTGCCGCACGACTTGGCTCTGCAGAGAGCAGCGATCCCTGCCAGGCATCTCCTTACCACTGCTGCCCTCCTCGTGCTGCCCCAGTGACATGGGGCTGTGCAGGGCAGGCAGTGGTGGCAAGGAGACCCCTGCATGGATCTCTGCTCCCTGTGGAGCCAGGTCACGCAGCAGGGCAGTGCTGGTCGCTGGTGCGTGACCTGGCTCCACAGGGAGCAGAGATCTGGGGCAGCATGGGGCGGGTAGCAGTGGGGAGGAGACCTCAGCGTGAATCTCTGCTCTCTGTGGAGCCAGGTCGCACAGTAGGGATTTCTCAGCCCCTGGTTCAATTCCCCAACTCTCTGATCATTCCCCTAGCTCTTCCTGCATGCTGTTACCTGTCAGCTCCATGTTCTTGGGGAACCCTGACACAGGACACAGACTGTTTGACTCACAAAGAATTGTCCCCCCCACCTAAACAGAAACTGATTAAGATGCAGTGAGAGACACACCTAAAACCCTCCAGATAAGGGTGACAAAAGTGCAACAAGTGCCCTAGGTCTCATCTGCATC
>NW_017728886.1:83098321-83103469 GCF_001723895.1 Crocodylus porosus
GTCCTGCAAGATAGCTCCACTGGGGGTGAGGGCTTGCAGAAGGGAGAGATACAGCTCCATATAGAAACACCAGTAACACAAGCAGTACATTGATAGAATTACCAAGACCCTAGCCCTAATAAATGAGCACACCCCAAAGTAGCGGGCAAATCTGGTAACAATGCTGGGTTTTAGCAGGCTGCCGCTGCCGGCTGAGGTCAGCAGCAGCACTGCATTCTTCCCAGTGCTTGGTGCAGGCTGCGCTGAGCAGTTGCCACTGGCCCCAGCCTGCAGCAGCAGCCTGCTGAAATCCAGTGCACAGATCAGGGGCCCATGCCCCCTGGGAAGTGCTGGGGAAATGATCAGAAAGCTGGGGGAAGTGATCAGAGAATTGAAGAATCGAACCAGGAGCTGGATGTCAATATCAGAGCAGTCCTTCCCTCCCTCTTCTAAGTTTTTGTTTCCCTGCAAGCCTGGCTCCAAAACTCTGAAATTCTCCAAAACATGTCCGAAACGTTTCAGAGCCTTCCAATTCATTTTGGAACATTCTGTTTCAATTCAGATTCAGTGTTTCAGGCACCGAAATAGCTCGAAACACCTCCGAAATGAAACAGCTGCTGAAATTTTACACAGCCCTACTCAGGAGGTCGGCATGTCTAATCCCCTACTTAAGGCAGGATCATCCTTGACTAATCCATTCTAGTCAAGTGTTCATCTAACATGGTCTCAAGATTTTTTAACTGATAGAGATTTCACAACCTCTCTGGGTAGCTTGTTCCAGGGTCTAACTACCCTCATAGTGAGAGAGTTCTTCCTAATCTCCAACCTCTATTTTCTTTGCTGCCGTTTAAGACCACTGCTGCTTTCCTGTTCCCTGAGACCACGGAGAATAGTCTATCTCCATCCTGTTGAAGATTATCATCAACTGGCCCCTCAGTCTCTTCTTCTCTGGACTAAATAATCCTAGTTCTTTCAGCCTTTCCTTTTAAGTCATGTTTCCCACGCCTCTAACCAATGTTGTCACTCTCAGCTAAGCTATTTCTAATTGTCCACATCTTTCTTGAAGCAAGGTACCCAAAACTGGATACAGAACTGCAGAGGTGCTGCAGTTATTTTTTCAGGGGACTTGGCAGAATCTGTCAGAGGAGCCAGCAAGCTTTTAGCAGCACACATGGCCATGAGAAGGGTAAACCAGACAGTACATAGGTTATATAAATGGAGGAGGTTAGTAATTATCTACTTGTCAGAATCAGTATTAGTTAGAAGGATCCCCTACAAAAGTGGGAAACCAAAGCTCCTAATGTCTAGCACCCCAATGGACCACTGTCTTTAGTTTACCACACAACAGATATATATATATTACAATTGACTTTTTAAATATTGTTATTATTTATTTACCTTTCCCTTTTTATGAGTTGAGGGTTTTTTTGGCTCAACAACACCAAGGAGCGCTGTGTTCTGTCTTTAATTCATGCTGCTTATTTTGCTGCTGTTGTATTTTTTTTTTTAATGTTGCAGCCTGCTGTGAGTATATAGAGTGGAAATCAGTCAATGCATGTTAATTGTAAGTCTCTCCACATGAAGCACAGATATGGCTCACACAGGTAAACAAAATGAATGGCAGTTCCCTAGAAATAGCACTCCCACTGTAACCTTCGCACAGCTGGTTCCTTTTAACAATTTTTAAAAATAAGGTGTCAAAACTGGCTCACTGCATTAACACAACATTCAATAACAACTCATAAAGACTGTTGTAATTTTCAGATAAATCTAGATTAAGAATTAAAAGTAAAGTTTTAAAACCCCCTGTTTTGGCAACACATCAAAACATTGCTAAAATAACATCTATGCCATATAGTGATGGTCTATCTATTGAAAATTGTACTATATAACAGAAGCTTCTTGAGGAAAGTTTTAAAAACCTGTTTAACCTATCCATCAGATTATGCTTAATTTTGTGTCAGTCAGTTTAATGTATGACGTCTTCCTACTTGTGGAATCCTGAAATATTCAAGGTAGGGGATTTTTAAAAAACATGCCCATCCCATGAGTATTTCAACAGGCCCATCTATATTAGTGATTTACCATTACCATCAGTAGGATGCTAAAACATGCTGCTGTATTTCATGCATCCTGCCTATGATAATAGGAGCAGTGTAGCTGTTATATTACAGCACTGTTCAGCTAATTAGCTCTAGTGCAGTTCTACATGAATGTGGTTAATGCTCCACTTTCTGGTTTGGTGGACAGTTCACACGAAGCTGTGCAGTGTGTTTCAACATAACACTGCCTGGCAGGGTAAGTCAATGGTATAGACATGCCCCAAAATTCTATGCATGTAAAACTCTACATATGAGTAGGATCAGGACATGTAGTTTGAAGGTCCAGTGGCAGACAACAAACATGATAAAAGGCGTGGAAAGCAAGTCATACAAGGAGGGGCTAAAGGAGCTAGGCATGTCCAGCTTGTGGAAATGGTGCTTAAAAGGGACATAATAGCAGTCTTGAAATACTTGAAGGACTGCCATAAAGAAGAGGGACAGCACCTTTGCCCTCTTGCTGTAGACAGGAAGATTCGGAACAAAGGCTTGATGTTGTGGTAAAGTAAATTTAGGTTGGCTATGCATAAAAAATCTTCACTCTTAGAATAGCGAAGCAGTAGAATAGACTGCCTATGGAAGTTGTGGACTCTCCATCACTGGAGGTGTTCAAGAAGAGGTTGGACAGTCACTGATCAGGGATAATCTAGGAGTAACTATCCTTTTTTTGTACCATGGGAATTTCCCATACTTCTGGGCTTTGCTGGTTGCCTCCTCCCACCACCCTTTTTTTCTGCTATATGTGTGTGCAGGGTGTTTTTAAGTCTTCCCAAGGCTGTGCCAATCCTCCTGCTAGAAGCAAAGCTGGAGGCTCCTGGCCAGAGTGTCTCATCCCTCTGCTCAGGGTCAGACTGATAACCATATCTCGGGTCAGGAAGGAATTCTACCCTGTGGTCAGATTGGTAAGGACTCTGATTATGGTTTTATGGGATGGGTTGGACAGGGATGATCCTGCCTCAGGCAGGGGGTTAGACTAGATTTCTGGAGGTCCCTTCCAACCCTATTTCTCAATTACTCTAGGAAGACATGGTGATATATCTGAGCATTAAATTTATTATAAAGAGGTGGTCCATGTTTGGTATTCTTTCCTCAAGATTAATTTTGCACCAAAAAAATCATAATTTTTGTCAAAAACTTGATATTTTAATAAAATTTTGACATTTTAGAGATATCTCTACAGGTAAGTAGGATGAATTGTTTGCAAAAAATGTTTTTTAAATCATCGTTTTTTAACATAGAAAATCAAAATTGTAACCACAAAATATCTCAATTTGGAAAACTTTTGTCAACTCTACCGTTATTCTATTGTACTGCAATATCATGGTTGCAACAGTTTAGATACTATGACTTGCATATATGCCACTTGGAACTGGCTGCCGGACCATGGAAGTACAGCATCCAGAAGATGTCTTCAAAGAAGTCAGATTTTTCTAATCTGGCTATTTTCAAAGCCTGGCTCAAAACATAAATTCTCTGAAGAGTGTTTGCAATCACCAGAGAGAGAAACACAAGCAAATACACAGCAGCTGCATCCAGGAACAAAAAGAGCAATTTCCTGTACAATTCATTTCTATTCTTTTCTGTGTGTTTTATATATATATTTAGCATCTATAGTCTTTGACTGCAAATGCTAGATGCCAATTTGCATGACAGATTACAGGTGCTTTAGAGCTAAGGCTATAAAAAGACGTCATGTCTGGAGCAGGATCAGCTGTGTTAGGATGTGTCCCAGTGCAGCTGATCCACTTCACTGGTGTCTGCAGATACTGCTGGAATCATCATCCCATACAGTCAGGCTGTGGGACAATGATTAAATCCCTGTGGGACAATAACTAAACAATGACAGTGGCATCTGGGGTCCAATCCTGTCCCAGGGATTCAGGCATCTAATCCTGCAGGACAGTGGCCCCAGGTGCCATGCCTCAAGTTATGGTAGTGACGCGCATGCCATGGAAATCCCCTGGAGGATTTTGTACCCTAATTGAGACAAAAGGACAGCAAAACTCAGTCCTTGCAAACTTTGGTTGATAGGTTTAGATACCTTTGTTTGAATCTTCTTAAACGTCTGAAGAGTATCACATCATGGGTGCTGCCATTAACAAATAACCCAAATGTCATATTAGTTTAAGAGCCAGTAGCTAATCTCCTGGAAAGCATTGTTTAAAATGAAGGGTTTTTTCTCCTGTGTGGCTATAGGGAGAAAAATGGATTAAACATTAACTAAAAATCAAACCTCTCCAGGCTGCAACCTGATGCAATCCCAGGCATCATTCCCATCTCATTATTATCTTTAAAAGGAAATGTAGCTGCCTATTCTTTCCTCCCCCACCAGAATTAATCAATGATGGATAGGAAAAAAATGCCTGATTTGATTTAAAAGAAAAAATGCATAGTCCTATCCCTAAACAATAAAAATAGCAAAAAAGTGAATTCTCTGGGGGTACTCTTTATACTGCAACTGTAATTGTGATTCCAAGTGATTGGGGAAACAGCCTTCTTCTCAGTGCATGCCTTGTAATTATAGAATGTTTCATTCATTTTTAAGATCTGGACTGCAGTACTCAAGGCTTGTGTCTTCTGGTTATTCGCATGGATAGCACATGCCTCAGAAATCACTAAATAGTAAGCCAAGTCTTTATTGCTGCATTAGTCTTTTCTCCAGTTGAAAAATCTCTTCTTCAGTTTTAACGTATAATAAAGCAACCTCTAAGGAATAAATAGATGTTACCAAATGAAGTGGGTCAACTGTTGTGAGATGTGTCCCACCACAGCTGATCTGCTTCATTTGGTGAACTACAAGTCACCTGTTGTCCCATGTCAGGCAGGGACCCAATCCTGTGGGACGACAGGTGACATGTTCCCAGCTTGCAGAAATGCACTTTGGAGATTCCTTGTGTTGGACAGGCAGTCCCAGTTGTCGGGGAAAACCGAAGGATCGGGCCCCAAGGTCACGGTGGGCCGGGGTGGCAATTAGATACGGACAGGTGGGATTAGCGGCGTAGAGTCCGGAGTTAGGGACTCGGAGCGGATTGAGAAAGAACAGGTGAATTTATTTGACTTACGCTTCAGG